>NW_027526335.1:209987453-210322453 GCF_048455015.1 Haemaphysalis longicornis | reverse complement strand
TATAAAAGATGCATCACATGATATCGGGCGAAGCTGCCACGGTACTAGAAGTTCAGTAGCGGAGGTTTTGATGGTGTCTGAGAACATGACATCAAGCTGCGACGCTTCTTCTCTTACTCTGAAAGCGAAGGGAGCAGAGACTGATGGACGATTAGTAAGAAGTTGAGATATGGATGTATCATAAAGAACCGATGTAAAAGGATGGTGAGGCATTGATGAGATTTTAAAAGCATAAAGCAGGTCTGTGTAGGCTCGCTGACCTTCTAGGCTCCATTTGTTGCACTCTACATACAGACTTTCGACTGGACTAGTCCGAAAGGCACCACATGACAAGCGGAGCCGTAGATGAAGCACAGGGTCCAGCATTCTGAGGGATGTTTCAGAGGCTGACCCATAGACAACGCTACCATAGTCCAGTCGTGAGCCTATCAAGCTGGTAAAAACACGTAAAAGAAGTTGTTTGTCAGCACCAAAAGAAATGTGCGACAGAACCTTCAGGATAGTCATTCTTTTTAAGCATTTATGTTTTAGTTGTTTTATGTGTGGGATAGATGTGAGCTTTTCGTCAAAGATTATACCTAAAAACTTGTGTTCTTTCTTGACAGGAATCGAGACACCAATGAGATGAATGTCTGGATCCGGCCGGATGCCACGTCTCTTGGAAAACAAGACACAAGTGCACTTCCCTGGATTAAATTTAAAACCGTTGCTGTCTGCCGAACCAGCTAGCTTGTTAACACCAAGCTGGACCTGGCGCTCGCAGAGAGACAGGTTACAGGATTTAAAGGAGAGCTGAACGTCGTCTACATAGATTGAACAGGAAATCGATGGTGGCAGCGCCTTCCTAAGGGAATTCGTTTTCACAATAAAAAGGGTGCAACTTAAAACTCCACCTTGCGGCACTCCATTTTCCTGCACATGAACCCTAGAGAGTGCAGTTCCAACTCGCACACGAAAGGTTCTTTGAGACAAGTAGCTGGCAAGTGTGTTTATCATGTTACCTGCAATGCCGAAGGACTTGAGGTCGCTGAGGATGCCATGCCAACACGCGGTATCATACGCTTTTTCTAGATCAAAGAATACTGTCATACAGTACTGCTTATGGAGGAAAGCATCTTTATATACGCCTCTAATGCAACGAGTTGATCGTTGGTAGATCGCCCCGCCCTGAAGCCTGCCTGGCAGCTCTCGAGAAGACCATTGTACTCTAAGAAGTACACGAGTCTCCTGTTTATCATCTTCTCGAAGAGCTTACACAGGCAGCTTGTGAGGGCAATGGGACGATAACTGGCGGGAGAGGAAGGGTCCTTCCCTCCCTTTAGGATAGCCACTAATATGGCCTCCCTCCAAGAGCGAGGAATGTGCCCCGAAAGCCATATGTTGTTGTATATGTGTAGGCGTGTTTCAAGAGTGTCAGGTTGTAGTTGTTGTATCATGGTGTATATGATTTTGTCTGCACCTGGAGCTGAAGGCTTACATGTGTTCAGAGCAACCTTCAGCTCATGAATTGAAAAAGGAGAATTGTAAGAAGTGTGCGACTTCTTGTTATCACGCAGGGACTTCTTTTCAACAGATGTTTTGTGTTTAATGAACGTGTCGGTGTAATGTGCTGAGCTGGACACGTGTTCGAAGTGTTGTGCAAGTGTGTTGGCCTGGTCTTCCAGTGTCCCCTGTTGTACTAACCAGGGGCAGGCTGTGTGTCTGTTGTCCTTTTAGTTTTCGTATTCGTGTCCAGACTTTGTGTGTATCGGTGTATGAGTTGATGGAAGTGAGGAAGGTGCGCCAACTCTCCCTTTTCGCCTCACGACGCACACGCTTCCCAAGGGCCTTTGCCCGTTAAAAGGAAATGAGGTTATCTGACGTGGGGTACCGGCGAAGGACACCCCACGCCTTGTTCTGGGCCTCTCGTGCCCGCCTACAGTCCTCGTTCCACCAGGGCCTCCCTGGGGTGCGGGACCCACTGGAGGCCTGGGGAATGGACCTTTCGGCGGCGTCGAGGATGTGCGCCGTGACGAGTTGGGCGGCTTCCATGGGTGTGTGGTGTAGTTGAGATGTTTCTGTGAATGTGCTCCAGTTTGCTTTTGATTCATTAAACCTTTTATGGGAAGATGGACTGCTCGGGCTTATACCTATGTACGTTAATGAAGTAGGGAAGTGGTCACTACCACATGGGTCCGTGCCCACTCCGCACTCAATGATGATGATGTTGTTTTATTGCGCAAGGCCGACGAGGGCAAAGAGCGCCAAAAGCGGTGGTGAGGTATGAAGGATGTAACCGTAAACGCTAAAACCGTTCAACAAAAAAACAAGTGAATTCAGTAAAAGACAATAAGGATGGCTGGTGTAAACGGCCAGGTTGTGATTGTGCGTGGCATGAAATCGTGTTTAAAAGCAACTACGCGTGATAGGAAACGAGGTGTAAAAACTTGATGTCACTAAGAAACTTAAAGGTGCGTTGTACACGAATCATGGGGTCATCCCCTAAAAACAATGCTGGGTGTAGTGGAATGTGTCGTCTGTAGAGGTCGGCGAAGTGTTTCTGTCGTGTTGTGTGGAGTGCTTTACATTGAAGTAGCACATGGATCACGGATAGGCCATCTCCACACCTGCTACACAAGGGTCTTGGAGATCCCGTGAGCAGGTATGAGTGTGTTTCATGCGTGTGGCCTATCCGTAATCGAGCCAGGGTAACTTCATTGTGCCTGTTGTGTGTGTCAGTGGTGTATGCTCCCACGACTGTCTTTATAACGTGTAGTTTGTTGTCTGCCTGTTCATTCCAGTGTGCTTGCCATGTATTGCGAAGGTGCTGTCTAATGAGTGACTTAAGGTCAGTGTACGGTATTGTTCTTATGTCCACTCTGTTTGCAAGTGCAGCAGCAGCGGCCATTTGATCTGCTGTCTCGTTTCCGGTGATACCCGAGTGACCTGGCACCCAGCATACGGTCACTTCAAGACTTAATGCATATGCTGACATAATGGTTTTGTAAACTAAATGAATAACATGGTTTTTACAAAGCTGCTTAGATGACAATGCACGTACTGCACTCAAGGAATCTGTAAAGATGATGGACTTGGGAATTTTATGATGAACTATGTGCTTTAAAACCAGAAATATGCCATATGCTTCAGCCGTAAAAATGCTGCTCTTCGAGTTTAGGGTGTTAGATACCCTAAAATCAGGTCCGTGCGCAGCACACGAGACCATACGGGCTGTTTTTGACGCGTCGCTAAAAAATTCTGCACACTTGTATTTCTCTTGAAGGAACATGAAGTGCTGAAGAATTACAATTGTGGGTACTCGTTTTTTGTCAATTGCTACAAACGACAAATCGCACGACACGGGGCGAAGCTGCCATGGTGGTAAAAAGTCGGAAAGGGTTGATTTGTAGGTGTCTGAAAAGGTGATAGATAATTCTGACACTTCCTGTCTCACCCTATGTGAGAACGGAGCAGAGATAGATGGACGATTAAGAAGAAGTTGGGACATGGGTGCATCACAAATAAATGGTTTGAAAGGATGGTCGGTTATAGATAAAATTTTAAAAGCGTACAGAAGATCTATGTATGTTCGCTGATGATCTAGGGACCATTTATCGCACTCGACGTATAGGCTTTGTACGGGGCTTGTACGGAAAGCGCCCGACGCGAGGTGGAGGCCTAAGTGAAGCACTGGGTCTAGCATTTTCAGCGCTGTTTTTGTTGCTGACCCATAAACCACGCTCCCATAGTCCAAGCGGGACCCCACCAAGCTTGTGAAGACACGTAAGAGGAGTTGCTTGTCCGCGCCATAGGAGTGGTGTGAAAGGACCTTAAGTATGTTTATTGCTTTGATGCATTTATGTTTTAGTTGTGTGATGTGAGGGATGAATGTTAGTTTCTCGTCTAATACGACGCCTAGAAATTTGTGTTCCTTTTTTACAGGAATCAAGTCACCATTCAATTTAATTTCAGGGTCGGGTTGGATACCGCGCCTCCTTGAGAAAACGACGCAGGTACTCTTTCCAGGATTAACCCTAAAACCGTTTTGATCCGCCCAGCGAGCAAGCTTGTTTGCCCCAAGCTGGATCTGTCGTTCGCATATGGACATATTACACGATTTAAATGATACTTGTATGTCGTCCACATACATCGAACAGGAGATTGTTGGTGGCAATGCCTTCCGAACTGAATTCATTTTGACTATAAACAAAGTGCAGCTCAAAACACCACCTTCAGGCACGCCATTCTCCTGCACGTGAACGTTTGAGAGCGCCGAACCAACTCTGACACGAAATGTTCGTAAAGATAGGTAGCTGGACAGAGTGTTCAGCATGTTACCAGATATACCAAAGGATTTGAGGTCTCTAAGGATGCCATAGCGCCATGTAGTATCATATGCCTTTTCAATATCAAAGAACACTGTCATGCAATACTGCTTATGAAGATAGGCATCTTTAATGTAAGATTCTAGCGCTACTAGTTGGTCATTTGTAGACCGCCCCGCCCTGAAGCCCGCCTAGCAGCTCTCGAGAAGACCATTGTACTCAAGAAAGTACACGAGTCTCCTGTTGATCATCTTCTCGAGAAGCTTGCCCAGGCAGCTTGTGAGGGCGATAGGTCTATAACTGGAAGGAGAAGAAGGGTCTTAACCCTCCTTCAGAAACGCCACTACAATAGCCTCCTTCCAAGATTTTGGGATGTGCCCCGAAAGCCATATGTTATTGTATAGGTGTAGGAGTGTTTCAAGTGTATCTGGGTGCAGGTGTTGTATCATGGTGTATGTAATCTGATCTGCGCCTGGAGCTGAAGGTTTACATGTGCTCAGGGCAGCCCTCAACTCATACAGTGTAAATTCAGAATTATAACCAGATTTTGACCTGTTATTGTCATGTAGGGACTTTTTTTCAGAACTATTTTTATGTTTCAGGAAAGTGTCTGTGTAGTGTGCCGAGCTGGACACGTGTTCGAAGTGTTGTGCAAGTGTGTTAGCCTGGTCTTCCAGTGTGTCCCCTGTTGTACTAACCAGGGGCAGGCTGTGTGGCTGTTGTCCTTTTAGTTTTCGTATTCGTGTCCAGACTTTGTGTGTGTCTGTGTATGAGTTAATAGATGTAAGGAAGGTGCGCCAACTCTCTCGTTTTGCCTCACGGCGCACACGTTTTCCTAACGCCTTGGCCCGTTTGAACAAAATAAGGTTGCCCGACGTGGGGTACCGTCGAAGGATACCCCACGCCTTGTTCTGGGCCTCTCGCGCCCGCCTACAGTCCTCATTCCACCACGGCCTCCGCTGGTTGCGCGGGGCACCAGAGGCGTGGGGAATGGATCTTTCGGCGGCGTCGAGGATGTGCGCCGTGAGGAGATGGGCAGCTTCTTCAACGTGTAGGTGTCCTATGGATGTGTGGTGTAGTTTGGATGTCTCTGTAAATGTATTCCAGTTAGCTCGTGCTTCATTGAACCTATTATGGGAAGATGAAGTGCTTGGGCCTTTACCTATATATGTAAGTGAGGTGGGGAAGTGGTCACTGCCATATGGGTCAGTGCCCACACCCCACTCAAGACATGGAAAAAGAACTGCGGAGCCAATCGCCAAGTCAAGACATGAGTATGTGTTGTGTCCTATGTTATGGTATGTAGGCTGTTTATTGTTGAAAAGGCATGCTCCTGAAGATGTAAGGAATTTTTCTATAAGGCGACCTCGGGCATCCGTGCGAGAAGAGCCCCAAAGAGTGTTGTGAGCATTAAGGTCGCCTGTCAGGATGTATGGTTCGGGCAGCTGGTCCACCAGCGCCTCGAAGTCAGAGCTTAAAAGTGAAACATCAGGAGGAATGTATATGGAGCATACCGTTATCAACCTATTAAATATTATTAAGCGTATTGCTACAGCCTCAAGGACGGTGTTCAAAGTGACAGGGTGGCATGCTAAAGATTTCCGGGCAATTATGGCCACACCCCCAGAAGAGTGTGTGCAGCCGTCCCTGTCCTTTCTGTATACCAGGTAACTATTCAAGAAATTTGTGTGTTTAGAATTCAAATGTGTTTCCTGAACACAAATTACACTTGGCTGATTGGTATGCAGAATCTCATACACGTCGTCAAGATTATTCATAAGGCCTCTGCAGTTCCATTGAACAATATTTTCTCTTCCCATTATTTAGTGTGAGAGCTACTGGAGTGTGTATGTTTATGTGTTGTCTTTCGGGGCTGTGACTCTTGGATTGGGCTTTTTGGGTGGCCTATCTGTAGGCTTGGACGACGGAGGCCGCTCCTTGCGCTGCATTGCAGGCAAGAACGGCACGACGTCCATCTCGTCGTCCGATGTCCTGGGTGTGCCCGTCGAACCGGGCCCCCGGACTTGGCCCCCTTTCGGGGGCCCTTCGTTTGACCCGCAACCGCCGGTGGTGTCGGAGGCACCAGAAGTGGCACGGGCGGTGCGGTGGCGGTGGGAGCCGGTGCGGGGCTCGTGGTGTCCATGGCACACTCCAACGCACTGGACGATGGGGAGGCACGGACGGGAGCGGCACCGGTCCCGACGGAAGAGGTTGCCACCACAACCGCTGCTGCCTCAGCAAGCGGCGTGGTGGCGGGTTGGGCTGCCAGAGGCAACCCCGGGGGAGGCGGGGGCGGGACCAGGTCCGACTCGCGGTACTGGGTCCCCGCCAAAACTAGACGCCGCTCCGCCCCCCGGCGAGCTGCGTCGGCATACCTCCCCAGGGGGAAAGAGGCGAACCTCTTTCGCGCCTCTGGGAAGGTAAGATTCTCAGTCACTTTTACCTTGATGATCTCCTTCTCCTGTTTGAATTTCTCACATATCCTGGAGTAGGCCCCGTGGGGTTTCTTGCAGATAGCACAGATGAGGGTTTGTGATGGGCAGTTGTCAGATGCATGATCATGTTGTGCACACTTGGCGCATGTTACTCGACCACGACAAGCATTAGTGCCATGTCCAAACTGCTGACACTTGTAGCAGCGGCGTGGGTTCGGCACGTAGGGTCGGACCGGACATCTCAGGAAACCTGCGCTGACTGATTCGGGAAGTGTTGAGCGGTCAAATGTCAAGATTATGTGTTTAGTAGGTATTATTTGGTCGTTTCGGCGTATCGTGATTCGCCGCACAGCTGTTACGCCCTGATCACTAAGCCCGTCCAGCAGATCTGCTTCAGTCTCATTTATTAGATCTCTATCAGAGATCACGCCCTGGCAGCTATTAAGACTGCGATGGGGCGTGATCTTGATGTCGACATCGACCATGCGCGTTTGCTTCAAGAGGTTACAGGATTGTTGTTTGTTTTGAACTTCAATTAGGACTTCTCCCGTTGTGAGCTTTTTAGCTTTGTACGATTTGCCTACAAGGCTTTCAAGAAACTTGGAGATGATAAAGACAGACTGGGAAGTGATGGGTTTTGATTTATCCAGGGATTCCATTACCAGAAAGCGCGAGAAATTATCGGGCTTTGGAATGGAGATCGAAGACAAAGGAGGAAAAGATACTTCGGTGCGGCCCCTTTTCAGGGACCGATCACGTTTGGAGGGGGGGTGTGAAAATGCCATATGATACATTGGAAAGCAGGGGACGGGGGTACTTTCTTCCACAACCTTACCCTGATAGCTGAGGAGGTCCCGGAGCTCCCTGCCTGGTAAACAGACAGGGAGCCCATCCGCCGGAGCTTGACCTGGGCTCCGACGGCCACCGTTCGTGGTTTCTAACCCTCCACCTAAAAACACATTGCCACGGTTGGATCCAGCTTATGTTTGGGGGCTCGGGGTCCGCGGTATCGCCAGTACCGTCACCAAGATTGCTCAAGGTGCCCCGTGCGGGGCACTCCCCACTTAAGAGATGGAAAGAGAATTGCGGAACCAATAGCCAAGTCAAGATGCGAGTATGTATTGTGTCCTAAGTTATGGTATGTAGGGTGTTTTTTGTTGAAGAGGCATGCTCCGGAGGATGTAAGAAACTTCTCTCTATCAGGCGGCCTCGGGCATCCGTTCTGGAGGAGCCCCAAAGAGGGTTGTGCGCATTAAGGTCGCCTGTTAGGATGTATGGTTCGGGCAGCTGGTCGACCAGCACCTCGAAGTCAGAGCTCGAAAGTGCGTGATCAGGAGGAATGTAAATGGAGCATACCGTTATCAATCTATTAAATATTATCGTACGGATTGCAACAGCCTCGAGGACGGTGTTCAGAGTGACAGGGTGGCAGGCTAAGGATTTCCGGGCGACAATTGCCACACCTCCTGAAGAGTGTGTGCAGCCAACCCTGTCGTTTCTGAATACCAGGTACCTATTTAGGAAATTTGTTTGTTTCGAATTGAGGTGGGTTTCCTGGAGACACATGATACTTGTCTGACTGGCATGCAGAATCTCATACACATCGTCAAGATTTTTAAGGAGGCCTCTGCAGTTCCATTGGATGATGTTTTCTGTTCCCATTATTTCAATTTAAGAATAACTGGAGTGTGTGTGTGTGTGTTTGTTTATGTGTCGTCTTTCGGGGCTGTTATTCTAGGATTTTTAGGCTTTTCTGTCGGCTTGGACATCGGAGGCCGCTCCTTGCGCTGCGTTGCAGACAGGAACGGCGCGACATCCATCTCCTCGTCGGATGCCAGAAGGGTGCCCGGCGGACCAGGCCACCCGGACTTGGCCCCCTTTCGGGAGCCCTTCGTTTGAGCCGCCACCGCCGAGGGCGTCCGGTGCACCAGAGGTGGCACGGGCGGTGCGGTGACGGTGGGAGCCTATGCGGGGCCCCCGGTGTCCATCCCCTCGACACCCTCCAACACACTGGAGGACGGGGAGGCAGCGGCGGGAGTGGCACCGGTCCCTACAGAAGAGGTTGTCACCACAACCGCTGCTGCCTCAGCAAGCGGCGTGCTGACGGATTGGGCTGCCTGAGGCACCCCAGCGGGGAGCGGAGGAGGGACCAGGTCAGACTCGCTGAACTGGGTCCCTGTGGACACCAGACGCCGCTCCGCCCCCCGGCGAGCCGCGTCGGCGTACCTCCCCAGGGGGAAAGAGGCGAACCTCTTCCGCGCCTCTGGGAAGGTAATGTTCTCAGTTATCTTGATGTTGATGATCTTTTTCTGTGTTTGAAATTTTTCACATTTGCGGGAGTACGCTGCATGCGGCCCCCCGCAGTTCACACACGTGAGGGTGTCGGATGGGCAGTTGTCGGTGGGGTGATCGTACGCGGCGCATTTTGCACAAGTCGTTCGGCCACGGCATGAGTTTGTACCGTGCCCGAACCGCTGGCACTTGAAGCAGCGGCGCGGGTTCGGAATGTAAGGACGAGTGGAGCATCAAATGAAGCCTGCATTTATATATTGTGGAAGTGCCGAGCGGTCAAAGGTCAGGATGATGTGTTTGGTGGGGATTATCTTGTCATCCCTGCGCATCGTGATGCGCCGCACAGCTGTGACGCCCTGATCCTTTAAACCTTCGAGAAGATCGGCATCTGTTTCCGTCAGGAGATCTGTCTCAGAAATCACACCCTGGGAGCTGTTTAGGCTCCTGTGGGGCGTGACCCTGATGTCCAGATCATGGATGCGGGTTTGTGCAAGAAGAGTGCGGGCTTGTTGTTCGGCATTGAGTTCTACCAGGATTTCTCCGGTCCTGAGATTTTTAGCTTGATATTTGCCACCTATGGTGCTTTCCAGAAATTTAGATATCAAGAATACGGACATGAAAGCGACAGGTCTTGCTGAGTCAGCTGACTCAATCACAAGAAAACGAGCATAGTTATTCATGGTTGTTGACAAGACAGTTGTTGAAAGAGGTGGGAACGAAACTTCGGTGCGGCCCCTTTTCGGGGTCCGATCACGTTTGGGGGGGGGGGGGGTTTGGAAAATGCCATATGATACATTGTAAAGCAGGGAGACGGGGGTACTTTCTTCTTTGACCTTAGCCTGGTAGTCAAAGAGGTCCCGGAGCTCCCTGCCTGTTAGACAGACAGGGAGCCCATCCGCCGGAGCTTGACCTGGGCTCCGACAGCCACCGTTCGTGGTTTCTAACCCTCCACCTATAAACACATCGCCACGGTTGGATCCATGCCCGCCGCGGTGGCTCAGTGGCTAAGGCGTTGCGCTGCTGAGCACGAGGTCGCGGGTTCGATTCCCGGCAGCGGCGGCCGCTTTTCTGATGGAGGCGAAAAGCAAAAACGCCCGTGTGTACGAGATTTCGGCGCACGTTAAAGATCCCCAGGTGGTCAAAATTAATCCGGAGTCCTCCACTACGGCGCGCCTCATCGCCTGCGTTGCGTCGGCGCGTTAAACCCCCACAATCAATCAATCACGGTTGGATCCAGCTTATGTTTGGGGGCTCGGGGTCCGCGGTATCGCCAGTACCGTCACCAGGATTGCTCAAGGTGCCCCGTGCGGGGGCCAATGCTGTTGCACGGCTTTCGCGATTCGATCTGTAGTCAGGCACAGTGTGCCTTTCATTCAAAGGCCGCGGAACCGCGGTCGTGGTATCCGCAACTGCCAACAAACAAAAACCATTGCGAAAATGTTTCAACACAGCACAATACTAAGAAATAACATCATCAGTGAAATGCTTAAAAAGAAGTTATTGTCATGGGGAAATGCGAATCGTTGACGTCACTTTGCGACAGAAACCAAAAGTAGCAAGTTACAAAAGCGCCGCCAGCATCAGTTTGTTTAGATCCGGCCTGTTGCAATGGCGGCCGGCCCGTTCTTTCAACTTACTGACGTTGTTCTGCAATGACAGCTTGCTTCTGGGCTAGTTGCTACATTACTACTTATAAAACACTGCGCTAAATTGACACTGACGAAGATGAAGGGCGCCGCAACACAAGATATCTTGTGTAATTTCGATGTAGCGCAGTGTTTTATAAGTAGTTGCCCTGCACCGCAGTTTTAGTCAGCGTGCCTATGTGGCCAATTGAAAGGACAGTGTGGAAATCTTCGGTGCGTAGAAACGTGTTTCGTCGTAGAAGCAAGCAATTTTCGTGGGTATGAAAATGAATGACGAGTGAGAGAAAGAACCAGTGTGTACTAGTGCGAGTGCTACGCTGTGAACGTAAGCGCGAGTATTGTTGCTGCTATAATATGTTGAAAAGAGTCGGCTTGATGTCGTTATTTTCGGCTCATCCTCTGCTACATACATATATCTGGGTAATTTAGTAGCATATATGGGCTGTACATTTATTTGTACCAGTTCATGAGGCGCTGCCGTAATATGTTTGTAATCTCTGAGAGCAAATATTTGTTGGAAGCTCGAACGAGTCGCATCACCGCAGTTCTAAATAGACGATGCCCGCTATCCCTCTCTCTCCGTCCCGAAAGCGTGTTTTGTTTGTGTTGGTATTTTTTGCATTTCAACGTCACGAAGGGTAACCAATCAGGATGTATTACTTTGGCGACAAATCGTCGCTCCGGCTGGCATCACTTCTTTACCTGTGACATAACCGTCAAAATCGGCGCATTTCTCTGCTAGCTGCGATGTTGCGAGCAGCCGCTGATCGCAACGCAAGGCGGCGGGAACTTCGGTGGGTCAAAGCTCGAACCGCAAGTCAGCTAAGAGATGCTCAAGTCCCCTACTTCAAATACAAGCCTACCCTTCGCTCTGACTGCGATGAACCTAGGAGCCACAGCCGCGGGGAGGAAGTTTGATGATGATGATGATGGTTGGTGTTTCACGGCGCAAGGCCAACGAGGGCAAAGAGGGCCAGAAAAGAAGTTATATAATGAAGCGAAGTGATTACCACAAAAAGCTAGGTATAAAAACATGTAAATGGGACATAGTAAAATCATTTAAAGGTAATGGTGATGGCTGGTGTATAGGGCCAGATTTGATTATGCGTGATAGGAAATGAGGTTTAAAAACTTAACGTCTGACAAATAATCAAACACACGTTTCATAGAAACACTGGCATCGTCACCTAGAAACAGCGATGGATGTAGTGGGATATGTTGTCTGTAGAGTTCTCTGAAGTGTTTGTGTCGTGTTGTGTGAAGTGCCTTACATTGTATGAGGATGTAAATCACGGATAGGGCCTCTCCGCACCTGCTGCACAGAGGTCTTGGAGATGCAGTGAGAAGGTGGGAGTGGGTTGCATGTGTGTGCCCTATCCGTAATCTGGCCAAGGCGACTTCAGAGTATCTATTGCGTGTGTCGGTGGTGTATGGTCCCAAGTGAGGTTTTATTACGTGTAACTTGCTGTCTGTTTGTTCACTCTAGTGTGGTTGCCATGTTTTGCGAAGTTGTTGTCTGATGTGTGGTTTCACGTCAGTGTAGGGTAATGTGGTTATGTCTACTGTATTCAAGAGTGTAGCAGCAGCAGCCATTCGGTCCGCTGCTTCGTTCCCGGCTATACCACAGTGGCCAGGGATCCAGCAAAGAACCAGTTCAGATTTGCGTACATACACAGACATAATACCCTTGACGATCAGATTGACAACGTGGTTTTTCGAAGGCATTGTTGACGACAGTGCCCGCACAACACTGAGGGAATCTGTATAGATAATGAATTGTGGGATGTGGCTTTGAAGTATATGATTGATGATGATGATGATAGTTGGGTTTTATTGGCGCAAGGCCGACTATGGGCAAAGAGCGCCAAAGCAGAAGTTACTGAATTATGATGAGAGCGTACATTCTAAAACATGCGACTAAAACTAAAGATGATGCAAAACAAAAGACAATGGAGATGGCTGGTGTATAGGGCCAGGGTGATTACACATGATATGACAAGAGCTGCAGAAAGTTTACCTCAGCTAAAAACTTAAAAACACGTTGACTAGAAAACATTGGTTCGTCGGCTAAAAAGTATGATGGGTGCAAAGGAATGTGTCGTCTGTATAATTCAGGGAAATGTTTGTGTCGTGTTGTGTCAAGTGCCTTGCATGTGATTAGTATGTGGACTACGGATAGGGCCTTTCCACACCTGCTACACGTGGGTCCCGAAGTTCCAGTGAGCAGGTGGGAGTGTCGCATGTGTGTGGCCTATCCGCAGCCTAGCCAGGGCTACTTCAGTGTATCTGTTGTGTGAGTCAGTTATGTAGCGTCCCAGTTGTGGTTTTATTACGTGTAGTTTGTTGTCTGTTTGTTGACTCCAGTGTAATTGCCATGTGTTACGAAGCTGTCGTCTGATGTGTGTCTTTAGGTCGGTGTAAAATACTGTTGTAACGTCAACTGTAGTCATGAGAGCAGCATCACCAGCCATTTTGTCGGCGGCCTCATTGCCAGGGATTCCACAATGCCCTGGTACCCAGCATATAGTTATTTCAAGATTTGAGGCATATGCAGACATCAGTACCTTGAAGAGAGCATTTATCACATAGTTTTTAGATGATCTTCCTAATGACAGTGCCTGTACGACGCTTTGAGAGTCTGTGTACACAATGGACTTGGGAATTTTATGTTTGATGATGTGGTTTGAAACGAGTAAAACGCCATATGCTTCTGCCGTGTAAATACTGCTATGAAAATTCATTGCCTTAGTTACGGTAAAATTTGGTCCGTGCGCTGCACAAGATACAGTAAAACCAGTTTTCGACGCGTCGCTATAGAATTCTGCGCACCTGTACTTGTCCTTCAGGAACAGGAAGTGCTGCAGAATTGCACTCCTTGGTGCCCTATTTTTTTCTACTAATGTGAATGATAGGTCGCATGATATAGGATGTAGATGCCATGGTGGAATTAAATTATGGATGGGTGTCTTGTGCGTGTCTGAAAGAGGGACCCTGAGTGCAGAAGCCTCTTCCCTAACTCTGAGAGAGAAAGGTAAGGAAATGGATGGCCTGTTTAAAAAGAGTTGCAAGTTTGATGTATTGTTCATGATGGGATTAAAAGGATGGTTGGTAAGGGACACAATCTTAGATGCATACAGCAGGTCAACATACTCCCGCTGATGCCCTAGAGACCACTTGTCGCACTCGACATAAAGGCTTTCGACAGGGCTAGTGCGGAAAGCGCCGCATGAGAGGCGAAGGCCAAGATGCAGCACTGGGTCGAGCATTCTCAGTGAGGTCCTTGTCGCCGACCCATACACGACACTGCCGTAGTCGAGCCGAGACCCCACCAACGCTGTGTACAGGCGCAGCAGGAGTTGTTTGTCGGCCCCATAAGATTGATGTGAGAGAACCTTAAGAATGTTCATTGCCTTTAGGCATTTACATTTGAGCTGTTTGACATGAGGAATGAATGTAAGTTTTTCATCGAATAAAATGCCTAAAAACTTGTGCTCCTTGTTCACAGGAATTGGCACATTCGCAAGGGTGATGTCTGGGTCCGGGTGGACCCCACGCTTCCTGGAGAATACAACACAAGAGCTCTTTCCGGGATTAATTTTAAAACCATTCTTGTCTGCCCAGCCGGCTAGCTTCTTGACGCCGAGCTGAACTTGACGTTCGCAGATGGATATATTACATGATTTAAAAGATATCTGCACGTCATCTACATACATGGAGTAAGAAATTGTAGGCGGCAGTGCCTTCCCAAGGGAGTTCATTTTTACTATGAAGAGAGTGCAGCTTAGAACTCCGCCTTGCGGCACGCCATTTTCTTGCACGTGTACCTTTGACAGTGCAGAACCAACTCTGGCGCGAAAGGTTCTCTCCGACAAATAGCTAGCAAGGGTGTTAAACATATTACCAGATACACCGAATGACTTCAGGTCAGTAAGGATCCCATAACGCCAAGCGGTGTCATAGGCATTTTCTAGGTCGAAAAACACAGTTAAACACAACTGTTTATGCACGAAGGCATCCTTAATATACGACTCTAGTGCCACAAGTTGATCATTCGTGGATCGCCCCGCCCTGAAGCCTGCCTGGCAGCTCTCGAGAAGGCCGTTATACTCCAAAAAGTACATGAGCCTGCGATTTATCATCTTCTCGAGAAGCTTGCACAGGCAGCTGGTCAGGGCAATGGGTCGAAAGCTAGCAGGAGAGGAAGGGTCCTTCCCTTCTTTCAAGAATGCTACAACTATGGCCTCCCTCCAAGACTTTGGAATGTGCCCCGAAAGAAGTATCTTGTTGTAAATGTGAAGGAGTGTTACAAGAGTGTCTGCGTGTAAGTGCTGTATCATTGTATATGTAATGTTGTCTGGGCCTGGAGCTGAGGGTTTACACGTGCTTAGAGCAGCCCTCAGCTCATGTAGTGAAAACAGGGAGTTGTAAGAAGTCTGTGATTTGTTGTTGTCGCATAGGGACTTCTTTTCACAACAGGCTTTATGTTTCAGGAAAGTGTTCGTGTAGTGTGCTGAACTGGACACGTGTTGGAAGTGTTGTGCGAGTGTGTCAGCCTGGTCTTCAAGTGTGTCCCCTGTAGTGCTGACCAGAGGCAGGCTGTGTGTTTGTTGTCCCTTGAGTTTGCGTATTCGTGTCCATACTTTCCTTGTGTCGGTGTAGGAGTTTATTGATGTTATGAATGTACGCCAACTCTCTCGTTTTACCTCACGACGCACACGTTTTCCTAACGCCTTGGCCCGTTTGAACAAGAGGAGGTTTCCCGACGTGAGGTACCGACGAAGGATACCCCACGCCTTGTTCTGGGCCTCTCGCGCCCGCCTACAGTCCTCATTCCACCACGGCCTCCGCTGGTTGCGCGGGGCACCAGAGGCGTGGGGAATGGACTTTTCGGCGGCGTCGAGGATGTGCGCCGTGAGCAGTTGGGTAGCTTCTTCAACGTGTAGGTGTCCTATGGATGTGTGGTGTAGTTTGGATGTCTCTGTAAATGTATTCCAGTTAGCTCGTGCTTCATTGAACCTATTATGGGAAGATGGACTGCATGGGCCTTTACCTATGTATGTTAGTGAGGTGGGGAAGTGGTCACTGCCATATGGGTCAGTGCCCACACCCCACTCGAGAAGAGGAAAGAGAACTGATGATGGTTGGTGTTTCATGGCGCAAGGCCAGCGAGGGCAAAGAGCGCCAGAAGAAAAGTTATATAATGAAGCGAAGTGATTACCATAAAAAGGTAGGTATAAAAACATGTAAATCGGACATTGTAAAATCAATTAAAGGTAATGGTGATGGCTGGTGTATAGGGCCAGATTTGATTATGCGTGATATGAGATAAGGTTTAAAAACTTAACATCTGACAAATAATCAAACACACGTTTCATAGAAACACTGGCATCGTCACCTAGAAACAGCGATGGGTGTAGTGGGATATGTTGTCTGTAGAGTTCTCTGAAGTGTTTGTGTCGTGTTGTGTGAAGTGCCTTGCATGTTATTAGTATGTGGACTACGGATAGGCCCTCCCCGCACCTGCTACACAGGGGTCTTGGAGATCCCGTGAGCAGGTGGGAGTGTGTTGCATGCGTGTGGCCTATCCGTAATCGAGCCAGGGTAACTTCGTTGTGTCTGTTGTGAGTATCAGTGGTGTATGCTCCCAAGAGTGGCTTTATAATGTGTAGTTTGTTGTCAGTCTGTTGATTCCAGTGCGCTTGCCATGTTGTGCGAAGGTGTTGTCTGATGTGTGATTTGAGGTCGGTGTAGGGTATTGTTGTTATGTCAACTGTTGTTGTAAGGGCAGCAGCGGCCGCCATTCCGTCTGCGGTCTCATTACCTGGAATTCCAGAGTGCCCTGGCACCCAGCACACGGTCACCTCAAGGTTTAAAGCATGCACAGACATAATAGTACTAATGAGAGCACTGACCACATGGTTTTTAGACTTCTGTGAGGATAATGCACGCACAACACTTAAAGAATCAGTATAAATTACAGATTTCGGAATTCGACTTAGAACAATATGTTTAACTACAAGAAGTATGCCATAGGCCTCTGCCGTAAAGATACTTGTATTTCTATTCATAGTTCTACAGACATTAAAGGTACCACCACCATGCGCAGCACAGGAAACAGTTGTGGCAGTTTTAGAAGCATCTGTGTAAAATTCAGCACACTTGTATTTGTGCTGAAGGGACAAGAAATGTTGCACGATCGCGCTTCTAGGCACTCTGTTTTTCTCGACACTTGTAAAAGATACATCACATGATATCGGGCGAAGCTGCCACGGTACTAGAAGTTCAGTAGCGGAGGTTTTGATGGTGTCTGAGAACATGACATAAAGTTGTGACGCTTCTTCTCTTACTCTGAAAGCGAAGGGAGCAGAGACTGATGGGCGATTTGCAAGAAGTTGAGATATTGATGTATCATAAAAAACTGACGTAAAAGGATGGTGAGGCATTGATGAGATTTTAAAAGCATAAAGCAGGTCTGTGTAGGCTCGCTGACGTTCTAGGCTCCATTTGTTGCACTCTACATACAGACTTTCGACTGGACTAGTCCGAAAGGCACCACACGACAAGCGGAGCCCTAGATGAAGCACAGGGTCCAGCATTCTGAGGGATGTTTTAGTGGCTGACCCATAGACAACGCTACCATAGTCCAGTCGTGAGCCTATCAAGCTGGTAAAAACACGTAAAAGAAGTTGTTTGTCAGCACCAAAAGAAATGTGCGACAGAACCTTCAGCATATTCATTTTTTTTAAGCATTTATATTTTAGTTGTTTTATATGTGGGATAAACGTGAGCTTTTCGTCAAAGATTATACCTAAAAACTTGTGTTCTTTCTTGACAGGAATCGAGACACCATTGAGATGAATGTCTGGATCCGGCCGGATGCCACGCCTCTTGGAAAACAAGACACAAGTGCACTTCCCTGGATTAAATTTAAAACCGTTGCTGTCTGCCCAACCAGCTAGCTTGTTAACACCAAGCTGGATTTGGCGCTCGCAGACAGACAGGTTACAAGACTTAAAGGATAATTGTACGTCGTGTACATAAACGGAGCAGGAAATCGATGGTGGCAACGCCTTCCTGAGGGAATTCATTTTTACAATAAAAAGGGTGCAACTTAAAACTCCACCTTGCGGCACGCCGTTTTCCTGCACATGAACCCTAGAAAGTGCCGTTCCAACTCGCACGCGAAATGTTCTTTCAGACAGGTAACTTGCAAGCGTGTTCATCATGTTACCCGACATGCCAAAGGACTTCAAGTCGCTAAGGATGCCGTACCGCCAAGCAGTATCGTACGCCTTTTCAAGATCAAAGAAGACCGTCATGCAGTACTGCTTGTGGAGGAAAGCATCTTTGATATAAGACTCTAACGCAACGAGTTGATCGTTGGTAGATCGCCCCGCCCTGAAGCCCGCCTGGCAGCCCTCGAGAAGACCATTGTACTCTAAGAAGTACACAAGTCTTCTGTTTATCATCTTCTCGAGGAGCTTACACAGGCAGCTTGTCAGAGCAATAGGGCGATAACTGGCAGGAGAGGAAGGGTCCTTCCCTTCCTTTAGGACAGCCACTACTATGGCCTCCCTCCAAGAGCGAGGAATGTGCCCCGAAAGCCATATTTTATTGTATAGGTGTAAGAGTGTTTCAAGAGTGTCTGGGTGTAGGTGTTGTATCATGGTGTATGTGATTTTGTCTGCACCTGGAGCTGAAGGCTTATATGTGCTCAGAGCAACCTTCAGCTCATGAATTGAAAAACAAGAATTGTAAGAAGTGTGCGACTTGTTGTTATCACGCAGGGACTTCTTTTCTACAGATGTTTTGTGTTTAATGAAAGTGTTTGTGTAGTGTGCTGAACTGGACACGTGTTCGAAGTGTTGTGCAAGTGTGTTAGCCTGGTCTTCCAGTGTGTCCCCTGTTGTACTAACCAGGGGCAGGCTGTGTGTCTGTTGTCCTTTTAGTTTTCGTATTCGTGTCCAGACTTTGTGTGTATCAGTGTATGAATTGATGGAAGTGAGGAAGGTGTGCCAACTCTCCCTTTTCGCCTCATGACGCACTCGCTTCCCAAAAGCCTTTGCCCGTTTAAAAGAAATGAGGTTGTCCGACGTGGGGTACCGGCGAAGGACACCCCACGCCTTGTTCTGGGCCTCTCGCGCCCGCCTGCAGTCCTCGTTCCACCAGGGCCTCCTTGGGCAGCGGGACCCACTGGAGGCCTGGGGAATGGACTTTTCGGCGGCGTCGAGGATGTGCGCCGTGACGAGTTGGGCGGCTTCCTCCACGTGTAGGTGTTTTATGGATGTGTGGTGTAGTTGAGATGTTTGTGTGAATGTGCTCCAGTTTGCTTGTGATTCATTAAACCTTTTATGGGAAGATGGACTGCTCGGGCCTATACCTATATACGTTAATGAGGTGGGGAAATGGTCACTACCATATGGGTCTGTTCCCACACCCCAATCAAGACATGGAAAGAGAACTGCGGAACCAATAGCCAAGTCAAGATGCGAGTATGTATTGTGTCCTAAGTTATGGTATGTAGGCTGTTTTTTGTTGAAAAGGCATGCTCCGGAGGATGTAAGGAACTTCTCTATCAGGCGACCTCGGGCATCCGTTCTGGTGGAGCCCCAAAGAGAGTTGTGCGCATTAAGGTCGCCTGTTAGTATGTATGGTTCCGGCAGCTGGTCAACCAGTGCCTCGAAATCAGAGCTCAGAAGTGCAAAATCAGG
Source organism: Haemaphysalis longicornis (assembly GCF_048455015.1). Lineage (NCBI taxonomy): Eukaryota > Metazoa > Arthropoda > Arachnida > Ixodida > Ixodidae > Haemaphysalis > Haemaphysalis longicornis. Next base: position 210,303,065 of record NW_027526335.1, on the reverse strand, counting down.
AGAGATGTAAATAGAGCATACCGTTATCAACCTATTAAATATTATGGTACGGATTGCTACAGCCTCGAGGACAGTGTTTAAAGGGACAGGGTGGCATGCTAATGATTTCCGGGCGATAATGGCCACACCTCCTGAAGAGTGGGTGCAGCCAACCCTGTCCTTTCTGAATACCATGTACCTATTTAAGAAATTTGTTTGTTTAGAGTTGAGGTGGGTTTCCTGGAGACACATAATACTTGGCTGACTGGCATGCAGAATCTCATACACATCGTCAAGATTTTTAAGGAGGCCTCTGCAGTTCCATTGGATAATATTTTCTGTTCCCATTATTTAAATTTAAGAATGACTGGAATGTGTGTGTTCGTGTGTGTTCATGTGTCGTCTTTCGGGGCTGTTACTCTTGGATTGGGCTTTTTGGGCCTTTCTGTAGGCTTGGAAGTCGGTGGCCGCTCCTTGCGCTGCGTTGCAGGCAGGAACGGCCCGACGTCCATCTCGTCGTCAGATGTCCGAGGGGTGCCAGACGGACCGGGCCCCCCGGACTTGGCCCCCCTTCGGGAGCCCTTCGCTTGAGCCGCCACCGCCGCGGGCGTCGGGAACGCCAAAAGTGGCACGGGCGGTGCGGTGGCGGTGGGAACCGGTGCGGGGCCCGTGGTGTCCATCACCTCGGTACCCTCCAACGGACTGGAGGACGGGGAGACAGAGGCGGGAGCGGCACCGGTCCCGACGGAAGACGTGGCCACCACAACCGCTGCTGCCTCAGCAGGCGGCGTGGTGGCAGGTTGGGCTGCCCGAGGCAACCCAGGGGGGGGGCGGGCGAGGGACCAGGTCAGACTCGCTGAACTGGGTCCCTGTGGAAACCAGACGCCGCTCCGCCCCCCGGAGAGCTGCGTCGGCGTACCTCCCCAGAGGGAAAGAGGCGAACCTCTTTCTCGCCTCTGGAAAGGTGATGTTCTCAGTGACCTTAATGTTTATGATCTGTTTTTCTAGTTGGAATTTTTCGCACTTGCGGGAGTATGCTGCATGCGGCCCCCCGCAGTTTACACAAGTGAGGGTTTCGGATGCGCAGTTCTCGCTCGGATGATCGTGCGCCGCGCATTTCGCACACGTCGTTCGGCCACGGCAAGAGTTCGTACCGTGCCCGAACCGCTGGCACTTAAAACAGCGCGCGGGTTCGGGATGTACGGACAGATGGAGCAACGGATAAAACCTGCATTTATGTGTTGTGGGAGTACTGCGCGGTCAAAGGTCAAGATGATGTGCTTGGTGGGAATCTCCTTGTCGTCTCTGCGGATAGTGATGCGTCTCACGGCAGTGACGCCCTGATCCTTCAAGCCGGCAAGGAGATCCGCATCCGTTTCGTTCAGGAGATCTGTTTCGGATATCACACCCTGCGAGCTGTTGAGGCTCCGATGGGGTGTGACCCTGATGTCGAGATCAGCCAGTCTAGTCTGAGCTAGAAGCTTTGCAGACTGCTGCTTGTCATTTATTTCGATGAGGAGTTCACCAGACCTTTGTTTTTTGCACTTATATGATTTTCCTATTATTGCTTCAAGATACTTGGCGATCAAGAAGACTGACTGAGATGCTAGAGGGTGTGTTGGATTGAGCGATTCCATCACAAGAAATCGAGAGAAATTATCCGGTTCAGGAAATGTTAAAGATGGCAATTGGGGAAAAGATACTTCGGTGCGGCCCCTTTTCAGGGACCGATCACGTTTGGGGGGGGGTTTTGAAAATGCCATAGAGCATAGTATAAAAGCAGGGAGACTGGGGTACTTTCTTCTTTGACCTTACCCTGGTAGCCAAAGAGGTCCCGGAGCTCCCTGCCTGGTGAACAGACAGGGAGCCCATCCGCCGGAGCTTGACCTGGGCTCCGACGGCCACCGTTCGTGGTTTCTAACCCTTCACCTATAAACACATTGCCACGGTTGGATCCAGCGTATGTTTGGGGGCTCGGGGTCCGCGGTATCGCCAGTACCGTCACCAAGATTGCTCAAGGTGCCCCGTGCGGGGAGGAAAGAGAACTGCAGAGCCAATCGCCAAGTCAAGATATGAGTATGTGTTGTGTCCTATGTTATGGTATGTAGGCTGTTTACTTTTGAAAAGGCATGCTCCTGAAGATGTAAGAAATTTCTCTATCAGGCGACCTCGGGCATCCGTGCGAGAAGAGCCCCAAAGAGAGTTGTGAGCATTAAGGTCGCCTGTAAGAATGTATGGTTCGGGCAGCTGGTCAACCAATGCCTCGAAGTCAGAGCTCGAAAGTGCATGATCAGGAGGAATGTAGATGGAGCATACCGTTATCAACCTATTAAATAATATCGTTCGAATTGCTACAGCCTCAAGGACAGTGTTCAGAGTGACAGGGTGGCAGGCTAAGGATTTCCGGGCAATTATGGCCACACCGCCAGAAGAGTGTGTGCAGCCATCCCTGTCCTTTCTGAAGACCATGTAACTATTCAAGAAATTTGTGTGCTTGGAATTCAAATGTGTTTCCTGAACACACATTACACTTGGCTGATTAGCATGCAGTAGTTCGTATACATCGTCAAGATTTTTAAGAAGGCCTCTACAGTTCCATTGAATTATGTTTTCTCTTCCCATTATTTAGTGTGAGAGCTACTGGAGTGTGTGTGTTTGTTTATGTGTCGTCTTTCGGGGCTGTGACTCTCGCCTTTTTTGGCTTGTCGGGAGGCTTTGGCGTCGGGACGCGTTCCTTGCGCTGCGTTGCAGGCAGGAACGGCCCAACATCCATGTCGTCGTCGGATGTCCGAGGGGTGCCCGATGGACCGGGCCCCCCGGACTTGGCCCCCCCTCGGAAGCCCTTCGTTTGAGCCGCCACCGCCGAGGGCGTCCGGGGCGCCAGAGGTGGCACGGGCGGTGCGGTGGCGGTGGGAACCGGTGCGGGGCCCGTGGTGTCCATCACCTCGGTACCCTCCAACGCACGCGAGGACGGGGAGACAGAGGCGGGAGCAGCACCGGTCCCGACAGAAGTGGTTTGCGCCACAAGCGCTGCTGCCTCAGCAAGCGGCGTGGTGCCGGGTTGGGCTGCGTGAGGCAACCCAGCGGGGGGCGGGGGCGGGACCAGGTCAGACTCGCTGAAGTGGGTCCCTGTCGAAACGAGACGCCGCTCCGCCCCCCGGCGAGCTGCGTCGGCATACCTCCCCAGAGGGAAAGAGGCGAACCTCTTTCTCGCCTCTGGAAAGGTGATGTTCTCGGTTACCTTAATGTTTATGATCTTTTTTTAGAGTTGGAACTTTTCACACTTGCGGGAGTACGCTGCATGCGGCCCGCCGCAGTTCACACAAGAGAGGGTATTGGATGGACAATTATCGCTTGGATGATCATTCGCCGCGCATTTTGCACACGTCGTTCGGCCACGGCAAGAGTTCGTACCGTGCCCGAACCGCTGGCACTTAAAACAGCGCCGCGTGTTCGGGATGTAGGGACGTATTGAGCACCGGATGAAACCTGCATTTATGTGTTGTGGGAGAACTGCGCGGTCAAAGGTCAAGATAATGTGCTTGGTGGGAATCTCCTTGTCGTCTTTGCGGATTGTGATGCGTCTCACGGCAGTGACGCCCTGATCCTTCAAGCCGGCAAGGAGATCCGCATCCGTTTCGTTCAGGAGGTCTGTCTCGGATATCACACCCTGCGAGCTGTTGAGGCTCCGATGGGGTGTGACCCGGATGTCTAGATCAGCCAGTCTAGTCTGAGCTAGAAGCTTTGTGGACTGCTGCTTGTCATGTACCTCGATGAGGAGTTCACCAGTTCTTTGTTTTTTGGCCTGATATGATTTTCCTATTATGGCTTCAAGATACTTGGCGATCAAGAAGACTGGCTGAGATGCAAGAGGGTGGGTTGGATTCAGGGACTCCATGACAAGAAATCTAGAGTAATGATCTGGTTCAGGAAATGTCAAAGATGGCAATGGGGGAAACGATACTTCGGTGCGGCCCCTTTTAGGGGGCCGATCACGGTTGGGGGGGTTTTAGACAATACCATAAAGCATAGTATAAAAGCAGGGAGACGGGGGTACTTTCTTCTTTGACCTTACCCTGGTAGCCAAAGAGGTCCCGGAGCTCCTTGCCTGGTGAACAGACAGGGAGCCCATCCGCCGGAGCTTGACGTGGGCTCCGACGGCCACCGTTCACGGCTTCTAACCCTCCACCTATAAACACATTGCCACGGTTGGATCCAGCGTATGTTTGGGGGCTCGGGTTCCGCGGTATCGCGAGTACCGTCACCAAGATTTCTCAAGGTGCCCCGTGCGGGGTGAAGTATATGATTGACAACAAGAAGTACACCGTAAGCCTCTGCCGTAAAGATACTGGTATGACTATTCAGAGTTCTAGTCACACTAATGCCGGGGCCATGCGCCGCGCAGGACACAGAGGTGGCAGTTCTAGAGGCGTCCGTATAAAATTCAGAGCACTCATACTTATGCTGCAAATACAAGAAATTCTGCAGAATTGCACATGTGGGAGCTCGGTTTTTATCTACATGTGTAAACGATGTGTCGCATGACACAGGGCGCAGATGCCACGGTGCTATGAAATGCGTTCCAGAACTTTGGATGGTGTCTAAAAAGGAAACAGCAAGCTCTGATGCTTCCTCTCTAACTCTGTAAGAGAAGGGCGCAGAGAACGATGGTCGATTTAAAAGGAGTTCACTCATGGACGTATCATGAAAAACTGATTTAAAAGGATGGTGAGGCATGGATGAAATTTTAAAAGCATAAAGGAGGTCTCTGTATGCTCGCTTACGTTGTAGGTTCCATTTGTTGCACTCGACATACAGGCTTTCGACCGGACGAGTTCGGAAGGCGCCACACGCCAAGCGGAGCCCGAGATGGAGCACAGGGTCCAGCATTCTGAGGGATGTTTTACTTGCTGACCCATAAACAACACTACCATAGTCCAATCGTGAATCGATCAAGCTGGTAAAAACACGTAAAAGTTGTTTGTCAGCACCAAAAGAGATGTGCGATAGAACCTTCAGGATATTCATTGTTTTTAGGCATTTATGTTTTAGTTGTTTTATGTGTGGGATGAATGTAAGCTTTTCGTCAAAGATTATGCCTAAAAACTTGTGTTCCTTTTTGACAGGAATCAAGACACCATTGAGTCGAATAGAACCACTGGCATCGTCACCTAGAAACAGCGATGGATGTAGTGAGATATGTTGCCTGTAGAGTTCTCTGAAGTGTTTGTGTCGTGTTGTGTGAAGTTCCTTGCATGTTATTAGTATGTGGACTACGGATAGGCCCTCCCCGCACCTGCTACACAGGGGTCTTGGAGATCCCGTGAGCAGGTAGGAATGATGATGATGATGGTTGGATGTTTATGGCGCAAGGCCAACTAGGGCAAAGAGCGCCAAAACAATAGTCATATATGAGGGGTGAAACCTTAAAAACTACGAACAGTCAGCAAAAACAAAAGTAAAATCACAAAACGACAATGAGCATGGCTGGTGTATAGGGCCAGGGAGTGATCACGCGTGGTATGAAATGAGGTCTAAAAATTGAACTTCTTCTAAATATTTAAAAACGCACTTGATAGAAAACATGGGATCATCAGAGAGGAAAAACGCTGGGTGTGGTGGGACGTGTAGTCTGTATAGCTGTGGGAAGTGTTTGCGTCGTGTTGTGTGAAGTGCCTTGCATGTGATTAGTATGTGCACCACGGATAGGGCATCTACGCACCTGCTGCACTGGGGTCTAGAAGATCCCGTCAGCAGATACGAGTGCGTCGCATGGGTGTGCCCTATCCGCAGCCTACCCAAGGCGACTTCCGTGTGTCTGTTGCGTGAGTCAGCTGTGTACCGTCCCAAGTGTGGCTTTATTACGTGTAGTTTGTTGTCTGTCTGTTCGTCCCAGTGTGTTTGCCATGTTCTCCGCAGGTGTTGTCTTATGTGTGGCTTGAGGTCTGTGTAGGGTACGGTTGTTATGTGTACAGTGTTCCTGAGTGCAGCAGCAGCAGCCCTCTCGTCTGCCAACTCATTCCCAGCGATCCCAGCGTGTCCTGGAACCCAGCAGAGGAGCAGCTGATGCTTCTTTGCATACACAGACATGATAGTGTTAAATACAAGATTAACTATGTGGTTTTTAGGGGGTGTATGCGATGACAGTGCGCGAACAACACTCAAGGAATCTGTGTAGATGATAGACTTTGGAATTTGATTTTCAAGTATGTGCCGTACAATCAGCAAAATCCCATACGCCTCTGCTGAAAAAATTGTCGTGTGGACGCTCATGGTTCTGGCTGCACAGAAATTCGGACCATGAGCAGCGCAGGAGACCATAGTGGAGGTTTTAGACGCGTCACTGTAAAATTCTGCAAGTGGGTATTTAAACTGCAGAGACAGAAAGTGCTGCAGTATTGCAGCCTGCGGTACCCGATTTTTGTCAAGTTTCATAAAAGAAAGGTCGCACGACACAGGACGAACTTGCCAAGGCGGTAAACTGTTTGAAAAGGATGACCTGTACACATCCAAAAACAAAGCACTGAGATCCGAGGCTCGCTCTTTCACTCTAAGTGAGGTAGGAATGTGTTGCATGCGTGTGGCCTATCCGTAATCGCGCCAGGGTAACTTCGTTGTGTCTGTTGATGATGATGATGTTTGGAGTTTAATGGCGCAAGACCGACTAAAGGCAAAGAGCGCCAAACAATAGTGATTACATGAAAGTGGCATGGAAGTAAAAGTAGAACATTTCAGTAAAAATAAACCAAGTAAAAGACAACGTAATGTAGATGACTGGTGTAAAGGGCCAGGCTGTCAACATGCATGATAAGAAATGAGATGTAAAAATTTTACGTCGGCAAGAAACTCGAAAACGCGTTTGATTGAAAACATGGCTTCATCTCCTAAGTATGACGGGTGTGGTGGAATATGTCGCGTGTGTAGTTGTGGGAAGTGTTTGCGTCGTGTAATGTCGAGTGCCTTTCATTGTATAAGGATGTGGATCACGGTTAGGGCCTCTCCACACCTGCTGCACAGAGGTCTTGGAGATCCTGTGAGCAGGTGGGAGTGTGTTATATGAGTGTGGCCTATCCGTAACCTAGCAAGGGCAACTTCAGGGTGTCTGTTGTGTGCGTCAGTCGTGTATGGTCCCAAGAGTGGCTTTATTATGTGTAGTTTGTTGTCTGTCAGTTGATTCCAGAATGCTTGCCATGTTTCGCGAAGGTGTTGTCTGATGTGTGGCTTGAGGTCAGTGTAGGGTACTGCTGCTATGTCCGGTGTATTTGTATGTGCAGCAGCAGCGGCCATCTGATCAGCGGTCTCATTTCCCGCAATCCCACAGTGGCCTGGAACCTAACACATGATCACGTCGAGATTTAATGCATATGCTGACATAATGGTTTTATACACTACATTAAGAACATGGTTTTATGAAGACTTGTTGGATGTCAATGCATGTACAACACTCAGTGAATCTGTGAAAATGATAGACTTGGGTATTTCATGTTGCACTATGTGATTTAAAACAAGCAAAACTTCATGGGCTTCCGCCGTAAAAATGCTGGTCTTCGAGTTCAGGGCCTTAGAGACTCTAAAATCAGGTCCGTGCGCCGCACACGACACAGTAAGGGCAGTTTTTGATGCGTCACTGGAAAACTCTGCACATTCATACTTAGACTGCAGGGACAAGAAGTGCTGCAAAATAGCAGTTTGTGGTACCCTTCTTTTATCAATTTTCACGAAGGACAAGTCACAACACACAGGTTGAAGCTGCCAGGGTGGTAACACGTCAGTAAAATATGATGATGATGATGGTTAGAGTTTTTTGGCGCAAGGTCAGCTGGGGCAAAGAGCGCCAAACAAAAGTATCTAAAATAAAATAGTGGCTACTAAAGCCAAAACAATAAAATCAATTAACGGCAATGGTGATGGCTGGTGTATAGGGCCAGATTTGATTATGCGTGATAGGACATGAGGTTTACAAAATTCACATCTGACAAGTACTCACACACACGTTTAATGGAAAACATGGCATCGTCACCCAGAAACTGAGATGGATGTACGGGAATATGTTGTCTGTAGAGTTCTCTGAAGTGTTTGTGTCGTGTTGTGTGAAGTGCCTTGCATGTTATTAGTATGTGCACTACGGATTGGGCCTCTCCGCACCTGCCGCACTGGGTTCTAGGAGATCCCGTCAGCAGATACGAGTGCGTCGCATGGCTGTGCCCTATCCGCAGCCTTGCCAAGGCGACTTCTGTGTGTCTGTTGTGTGAGTCAGTTGTGTACCGTCCGAAGTGTGGCTTTATTACGTGTAGTGTGTTGTCTGTCTGTTCGACCCAGTGTGTTTGGCATGTTCTGCGCAGGTGTTGTTTTATGTGAGGCTTGAGGTCTGTATATGGTACGCTTGTTATGTCGACAGTGTTCCTGAGTGCAGCAGCACCGGCCCTCTCGTCCGCCAACTCGTTCCCTGCGATCCCAGCGTGTCCTGGGACCCAGCAGAGGAGCAGCCGATGCTTCTCCGCATACACCGACATGATAGTGTTGAATACAAGATTAATTATGTGGTTTTTGGGGGGTTTATGCGATGATAATGCGCGAACAACACTCAAAGAATCTGTGTAGATGATAGAATTGGGAATTTGATTTTCAAGGATATGTCGTACAATCAGTAAAATTCCGTACGCTTCTGCTGAAAAAATTGTTGTGTGCACGCTCATGGTTCTGGCTGCATTGAAATTTGGACCATGAGCAGCACACGACACCGTAGTGGAGGTTTTAGAAGCGTCACTGTAGAATTCAGCACATGGGTATTTGAACTGCAAAGAAAGAAAGTGCTGAAGTATTGCAGCTCGCGGTACCCAATTTCTGTCAAGCTTTATAAAAGAAAGGTCACAGGACACAAAGCGCACTTGCCAAGGCGGTAAAATGTTTAAAGAGGATGACCTGTACACGTCTAAAAACGAAGCACTCAGATCTGAGGCTCGCTCTCTCGCTCGAAGTGAAGGCGGAGAAACGGACGGGCGATTTACAAACAGCACAGATGTGGATGTATCGTTAAGGACAGGATAAAAAGGGTGGTTATTCTGAGATGAAATTTTAAAAGCATAAAGTAAGTCCATGTACGTTCGCTGGTTCTCAAGGCTCCACTTATTACATTCAACATATAGACTCTCGACTGGGCTAGTGCGAAAAGGACCCGACGCAAGCTGTAGCCCCAAGTGTAGTACTCGGTCAAGCATTCGCAATGCTGTTTTACTCGCCGACCCATAAAGCACACTGCCATAGTCCAAACGAGACCCAACCAAAGCAGTATAGAGCCGTAGTAGGAGTTCTTTGTCAGAACCATACGAATGGTGCGAGAGAACCTTCAGGATATTGATTGTTTTAAAACATTTTTGTTTTAGTTGTTTCATATGAGGGATAAAGGAAAGTTTTTCATCAAGAATTATACGAAGGAACTTGTGTTCTTTTTTGACCGGAATCGAGACACCATTCAGTTTGATGTCTGGATCTGGCCTGATCACACGCCTTTTGGAAAACACAACACAAGTGCTCTTGACTGGGTTCAGCTTAAAACCGTTCTGATCTGCCCAGCCTGCTAGTTTGTTGATACCAAGCTAGACTTGGCGTTCGCAGATTGACATATTGCATGATTTAAAAGATATTTGCACATCATCTACATATATTGTACAGGAAATGGTTCGTGGCAACGCCTTTCGAAGTGAGTTCATCTTGACAATGAACAATGTGCAGCTCAAAACGCCGCCTTGAGGCACGCCGTTTTCCTGCAGGAAAACATTTGAAAGGGCAGTGCCAACTCTCACACGAAAGGTTCGGTCCGCCAGGTAGCTACGAAGTGTATTAAACATATTTCCCGAGACACCGAAGGCTTTTAGGTCGCAAAGTATTCCGTATCGCCAAGCGGTATCGTAGGCTTTCTCAAGATCAAAAAACACCGTAGCACAAAACTGTTTATGGACAAACGCATCCTTGATATACGACTCAAGGGCGACGAGTTGGTCGTTTGTGAATCGCCCCACCCTGAAGCCGGCCTGGCAGCTCTCGAGAAGACCATTGAACTCTAAGAAGTACACAAGTCTCCTGTTGATCATCTTCTCGAGAAACTTGCCCAGGCAGCTTGTGAGGGCGATGGGTCGATAACTGGCGGGAGAAGAAGGGTCCTTACCCTCCTTCAGGAACGCCACTACAATAGCCTCCCTCCAAGATTTTGGGATGTGCCCCGAAAGCCATATGTTGTTGTATAGGTGTAGGAGTGTTTCAAGAGTGTCCGGGTGTAGGTGTTGTATCATGGTGTATGTAATCTTATCTGCGCCGGGAGCTGAAGTTTTACACGTGCTCAGTGCAGCCCTCAACTCATAGAGTGTAAATTCACAATTGTAACCAGATTTTGACCTGTTATTGTCATCTAGGGACTTCTTTTCACAAGTATTTTTATGTTTCAGGAAAGTGTTTGTGTAGTGTGCAGAGCTGGAAACGTGTTGAAAGTGTTGTGCAAGAGTGTTAGCCTGGTCTTCGAGTGTGTCCCCTGTTGTACTGACCAGGGGCAGGCTATGTGTATGTTGTCCTTTAGGTTGCGTATTCTTGTCCATACCTTGTGTGCATCTGTGTATGAGTTAATGGATGTAAGGAAGGTGCGCCAACTCTCTCGTTTTGCCTCACGGCGCACACGTTTTCCGAACGCCTTGGCCCGTTTGAACAAAATGAGGTTACCCGACGTGGGGTACCGACGAAGGATACCCCACGCCTTGTTCTGGGCCTCTCGCGCCCGCCTACAGTCCTCATTCCACCACGGCCTCCGCTGGTTGCGCGGGGCTATGGATGTGTCCTATGGATGTGTGGTGTAGTTTCGATGTCTCTGTAAATGTGTTCCAGTTAGCTCGTGCTTCATTGAACCTATTATGTGAAGATGAGCTGCTTGGGCCTTTACCTATATATGTTAGTGATGTGGGGAAGTGGTCACTGCCATATGGGTCCGTGCCCACACCCCACTCAAGACATGGAAAGAGAATTGCCGAACCAATAGCCAAGTCAAGATTTGAGTATGTATTGTGTCCTATGTTATGATATGTAGGCTGTTTATTATGAAAAGGCATGCTCCAGAGGATGTAAGAAACCTCTCTATCAGGCGACCCCGGGCATCCGTACGAGAAGAGCCCCAAAGAGAATTGTGAGCATTAAGGTCGCCTGTTAGAATGTACGGCTCCGGCAGCTGGTCGACCAGCGCCTCAAAGTCAGAGCTCGAAAGTGCAAGATCAGGAGGGATGTAAATGGAGCATACCGTTATCAACCTATTAAATATTATTGTGCGGATGGCTACAGCCTCAAGGATACTATTCAAGGCGACAGGGTGGCATGCTAAGGATTTGCGGGCGATTATGGCCACACCGCCAGAAGAGTGGGTGTAGCCATCCCTGTCTTTCCTGTATACCAGGTAACTATTCAAGACATTTGTGTTTTTGGAATTCAGATGTGTTTCCTGGACACACATTAAAGGGGCCCTGAAAGGCATTTTGAGCACACTAAATGAACTAGCGCAACCGTTAGATCGGGTCGTCAACGTCCTCTCTGCCAAGTATTACTCTTTTACGCGCAGCGGAAAGCTCACACTTTTGTTGCAAAGTTTGTCGTTTTTTTCTCACCCTTTCCTTCGTGTTTTTGGACGCCGCCATCTTCACATGTCTACATCATCGATTCCCAGATGTTCGTCATGAGCTAGACATCCTGCTATTGGGCGGCTTTTTCACGCACTTCCGGCAAAGAGATGAGTCGTCTGCTCAGCGTCGGCTCGCCGGCTGATCTGCCAGCGGAGGGCCGGAGTGCTTGGGCATTTTACGACAAACGAAACAAGTGTAAAACAAACGCTTAACCGTTTGTATTGAATGCAACACGGCCATAACACGACATGGATATTCTCTTACCTGAGTACGTTCCATAAGGAAAGCGTTCAAGCCCCGTGGCACTTCTTTCGTGCAATCGCAGAGAACGCCCTGAGCCGAATGCCCGGGTTTGACGCATACATTTTATTCAACTTCAAAACAATCCAGAGATGCGTTTCTAACGAACACAACGTCACAACATGCGTTGAAAGTGTGAACCACGATTGACAGAGGATGGGTTGCCTCCTGCGCGTCGTAAATTCGGTACTCACCTCGCGCGCGGTTTGCGGGGACGAACAGCAAGTCACTTAACTCTGGCGCACAAGCCGATCACTTTTAGCCACGCACACTGCACATACCCAATGCGAGGTTGAGTCGTACGTCGCTCGAGAAAGATTATCCAGACCATGGGAAGAACTATCCACCCGCAGAAGCACAACGTCGCATTTCATCGCGAAACAAAGGCGTCCAAACCCACACACCATCGCCTCCTCTAATGCCAAACGCATCTCGCACTTCCCAATAGGAGTGGGTGGTACGCCTGCAGTGCCCACATGTCGCGAGGTGGGGCCCCAAGCTGAACCGGGATCACGGAACCGTAACTGACTTCTGGAGCGGTTTGTGCCTTGTTGCCAAGGCAACCGATGGTTGAGACTGTCAAAGAAATGGCGCTGGCTCCAGCGCTAGAAAGCTCAGAGCCGCGGCGGAGAATGTTTTGCCAACGTTGCCGCTCTCCACCACGCGTCGCCCCAAGCTGAACTGGTCACATGATTGAAGCGTTTTGTGCACGGGTTCTATATCGGTTTAAAATGTCTTTTCACATGCCGCCGGCAGGAATTACCACCGCCGCAAAATAAGACCCGGCACCAGCGGGGCCACATCTGATACGGCGCTTTTTGGATAAACAGTGCGCGGTGCATCGAGCGCACGACCCTCCCCGTGCGGCTGCGAGTTCGCCGCCGATAAAAAGTCATGTGCCGCCAGCAACGTACACCGCGAAAGGGCAAGGCCAGGCCGCCGCATACATGCGGCCAGATTTTTCGTTCGCTTTTCCAGCCTTGAGCGGAGTGCGGGATTCATGGTGTCAACAAAGCTTGCCCGTAGCAGACGACAGTCCGAGCAGCGCAATAGCGGAAGTACGTCACCGCTGCGGAGCGCAGCATCATGGGAGGCAAGGCTGGCGCGCTGTCAACAGCGGAGAGTAAGTCGAAAGGAGGAGGAAACTCGGAGCGACGATAATGCGCGGTTTTTTACTTACGATTTCTCAGCTAATACTCATCGCTTTAACAAAATTTTTGCGGGAGGAGACTGCAAATACATTGCTTTATTTGGGTGCATGTACATCCATGCATCGGCGGAAGGTATTTCAGGACCCCTTTAAACTTGGCTGGTTGGCATGCAGAATCTCATGCACGTCGTCAAGATTATTCAGAAGGCCTCTGCAGTTCCATTGAACTATGTTTTCTCTTCCCATTATTATGTGTTCAGAGCTACTGGAGTGTGATTATTTATGTAGGGTCTTTCGGGGCTTGGACTCTTGGGAGGGGCTTTCTGGCCTTCTCTACTGACCTGGACGTCGCAGCCCGTTCCTTCCGCTGCGATGAAAGCCGGAAGGGCTCGACGTCCATGTCGTCATCTGAAGGCAAGGGGGTCCTCAGCGGACTAGGCCCCCTTGACGTGGTACCCTTTCGGGCATTCTTTGCCTGCGCTGCCAGTGCCGAAGGCGTGGGAAGCACGACAGGTGGCACAGGCAGTGAGGCAGAGGAGGGGGTCGCTGCGACTGCCTCCGTCTCCATCTCCGTGCCCTTGCGTGTGCTTTGGGCCGGTGGGGAGGATGCAGTGGATGCAGCGGCATCCCCAACAGACGTTGCAACCACAGCCGCTGCTGGGTGAGCGAGCGGTGCAGAGGCTGGTTGGGCTGCCTGGGGCAACCCTGGGGGGGGCGGGGGCGGGACCAAGTCCGACTCGCGGTACTGGGTCCCCGCCGAAACCAGACGCCGCTCCGCCCCCCGGCGAGCTGCGTCGGCGTACCTCCCCAGAGGGAAAGAGGCGAACCTCTTCCGCGCCTCTGGGAAGGTGATGTTTTCAGTGACCTTGATGTTAATGATTTTCTTTTCTAATTGAAACTTTTCACAGCTGCGGGACCATGCTGCGTGCGGCCCTTGACAGTTTGCACAGGTGAAGGTAGTAGAGTCACAGTTTTCAGTAGGGTGGTCATGTGCGGCGCATTTCGCGCAGGTCGTTTTGCCGCGACAAGAAGTTGTAGCGTGCCCGAATCGCTGGCACTTGTAGCAGCGGCGCGGGTTAGGTATGTACGGACGTACACCACACCTAATGAAGCCAGCATTGATGTGCTCAGGAAGTTTTGATTTGTTGAATGTCAGGATTATATGCTTTGTGGGGATTTCCTTATTGTCTCGTCTGATGGTGATACGCCTCACTGCAGTTACACCCTGATCTTTCAGGCCTTCCAACAGATCAGCTTCGGTCTCATTCAACAAATCGGTCTCCGAGATCACACCCTGAGAGCTGTTGAGGCTCCGATGGGGAGTGACTCGGATGGCCAGATCTGCCATGCAGGTTTGCGACAGGAGGTTAGTGGCTTGTTGCTGCGTCTTGACATTGACAAGGACTTCTCCGGTACGGAGTTTCTTAGCATCGAACGATTTTCCGAGGATGCCTTCCAGGAACTTAGTGATGAGGAATACGGACATTGAAGAAACAGGGTTTGTTTTGTCAACTGCCTCGATAACCAAGAATCGAGGATAGTTGTCAGGTTTCGGACTGTGGATTGTTGGAAGGGATGGAAAAGAAACTTCGGTGCGGCCCCTTTTCGGGGGCCGATCACGTCTAGGGGGGGGGTTTGATTTATCAATATGGCATAGGAAAAAGCAGGGAGACGGGGGTACTTTCTTCTTTGACCTTACCCTGGTAGCCAAAGAGGTCCCGGAGCTCCCTGCCTGGTGAACAGACAGGGAGCCCATCCGCCGGAGCTTGACCTGGGCTCCGACGGCCAACGTTCGTGGTTTCTAACCCTCCACCTATAAACACATCGCCACGGTTGGATCCAGCTTATGTTTGGGGGCTCGGGGTCCGCGGTATCGCCAGTACCGTCACCAAGATTACTCAAGGTGCCCCGTGCGGGGCTTCACCATGAATACTCAAGGTGCCCCGTGCGGGGACGTCAGTAAAAGAAGATGTGTGAATGTCTAAAAAGGAGATGTCGAAATTTGGAGCTTCCTGTCTCACTCTAAGTGAGAACGGCAAAGGAACAGACGGACGATTTACAAACAGTGGCGATGTGGATGTATCATTAAAAACAGGTTTAAAAGGATGGTTATTCAAAGATGAAATTTTAAAAGCGTAGAGAAAGTCAACATACGTTCGTTGGTACTCAAGGCACCACTTATTACATTCAACATATAGACTCTGGGTCGGGCTAGTGCGGAAAGCACCCGACGCAAGGCACAGACCCAAGTGCAGTACTGGATAAAGACTTTTTAGGGTTGTTTTCGATGCCGACCCATACACGACACTGCCGTAGTCTAATCGAGACCCGACTAAGGCGGTAAAGACCCGGAGAAGTAGTTCTTTGTCTGCCCCATATGATTGGTGGGAGAGGACCTTGAGAATGTTTAGTGTTTTGAGGCATTTATGTTTAAGTGCTTTGACGTGAGGTATGAACGTGAGCTTGTTATCAAATATGACACCTAAAAACTTGTGCTCCCTTTTAACAGGAATAGGTGCACGGGTAAGTGTAATCTCAGGGCACGCGTTAATCCCGCGCTTGCGGGAAAACACAACACAAGTACTTTTGGCCGGGTTTAGTTTAAACCCGTTAAGGTCCGCCCAGCCAGCAAGTTTCTTAACACCGAGCTGTACTTGACGTTCGCATATTGACAGGTTACAGGATTTAAAAGGTATTTGCACATCGTCTACATAGATGGAACAGGAAATGGTCGGCGGCAATGCCTTTCGGAGGGAGTTCATCTTAACTATAAACAACGTGCAGCTTAGAACTCCACCTTGCGGCACACCATTTTTTTGCAAATATACATTGGAAAGTGCACTGCCAACCCTCACTCGAAAGGTTCGTTCAGCCAAATAACTACAAAGAGTGTTCAACATGTTGCCGGAGACACCAAATGACTTAAGGTCCATGAGGATGCCATAGCGCAAGGCTGCATCATAGGCTTTTTCAATATCGAAAAATACCGTAAGGCAGAACTGGTTATGGACAAATGCATCTTTTATGTAGGATTCCAGTGCAACAAGTTGATCATTGGTACATCGCCCCACCCTGAAGCCTGCCTGGCAGCCCTCGAGAAGACCGTTGTACTCCAGAAAGTACACGAGCCTACGGTTTATCATCTTCTCGAGGAGCTTACACAGGCAGCTTGTCAAGGCGATGGGACGATAACTTGCGGGAGAGGAAGGGTCCTTCCCCTCCTTCAGAAAGGCCACAACTATGGCCTCCTTCCAAGACCTTGGAAGCGGCCCCGAAAGCCATATTCTGTTGTAGAGGTGTAGGAGTGTCTCAAGAGTGTCTGCGTGTAGGTGTTGTATCATGGTGTATGTAATGCTGTCTGCCCCTGGAGCTGAAGGCTTACAAGTGGCAAGAGCAACCTTCAGCTCATGAAGTGTGAATTCAGAGTTGTAAGCAGAATTCGACTTGTTGTCTCGTAAGGGCTTCTTTTCTGAAGATGTTTTGTGTTTCATGAAAGTGTTTGTGTAGTGTGCTGAACTGGACACGTGTTCGAAGTGTTGTGCGAGTGTGTTAGCCTGGTCTTCCAGTGTGTACCCTGTTGTACTAACCAGGGGCAGGCTGTGTGTCTGTTGTCCTTTTAGTTTTCGTATTCGTGTCCAGGCTTTGTGTGTGTCAGTGTACGAGTTGATGGAAGTGAGGAAGGTGCGCCAACTCTCCCTTTTCGCCTCACGACGCACTCGCTTCCCAAGAGCCTTTGCCCGTTTAAAAGAAATGAGGTTGTCTGACGCGGGGTACCGGCGAAGGACACCCCACGCCTTGTTTTGGGCCTCTCGCGCCCGCCTGCAGTCCTCGTTCCACCAGGGCCTCCTTGGGCTGCGGGACCCAGTGGAGGCCTGGGGAATGGACTTTTCGGCGGCGTCGAGGATGTGCGCTGTGACGAGTTGGGCGGCTTCCTCCACGTGTAGGTGTTTTATGGATGTGTGGTGTAGTTTAGATGTTTCTGTGAATGTACTCCAGTTTGCTTTTGATTCATTAAACCTGTTATGGGAAGATGGACTGCATGGGCCTTTACCTATGTACGTTAGGGAAGTGGGGAAATGGTCACTACCACATGGGTCTGTGCCCACACCCCATTCAAGACATGGAAAGATGATGATGATGATGATGGTTTAAGTTTAATGGCGCAAGGCCGACATGGGCAAAGAGCGCCAAATACAAAGTTATTTGATAAGGAGGGAAATCGGATAAAGTCAGTTAAATACTATGAGCACGTCTGGTGTAAAGGGCCAGGGTGAAGAACGTGAGTGGTTAAAAGATAAATACGGTGGCTGGTGTATAGGACCAGGGGTAAAACTATGGGTGATAAGAGATGAGTTGTAAGAAATGAACTTCAGATAGGAACCTTAAGGTTCGCTGAACAGAGAACATGGCTTCATCTCCTAGGAAGTATGACGGGTGTGGTGGAATATGTCGTGTGTGTAGTTGTGGGAAGTGTTTTCGTCGTGTAATGTCGAGTGCCTTACATTGTATGAGGATGTGAATCACGGATAGGGCCTCTCCGCACCTGCTGCACAGAGGTCTTGGAGACCCCGTGAGAAGGTGCGAGTGCGTTGCATGAGTGTGCCCTATCCGTAATCTAGCCAAGGCGACTTCAGTGTATCTATTACGTGTGTCGGTGGTGTATGGTCCCAAGTGTGGTTTTATTACGTATAACTTGTTGTCTGTTTGTTCACTCCAGTGTGTTTGCCATGTTTTGCGAAGTTGTTGTCGGATGTGTGGTTTCACGTCGGTGTAGGGTAATGTGGTTATGTCTACTGCATTCGAGAGTGTAGCAGCAGCAGCCATTCGGTCCGCTGCTTCGTTCCCGGCTATACCACTGTGGCCAGGGACCCAGCAAAGAACCAGTTCAAATTTGCGTACATACACCGACATAATACCCTTGACTATTAGATTTACAACGTGATTTTTTGAAGACTTTGTTGACGACAACGCCCGCACGACACTGAGGGAGTCTGTATATATAATGGATTGTGGGATGTGACTTTGAAGGATATGATTAACAACAAGAAATACACCATAAGCCTCTGCCGTAAAGATACTCGTATTACTGTTAAGAGTTTTAGTGACATTAAGGCCGGGCCCATGCGCCGCGCAGGACACAGAGGTGGCAGTTTTAGAGGCGTCCGTATAAAATTCAGAAAATTGATACTTCTGCTGCAAATACAAGAAGTGCTGCAGAATTGCACATGTGGGAGCTCGGTTTTTATTTACATGTGTGAAGGATGTGTTTATGCTAGGACAGTGCGCGAATAACACTCAAGGAATCTGTGTAGATGATAGACTTTGGAATATGATTTTCAAGTATGTGTCGTACAATCAGTAAACTTCCATATGCTTCTGCTGATTGATTGATGGTTAGTGTTTAATGGCGCAAGGCCAACGAGGGCAAAGAGCGCCTGAGAAGACGTTATTTATTGGAGAAGTGAATACCATACAAAGGTAGGTATAAAAAAGAAAAGAAAAGTGTAAACCGAACATAGTAAAATCAATTAAAGAAAATGGTGATGGCTGGTGTATAGGGCCAGATTTGATTATGCGTGATAGGAAATGAGGTTTAAAAACTTGACGTCTAACAAATACTCAAACACACTTTTCACAGAAACAATGGCATCGTCACCTAGAAAAAATGATGGATGTAGGGGAATATGTTGTGTGTAGAGTTCTCTGAAGTGTTTGTGTCATGTTGTGTGAAGTGCCTTGCATATGATTAGTATGTGCACTACGGATAGGGCCTCTCCGCACCTGCTGCACTGCGGTCTAGAAGATCCCGTTAGCAGATACGAGTGCGTCGCATGCGTGTGCCCTATCTGCAGCCTACCCAAGGCGACTTCTGTGTGTCTGTTGTGTGTGTCAGTGGTGTATGGTCCCAAGCGTGGTTTTATAGCGTGTAACTTGTTATCTGTCTGTTCACTCCAGTGTGTTTGCCATGTTCTACGCAAGTGTTGTCTTATGTGTGGCTTGAGGTCTGTATATGGTACGGTTGTTATGTCTACAGTGTTCCTGAGTGCAGCAGCAGCTGCCCTCTCGTCTGCCAACTCGTTTCCAGCGATCCCAGCGTGTCCTGGGACCCAAGTTACAGGACTTAAAAGATATTTGAACGTCATCTACATATATAGCACAGGAAATGGTTGGTGGCAATGCCTTCCGAAGTGAGTTCATCTTAACAATAAACAGTGTGCAGCTCAAGACACCGCCTTGAGGGACGCCATTTTCCTGCACGTATACATTCGAAAGGGAACTGCCAACCCTCACTCGAAAGGTCCTTTCCGACATGTAGCTACTGAGCGTGTTCAGCATGTTGCCGGAAACACCAAACGACTTGAGGTCACACAAGATGCCGTACCGCCAGGCCGTGTCATAGGCCTTCTCCATATCGAAGAAGACTGTTATACAATACTGCTTATGAATGAAGGCATCTTTTAGATATGTTTCCAATGCAACCAGTTGATCATTGGTGGATCTCCCAGCCCTGAAGCCAGCCTGGCAGCTGTCGAGAAGACCGTTGCACTCTAAGAAGTACATGAGTCTCCTATTGATCATCTTCTCGAACAGCTTACACAGGCAGCTTGTGAGGGCGATGGGACGATAACTTGCGGGAGAGTAAGGGTCCTTCCCTTCTTTCAGAAAGGCCACTACGATGGCCTCCCTCCATGACCCTGGGAGGTGCCCCGAAAGAAATATTTTGTTATAGAGGTGAAGGAGGGTTTGAGGTGTGTCTGTGTGCAAGTGTTGAATCATAGTGTATGTAATGTTGTCTGCGCCTGGAGCTGAAGGTTTACAAGTACTAAGTGCGATCTTCAGCTCATGCAGTGAGAAGGGTGTGTTATAAGATGAGGTCGACTTATTACTGTCTCTCAAGGACTTCTTCTCACAGGATGTTTTGTGTTTTATGAAAGTGTTGGTGTAGTGCACTGAACTGGACACATGTTGGAAGTGTTGTGCGAGTGTGTTAGCCTGGTCTTCCAGTGTGTCCCCTGTTGTACTAACCAGGGGCAGGCTGTGTGTCTGTTGTCCTTTTAGTTTATGTTATGTATTTGTGTCCATACTTTTCGCGTGTCAGTGTACGAGTTAATGGAAGTGAGGAAGGTGCGCCAACCCTCCCTTTTCGCCTCACGGCACACTCGCTTCCCAAAAGCCTTGGCCCGTTTAAACGAAATGAGATTATCTGATGTGGGGTACCGGCGAAGGACACCCCACGCCTTGTTCTGGGCATCTCGCGCCTGCCTACAGTCCTCATTCCACCACGGCCTCCTTTGGTCGCGCGGAGCGCTGGAGGCGTGGGGAATGGACTTGTCGGCAGCGTCGCGGATGTGTGCCGTGATTAGTTGGGATGCTTCCTCTACGTGTAGGTGTTCTATGGTTGTGTGGTGTAGTTTAGATGTTTCTGTGAATATACCCCAGTTTGCTTTTGATTCATTAAACCTGTTATGGGAAGATGGACTGCATGGGCCTTTACCTATATATGTTAGGGAAGTGGGGAAATGGTCACTACCATATGGGCCAGTGCCCACGCCCCACTCAAGACATGGAAAGAGAATTGCAGAACCAAAAGCTAAGTCGAGATGTGAGTCTGTATTATGTCCTAAGTTATGGTATGTAGGCTGCTTTTTGTTGAAAAGGCATGCTCCTGAAGATGAAAGAAATTTCTCTATCAGGCGACCTCGGGCATCCGTTCTGGAGGAGCCCCAAAGAGAGTTGTGTGCATTAAGGTCACCTGTTAGGATGTACGGTTCGGGCAGCTGGTTGACCAGCGCCTCCAAGTCAGAGCTGGAAAGTGCATAATCAGGACGAATGTAAATTGAGCATACCGTTACCAACCTATTAAAAATTATTGTGCGTATTGCTACAGCCTCAAGTACGGTGTTGAGAGTGATAGGGTGGCATGCTAGGGATTTCCGGGCTATTATGGCTACACCGCCCGAAGAGTGTGTGCAGCCAACCCTATCCTTTCTGAATACCATGTACCTATTTTAAAAATTTGTGTGATTGGGATTCAAATGCGTCTCCTGAAGACACATCACACTTGGCTGGTTCGAATGCAATATCTCATGGATATCATCAAGATTTTTAATGAGGCCTCTACAGTTCCATTGAGTAATATTTTCTCTTCCCATTATGGAGATTTAGAAGCTACTGAAGTCTGTGTGTATGTGTGTTCATGTGTCTTTCGGGGCTGTTACTCTAGGATTTGGCTTTTTGGGCCTTTCTGCTGCTGGCTTGGGCGTCAGAGGCCGCTCCTTGTGCTGCGTTGCAGGCAGGAACGACCCGACATCCATCTCGTCGTCGGATGTCCGAGGGGTGCCCGATGGACTGGGCCCCCCGGACTTGGCCCCCATTCGGGAGCCCTTCGTTTGAGCCGCCACCACCGCGGGCGTCGGGGACGCCAAAAGTGGCACAGGCGGTGCGGTGGCGGTGGAAGCCGATGCGGGGCCCGTGGTGTCCATCACCTTGGTACCCTCCAATGCACTGGAGGACGGGGAGACAGAGGCGGGAGCGGCACCGGTCCCTACAGAAGACGTTGCCACCACAACCGCTGCTGCCTCAGCAAGCGGCGTGGCGACAGATTGGGCTGCCTGAGGCACCCCAGGGGGGGGGCAGAGGAGGGACCAGGTCAGACTCGCTGAACTAGGTCCCTGTAGACACCAGACGCCGCTCCGCCCCCCGGCAAGCCGCGTCGGCGTACCTCCCCAGGGGGAAAGAGGCGAACCTCTTTCGCACCTCTAGGAAAGTGATGTTCTCAGTTATCTTGATGTTGATGATATTTTTCTCTGTGTGAAATTTTTCACATTTGCAGGAGTACGCTGCATGCGGCCCCCCGCAATTCACACACGTGAGGGTGCTGGATGGGCAGTTGTCACTGGGGTGATCGTACGCGGCCCATTTTGCACAAGTCGTTCGGCCACGGCAAGAGTTTGTACTGTGCCCGAACCGCTGGCACTTGAAGCAGCGGCGCGGGGTCGGAATGTAACATCGAATGGAGCATCGGATGAAGCCTGCATTTATATACTGTGGAAGTGCCGAGTGGTCAAAGGTCAGGATAATGTGTTTGGTGGGGATTATCTTGTCGTCCCTGCGCATCGTGATGCGCCGCACAGCTGTGACGCCCTCATCCCACACCCCACTCGAGAAGAGGAAAGAGAACTGCGGAGCCAATAGCCAAGTCAAGACATGAGTATGTGTTGCGACCTATGTTATGGTATGTAGGCTGTTTGTTGTTGAAAAGGCATGCTCCAGAGGATGTAAGAAACCTCTCTATTAGGCGACCCCGGGCATCCGTACGAGAAGAGCCCCAAAGAGAATTGTGAGCATTAAGGTCACCTGTTCGAATGTACGGTTCGGGCTGCTGGTCAACCAGCGCCTCGAAGTCAGAGCTCGAAAGTGCAAGATCAGGAGGAATGTATATGGAGCATACCGTTATCAACCTATTAAATATTAAGCGTATTGCTACAGCCTCAAGGATAGTGTTTAAATTGACAGGGTGGCATGCTAAGGATTTCCGGACGATTATGGCCACACCGCCAGAAGAGTGTGTGCAGCCATCCCCGTCTTTCCTGTATACCATTTAACTATTCAAGAAATTTGTGTTTAGAATTCAAATGTGTTTCCTGAACACACATTACACTTGGCTGATTGGTATGCAGAATCTTATACACATCGCCAAGATTATTCATAAGGCCTCTGCAGATCCATTGAACAATATTTTCTCTTCCCATTATTTAGTGTGAGAGCTACTGGAGTGTGTGTTTGTGTCGTCTTTCGGGGCTGTGACTCTTGGATTGGGCGTTTTGGGCGGACTATCTGTAGGCTTGGACGACGGAGGCCGCTCCTTGCACTGCGTTGCAGGCAAGAACGGGACGACGTCCATCTCGTCGTCCGATGTCCAGGGTGTGCCCGTGGAACCGGGCCCCCCGGACTTGGCCCGCCTTCGGGGGCCCTTTGTTTGAGCCACCACCACCGCTGGTGTCGGGGGCACCAGAAGTGGCACGGGAGGTACGGTGGCGGTGGGAGCCGGTCCGGGGCCCGTGGTGTTTATGGCACCCTCTAACGCACTGGACGATGGGGAGGCAGGGACGGGAGCGGCACCGGTCCCGACGAAAGAGGTTGCCAGCACAACCGCTGCTGGCTCAGCCAGCGGTGCGGAGGCGGGCTGGGCTGCAAGAGGCAACCCAGGGGGGGGGGCGGGACCAAGTCCGACTCGCGGTACTGGGTCCCCGCCGAAACCAGACGCCGCTCCGCCCCCCGGCGAGCCGCGTCGGCGTACCTCCCCGGGGGGAAAGAGGCGAACCTCTTCCGCGCCTCTGGGAAGGTGATGTGCTCTGTTACTTTGACATTGATTTTCTTTTCTTGTTGAAATTTCTCGCACGTGCGGGACCACGCTGCGCGAGGCCCCTGGCAGTTGGCACAGGTGAAACTCTGGGTGTTACAGATTTCGGATTGGTGGTCATGTTGGCCACATTTTGCACAGGTAAGGCGGCCGCGGCATGAGTTTGTGCCATGCCCGAACCGTTGGCACTTGAAGCAGCGCCGTGGGTTCGGGATGTATGGGCGGACAGAACAATGTATGTAACCGGCATTTATGAATTCTGGAAGGGTGGATCGATCGAAGGTCAAGATAATGTGTCTAGTTGTTACCTGTTTGTCATCGCGGCGTATTGATATGCGCTTCACAGCCGTGACGCCCTGATTCCTTAAGCCTTCCAAAAGATCGGCCTCGGTCTCGGACATGAGATCTGCCTCAAAGATCACACCTTGACAACTGTTGAGGCTGTGGTGGGGTGTGGCCCTGATCTCCAGATCTGCCATACGGGTTTGTTTCAGGATTGTGGATTGCTGCTGAGTTTTAACTTCAACTAGCACTTCACCAGTTCTGAGCTTTTTGGCATCATATGTTTTGCCGATGATACCTTCAAGGTATTTAGAAACAAGAAATACAGATTGAGAGGAAACCGGCTTCGATTTGTCTACAGATTCAATGATCAAAAAACGAGGGTAGTTATCTGGCTTTGGGAGTGAGATAGAAGGCAAAGGAAAGCATACTTAGGTGCGGCCCCTTTTCAGGGACCGATCACGTTTGGGGGGGGTTTTGAAAATGCCATATAGCATAGTATAAAAGCAGGCAGACGGGGGTAGTTTCTTCTTTGACCTTACCCTGGTAGTCAAAGAGGTCCCGGAGCTTCCTGCCTGGTGAACAGACAGGAAGCCCATCCGCCGGAGCTTGACCTGGGCTCCGACGGCCACCGTTCGTGGTTTCTAACCCTCCACCTATAAACACATCGCCACGGTTGGATCCAGCTTATGTTTGGGGGCTCGAGGTCCGCAGTATCGCCAGTACCGTCACCAAGATTGCTCAAGGTGCCCCGTGTGGGGAACATTCTGACACTTCTGGGACGAACCACTCTAAGGAAGTACACGAGTTACATGGGAAGCTTCAGAGTTAATGAGAGAATGCTGGATACTCTAAAAAAGAAAACTTCCGTAATGTACCCGTTTAGGTGCCATGGGGTACTTATCGACGAGATGAAGTCTGAGCATCTGTCCGTCGACACAGGTGGGAAAGTTGCTGGCTTTGTGGACATCTGCCCTTACACTCCTCAAGAGCAGAAACACGTGTTTGCCGACTATGACCTTGTACTGATGTTCCTACCATTGGTTGGGAACTAGACAGGTTTTAGGCACTTTTGCCACACACTCCAACATCAGCGGGGACCTACTAGCCAAGATCGTATTCTAAGGAACAATCTTAGCCGAGAAGGCAGGACTCTTCGTTGACTATATTACATGTGATGCTGCCGGGTGGAACAGGAAAATGTGGCGAATATAGGTGTTGAGGGCAAACTCGAAGGAAATTGTCGCAAAGCGAGTGTACCCTGCTGACAGTAAAAGATATCTACATTTCCTGTCGGACGTCCTTCAACTCGTGAGAAATATTCGCAACAGGCTTCTGGAAACAACATTGGAGACGCCAGATGGAACCAAAATCTGCTTTCGGCACTTTCTACATGTACGTAGCATCGACGTATGTACCTTTGCTTCTTGGTAGGATTGTAAGATGTTATAACAGGTTGTGCAAGCTGGGAATTTAGTTTTTTACAGCTGACACATATTGCCCTTTAAGTAACGCGCTTTTTTCATAGGTATATGCGGCGGAAATATCTATTTAAGTTGTGTAATAAAAAAGGCTAGGTTATATTTCAGTTAAAATTCATTATATCAGCGTGCATGTTAAAAAAACTGAACCAAGGTACATTCAGAACACTTGGTTCACCTCAGGGGGCGTGTCTGCTGATTTCACTGTAGCCGAGAAGTACCATCATTCAACGCCTGCACATTAGCTTCGAAGTACGTCTGACTGAGTGAGTTCTTACTTAAAAGGCCCTCGATATTTTCTTAGTTTCTCGTATGGCACTGAAACTGAAAGAAGTAAACACAAAAGGGGCGATACGTAATTATGTCTCGCCCCTTTTTATGCAGCCTGACCTTAATGCAATTGGAAATAAAAATTAAATTCTCACCGGTTTTGTTCAAAATCTGCTATGAATAACTTTAGGTATGAAGAACTTTTGTTTTTGTCCCCTCGACCACCGAAAATGCCCGCTTAATATCACTTTTCATTCGTTTTTGCCTTACAATTTCAGGTCTCCTTGCAGCCTCTGCGAGAGAATTTTGAGCTTGACTGCAACAACTTCGCCATGAAGGCAATGCCACGGTTGACAAATGACACATTTGAGCCAAACAACTTAGAGAAAAATGCGCGTAAATTGCGCTTTCCAGTTATTCAGTTCCGAGACGATCAGAGCCCTTCACCTCTACAAGCCCCAGATTGCACCAACCTGCGGAAGCGTCGAAGAGACGCAGAAGTTTTTCAGGTCAGTGTTTACAACGCTTTCACATTACTTGGTGCAGAAACTTCGCTTCCTTCACAGTCAGCTGCAGTCGCTCGGTTTTGTAAAAGCGCTTAATTAGCCGGCATTCTTGTTCAGATCATAAAACATTGTAATTACGCAGAGATGTTTCAGAATTAACATATAAGGGGCTAGTAGTTGCATGTATATTAAAATTTCGGTCTTTTTAATTTATTTTCTGCAGAATTGTGAAATCCCTCATCGCCACAATGACATCCCGAAACCCAGCTGAGGCGTTGAGGGTAAACTCGGCCCCTGTGCAACAGCTTGCTGACGTCCTGGAGTTCTTGACATAGTGGGAGAAGAATAGACATAAAAATGGCAGCATCTCCACTCTGTGGATGATCACGAAGGTGCGGAGTACGGTGACTCGAAATGACATCTCAGTTGCGCCCCGTCACATCCGATTTGCGCCCCGACCGTCATTCGATTTGAGTAGTGAGTTGCACCTTGATTATTCTCTAAATGAAAGTGAAACTCACGCCTCAAATCAAATTTCGCTGGATTTTCGCTTGATGGTGGTGCGCACACGGACGGATGCGGACGGACATTGGGAGGTGCTAAGGTACTCCGCACTGTTACAGGCGAGGGAGTAAACCGTTTGACTCTCGGGTAATAACTCGCGGTTGTAACCCAATGGGTAAGACGGCTGGCACTAACTCTGTCTGGTTTACCAGACAAAGGCTCGAATCCTGCCGGTGCCTGCGTGACTTTTTGTGATTGTTAATGCTATGCGCACGGACGCGGACGGTCACTGTGCGGTCCTAAGGTTCTCTGCTCCTAAAAGCTATTTTTGAGCGAATAACAGTCACAGGCTTGAGATTCACATTAACTAGCACTATGGCTCTTCTTGATTATGTTAATTCAGAACTCGACTACATCTACTTAATGACATACCGCCTAAGCCATGACAAAATTAAGAATTTTTTTTGGTATTTTGAGGCTATCGTCGGGCTGCAACGCGCACCCGACCCCGTAATAGTCGTGACAACTGTAACCTGCCTAAGCTATTGCGACTTAGCCAAAAGTGTAATCGGGTCAAACATAGAGGACCATGTGATCACTTCACTGCTGACAGTGGACGACCAGACGTCCCGTTCCTATAAGCAGCAGCATCTGATTGATGCACTAATCAACAAAGGGAACTTAGAGGAAGTGGAAGCTGTCATTGAAAGCGCAGATGCAGTTGATCCCAAACATTCCTACCACATGCTGAGGAGAGACTTGAGATTAACCAACTACGTAGCAGGTTACGTGGCAAAAAAATGCGTGATAAAAACAAAGTGCCAAGCCTGCAAGCACCAGCTGCTACTTCCAGCAATGCAGGGGAAGGTACTTAATGCAGCAGTCTTCACTAACTCTTGTGATTTTGGGGGACTTCTGTACCCTCAGTGCACCGTTTTAGATTCAGTAGTAATCTCGAAGACATTTTTACTGGTTGTTTCAGCGCCAAAGAACTCCACAATGACAGCGTTATGGATGTGCTGGCGCTTGTTCACAAAAAACACTTTATCAGCTTTGGTTGCGACCAGCATTGTAAGACCATAACTGCAAACTTAGTTGGGTTTTGCGTCGTGACACAGATGCAATTCAATATCAAAGGACTAAACAAATCGCGTGATTGCATCCGAAAGCGGGCACTACACCTTAAACGTATCCGTCTGTAATTATCAAGAGGAAGTTTTGAAAAGGCGGTGGCCGAGAAAGTAAACAAAGAATTTCGGCCCACTTAAAACTCCATGTTAGCATTCTTGTACCTTTCTGTCTAGTAGACATCGTGTATAATTTTCCGCGTTACATTTTATTTGCGTTCCCATCGAAAATGTAAAAAAAAAATGTGCCTTTAGTCCAATTTCATTTATTTTTAAACTTGGAACCATTCTTTTATAAGAGACATCGTTTATGGTTTCCAGTGTTATATTTTATTTTCTCGCAATTTAGTATATTTGCTAATGTATGTTTTGCTTTGGTTTTATGTGCGCGTAGTTGTTCTCATAGTATACTTGTGAATAAAGTTTGTGTCTATTTGATTCAACTCCTTCCTTGTCTAAACCAGGTAAAAGGTGGTACGAAAAATAGAATGTTGGGGTAATAGTTACAATAAAACAAGGTCTTGGGGACAACCGGGCTAACCGCTGGGCTAATCCTTTTTATTGGAAAACAATTCTCGCTTGCGTGAGTCATTTTTTGCTCGGCCAGGCGACAGCATTAACACCACGCCGACCCTTAATTATCATAAGTGGGCCACTGTTCATAGTTATAATAAACCACGTAAATTACGCCACAATAAAAAATCCATCTTAAAACCCATCATTCCAGGCCTCATATATTTTCATTTCATTTTTGTGAACGAATTATGTCCGTCTAGCAGCATAACAAGGACAAGATCATAAAGGAATCATGAACTCGTTCATATTAGGCCATTTCGCGCGAAATACGTTTTAGTGGGAAGTTTGAATAGCGAAAATATTGCTGCAATTACTTGAAAAACTGCAATTTTCCCGTTGTTGTCGAGTGGAAAGGGAAAAAAGGGAAAGGGAGACGGGAGTACTTTCTTCTTTGACCTTACCGTGGTAGTCAGAGGTCCCGGAGCTCCCTGCCTAGTAGATAGACAGGGAGCCCATCGGCTGGAGCTTGACCAAGGCTCCGACGGCCACCGTTTACGGATTCTACCCTTCACCTTTAAACACCTCGCCACGGTTTGACACGGCTTATGTATGGGAGCTCGGGGTCCGCAGTGTCGCTGCTCACCGTCACCATGAATACTCAAGGTGCCCCGTGCGGGGACGTGCTGTTATCTCATCTTCCGGCGAATGTTAACACATTGAGTTCAGCCAATCCATTTTCTAATTTGTGAGATTACAATTAAGTGTCATTATGTGGCATACATATAGGGCAGTGATATTCATTTTCATGCCTTCTGGGGTTTCTGTTTTTCATTATTACATGACAGTTACTGCCAAGCACTCGGGGCATATTTGTATTACTGCCATTGCATTCTAGCAAGATGGGCTGCCTTGCATTCTGGCCTTTGAAATCGAATTGAAAGTAAAGGTCTCACACGATATGTGTTTCAGTAAAAGTACATGTCACCAAAGTATATAATAAAGTAGCTTGTATCTTTAGCTAAAAACTGCTTGTAAATAGCATGCATCCAGCCTCTTAGAAGCAAAATAATTGTGCACAAACAAGCTACTGCTTAAGCGTAATTATAACAGCAGGTTAGCTTGAAATAGGTCATTTCGCGTCCTGAACTAGCTTTGTTCCCAAAAACTCAACTCCACCGTTGTCAGACGAAAAATTAACATACTTTCAGTGCCTGTTCAAGCTGCCATACAGTGGAGACGAGAATGATTTGATGCACCCGACTACAACATCTATAGAACCGCGTTGCCCTCCTTACTACACAAGCGTTCCAAGTGGAACCTATCTTGTGGAACCTTCATTGTTGTTGCAGTTTAATTTCTTTAATGTCACCAGGAGCTATAGCAGTGCGGGCAACAGCAGACGATGGTTTTCTGCAGTAGTATTTTATTTGCTATCGCAAGAACCGAGCATCCATAATTTTTTTTAATAAAGGAACACCGCAAATATCACTAATGTATTGTTTTTCTGCCTTATATTTACATAACGTCTTGTGCAGCAATGTTGACAAGTATGAACATTGACACTGGACTTGAACGTTTAGATTTGGCTGCGGGTATAACTTATTGTGCATATCCTGTTTCGCTTTGGCCGGGTGGCTGAATCGAGTCAGACAGACAGACACATACCAAAATTTCAGCATTGAAGTAGCCCAAGAAAGTTCGCCTAAAATTCGAACTTGGTTGAACGGCACTCTAGCCTAGCCTGCCGCACTGAGCTGGAGTGCTGTCAGATGGCAATCTAGACACTGCGTTCCTAAAAATTACTGCCTTGTCATTAGAGAAAGATATGCCTGAAGTTACCATGTTTAATGTAGTTTTGCTGAATATAAACAACAAACCTGCAGATGCACTCGCACACGCACTGCACAAAAACCGATGTATTCTTGCGGGAGTGCCAGGTACACGAGGTAAGGAATACTCTCATTTTAGGTAAAATCAGACCAGCCCCAAAGGTTGAAGCTTGCCAATGGAAACAAGACGACAGCTTGGAAAGCATTTCGAAACATTTTCGGCGGTCACCCAAGCCACCCATTCAGCTACAAGTGCATGCACCTTCCACTACATTGAGGTGGCCATTCTATTACACTTCTGGGATCATCAAAAACCCTCGATGCAAGCTTTAACGGCATCAAGGGTTTTTGATGATCCCTCCCCACCACACAACTACCACTTAACACAGCTAAGGAATACCCTTGGAGACTGTTCAGTCTGCACGGGCCATGACAGCTGTTTTGACAGAGCCAGAAATGCAAAGCTGAACCTAGTGCTCCTGTGTGCTTTACCCAGCGGTGGTGTTCCTGTGGGCACTGGATGACAACAGATTGTAAACAAAGTAAAAACCACAGTGTTCTCATAACACCTGTAATAAAATTTATTGCGATTCTCTTGCAGCCCCAAAGGCAGCAGAGGAAGGTCAGAAACGCACCGCGGAATACCAGGCAGGAGAGGTCACAAGATAAGTGGAAGAAAAGTGTAGTGCAATGCCACAATTTAATTTGTTAACACTGATATGGCTTGCTCCAAGCATGCAGTCGTGCAATTACAGGCACAAAACATTTCTTGGCATGATTTTACATACATGCTGACTGCCACAGCCTCGAGATGCCAGAAAACAGAGGCCCAGC
Source organism: Haemaphysalis longicornis (assembly GCF_048455015.1). Taxonomy (NCBI): domain Eukaryota; kingdom Metazoa; phylum Arthropoda; class Arachnida; order Ixodida; family Ixodidae; genus Haemaphysalis; species Haemaphysalis longicornis. The sequence continues at coordinate 210,272,270 of NW_027526335.1, read as the reverse complement.
CCCTACGCGACGACAATCAGTTTAGTGGTCACCTAAACACAAGTGCAACTGACTGCAACATCAAACATCACCACATCACCACTTTTCCGGTAGTGACCCGTGCACTAGATGGGAACCAAACTGAGTGGCATGTACACTGAAAAAAAAATGAAGAAATAAGTACAGTGGTGGCACTTCCTCTTTGCCTTTCCAGCTGCAATGGGGCTCTGCGTTTAACTGAGGGGGGAGGAAACAGGTCAAGCAGTCATGCCCTTGAGGGCTATTGGAACCACATCAACAGGGGCGCCTCACCAGGGAACCACACCAGGCATCACGTACTGCCCTCCCACACCTGCTCCCGGTAGCTGAAACACCACAAATGATAGCACCCTCATGTTGGCCAGCACATGTGTGGATGTCTCCGTGTATACTAGATAAAAGAAATGCATGTCCAGGATAAAAGCAATAAAAAATGTGAGTAGAGTCCCTCTGGGGACTGTGGTAGGAGTCCACAGAGGAGTTGTCTCGGCACCCACTTCATTTGGATTCAGTAGTCGCCGCTGCCACCACTGCCGCTGTTTCTTCGGCTTCTCCGGCCATGATGTCCTGCTCGTGCCTGATGAACGAAAGCAGCGACTGTGATAGTGGGGAAGCAGCCGACGAAGACTTGTCCTGCAAGGGGGGAGGAAACAGCAGGCTTGGCGACACACTCGTGGCACACAGGTCTCCAATGAAGGTGTCTCTTACTACACAGACGTTGAAAGCACACGTTTCCTTGCACCCCACTGGTGGTACGTGTTTCCGCAATTGCAAAGCCACGGATGCTCGGCATACAAACAGTGGGCCGTCTCCACAAGTGGCAGTAATAAGGAAGGCCTTGCAGGGTCCCAGGTTTGATGCGAGCAACGGGAGAATTTAAGCAGTTCACTTTAGAGTAGAAGCCATAAACGTCCCATGCGGAGAAAAGGTGGTGTCTGCATCGTTGCTGTCAAGCCCAAAAGATGGTCACAAAAATAGATCATTACACATTTGGTGCGAGTGCAAAATGCAGGAGGATGAACGGGAGTACCGCGTAGAAGGAGGGGACACGCGATTTCAGTACGCCCCGCTCATACGGCGGTGCTGAGGCACTCCACTCTCTAAACTTTTTTAAGTGTGAATACACTTTATAAGCGACCCCAAACCATCCACCGCCGGCGTCGGCGGCGGCGGCGGCGGCGGCGTCCGCAGTGCTCCTCTATAAAGAAAAACAGCATCCGGCGCCAGGTTTCGATCCGCGGACTCTGCGGCCGCAGCGCGACGCTCTACCGATCAAGCCACGGACGCGACGGTGATATCAGTGTTGACGCGCCTTATATCTTTAACGCATTCAAACTACGTCGTCAGCGGCGTGCGTTGGCGACTCAGCGGCGTTATAGCGGCTTGTTAACTGCGTGGTGTACACGTGATACTACAAACCCGATGGAAGAGATGGAAGAGAAGGCGGCGAGGGGGTGGGCTGCGGGGGCCGAGCGCAAGCGCCGCAAGCGGGCCGACAACCGTGTATTCGCACTTTCACATTCTCCCCCTCGGGGAAATGCGGGGGAATTTTTTCCTCCCATATACTCCCTAGAGGTTCTTTTTGCCTTGTCCTCTAGTGATCCTCCTTGTGGGAGTTTTTTTTACTCCATGGAACAGGGAGGTTTTTTTTACCTCCTAAAAACAGGGCGTTTTTAGGTGATAGAAAGGAGGTATTTAGGGAGTGTTTAAAAATGTTTGGGGAAATTTAAGGAGATCAAAATGGAGTATTTTTTACTTCCTCGAGGGAGTTTTCAAGTGATGTTTATGGATTTTTTAGGAGGTTGAATAGGAGTCTATTTTTGCTCCCTTGGGAAGTACTTATGTTATTTTAGGGGCGTTTTTAGGCGGTTCAAGGGAAGCATTTATTTCTTTTGAATGGAGTTTTACGAAAGCTTGGGGAGTTTTGTAGGCCTCGCGAGGGGAGTTTTTAGTTTTTAGGGGGTTCAAAGGAAGCATATATTTCTCTTGAAAGGAGTTTTTTGAAAGTGTGGGTGGTTTTATAGGCTCCCGAAAGGGTTTTTTAAGGCCACAAGGGAGAATTTCTAGATCCCCCCTGCGGGAGTATTGATTTCACACGGTTTTTCTCGGTTTTAGGTTTATTTCAAACGAACTTTTGCACATCAGTACACAGTACACAGAGTGAAAAAAAAGGTTGCAGTGATTTACAGCAACAATAAAAAAAAGTCAGAAACGTAATACGCAATTCTTTTGCACATCAGTACACAGTAGTACACAAAGTGAAAAAAAAAGGTTGCAGTGGTTTACAGCAACAATAAAAAAAAAGTCAGAAACATAATACGCAATTTTTTTGCACATCAGTACACAGCACACAAAGTGAAAAAAAAAGGTTGCAGTGGTTTACAGCAACAATAAAAAAAAAGTCAGAAACAGAATACGCAATTCTTTTGCACTCAGTACACAAGTGAAAAAAAAAGGTTGCAGTGGTTTACAGCAACAATAAAAAAAAGTCAGAAACATAATACGCGATTCTTTTGCACTCAGTACACAGTACACAAGTGAAAAAAAAAAGGTTGCAGTGGTTTACAGCAACAATAAAAAAAAAGTCAGAAACATAATACGCAATTCTTTTGCACTCAGTACACAGTACACAAAGTTAAAAAAAAGGTTGCAGTGGTTTACAGCAACAATAAAAAAAAGTCCGAAACATAATACGCAATTCTTTTTGACAACTCAGGATTGAAACTAAAATATTAATGAGTAATATTGACGCGGTAAAAGTTAATCAGTTCCAAAGCCGGTTTGGTGCTGGCGAGGTCCAAAAAGGCATGTTCAACAAACGTCATAACTCTGTGTGCCTTCTTGGGATAATGAATGTTGAAGACCCAGAACGATGCGAAGAGACTACACAGTCCTGCCAGTAACGACGATGCAGTGAAGACCCGCTGGCCATCGATGTGGAGGCTGACTTCCCCGTTGTCGGAATGAAGGCAGGGGGTCAAAGGAACGTCTCCCTACAAAAGCAAAAAAAAAAAACCCATAAAATTCAAAACAGACATATGGTTAATGATGATGATGGTTTGATTTTATTGGCGCAAGGCCGACATGGGCAAAGAGCGCCAAACACAAAGTGATTTGATGAGGAGAGAACAAGAAATAAAATCAGTTAGAAGCTATGAGCATGGCTGGTGTAAAGGGCCAGGGTGAAGAACAAGAGTGGTTAAAAATAAATAAGGTGGCTGGTGTATAGGACCAGGGGTAAAAGCTATGGGTGGTATGAGATGAGTTGTAAAAAGTGAACTTCTGATAGGAACTTAAACGTGCGCTGAACAGAAAACATGGCATCATCTCCTAAGAAGTATGATGGGTGTGGTGGAATATGTCGTGTGTGTAGTTGAGGGAAGTGTTTGCGTCGTGTACTGTCGAGTGCCTTACATTCTATGAGGACGTGGATCACGGATAGGGCCTCTCCGCACCTGCTGCACAGAGGTCTTGGAGATCCAGTGAGCAGGTGCGAGTGCGTTGCGTGAGTGTGCCCTATCCGTAATCTAGCCAAGGCGACTTCAGTGTATCTATTGCGTGTGTCGGTGGTGTATGGTCCCAAGTGTGGTTTTATTACGTGTAACTTGTTGTCTGTCTGTTCGCTCCAATGTGTTTGCCATGTTTTGCGAAGTTGTTGTTTGATGTGTGGTTTCACGTCGGTGTAGGGTAATGTGGTGATGTCTACTGCATTCGAGAGTGTAGCAGCAGCGGCCATTCGATCCGCGGCTTCGTTCCCGGCTATACCACAGTGGCCAGGGACCCAGCAAAGGACGAGTTCAAATTTGTGGACATACACCGACATAATACCTTTGATGATAAGATTTACAACGTGATTTTTTGAAGACTTTGTAGAAGACAATGCCCGCACAACACTGAGGGAGTCTGTATAGATAATGGATCGTGGGATGTGACTTTGAAGGACATGATTAACAACAAGAAGTACACCATAAGCCTCTGCCGTAAAGATACTGGTATTACTGTTAAGAATTCTAGTGACACTAAGGCCGGGCCCATGCGCAGCGCAGGACACAGAGGTGGAAGTCTTAGAGGCATCCGTATAAAATTCAGAATAATGATACTTCTCCTGCAAATACAAGAAGTGCTGCTGAATTGCACATGTGGGAGCTCGGTTTTTATCTACATGTGTGAAAGATGTGTCGCATGACACAGGGCGGAGATGCCATGGTGCTATGAAATCTGCTACGGAACTTTGGATGGTGTCTAAAAAGGAGACAGCAAGATCTGACGCTTCCTCTCTAACTCTGTAAGAGAAGGGCGCAGAGAACGATGGTCGGTTTAGGAGTAGTGCAGTCATGGAGGTATCATGAAAAACTGATTTAAAAGGATGGTGAGGCATGGATGAAATTTTAAAAGCATAAAGGAGGTCTGTGTATGCTCGCTGACGTTGTAGGTTCCATTTGTTGCACTCTACATACAGACTTTCGACTGGACTAGTCCGAAAGGCACCGCAGGACAAGCGGAGCCCTAGATGAAGCACAGGGTCCAGCATTCTGAGGGATGTTTTAGTGGCTGACCCATAGACAACGCTACCATAGTCCAGTCGCGAACCTATCAAGCTGGTAAAAACACGTAAAAGAAGTTGTTTGTCAGCACCAAAAGAGATGTGCGACAGAACCTTCAGGATATTCATTGTTTTTAAGCATTTATGTTTTAGTTGTTTTATGTGTGGGATGAATGTGAGCTTTTTGTCAAAGATTATACCTAAAAACTTGTGTTCCTTTTTGACAGGAATAGAGACACCGTGGAGTCGAATGTCTGGATCCGGCCGAATGCCACGCCTCTTGGAAAACAGAACACAAGTGCACTTTCCTGGATTAAATTTAAAACCGTTGCTATCTGCCCAGCCGGCTAGCTTGTTCACACCAAGCTGGACTTGGCGCTCGCAGACAGACAGGTTACAAGACTTAAAGGATAATTGAACGTCGTCTACATAAATGGAGGAGGAAATCGATGGTGGTAGCGCCTTACGAAGAGAATTCATTTTTACAATAAAAAGGGTGCAACTTAAAACTCCACCTTGCGGCACGCCGTTTTCCTGCACATGAACCCTAGAAAGTGCAGTTCCAACTCGCACGCGAAACGTTCTTTCAGACAGGTAACTGGCAAGCGTATTCATCATGTTACCCGACATGCCAAAGGACTTCAAGTCGCTAAGGATGCCGTACCGCCAAGCAGTATCGTACGCCTTTTCAAGATCAAAGAAGACCGTCATGCAGTACTGCTTGTGGAGGAAAGCATCTTTAATATAAGACTCTAACGCAACGAGTTGATCGTTGGTAGATCGCCCCGCCCTGAAGCCCGCCTGGCAGCTCTCGAGAAGACCATTGTACTCTAAGAAGTACACAAGTCTCCTGTTTATCATCTTCTCGAAGAGCTTACACAGGCAGCTTGTCAGGGCAATGGGGCGATAACTGGCAGGAGAGGAAGGGTCCTTCCCTTCCTTTAGGACAGCCACTACTATGGCCTCCTTCCAAGAGCGAGGAATGTGCCCCGAAAGCCATATTTTGTTGTATAGGTGTAGGAGTGTTTCAAGGGTGTCTGAGTGTAAGAATTGTATCATTGTGTAAGTAATCTTATCTGCACCTGGAGCTGAAGGTTTACATGTGGTCAAAGCAGCCTTCAGCTCATAAATTGAAAAAGGAGAGTTGTAAGAAGTGTGCGACTTATTGCTATCACGCAGTGACTTCTTCTCCGCAGATGTTTTGTGTTTCATGAAAGTGTTCGTGTAGTGTGCTGAACTGGACACGTGTTCGAAGTGTTGTGCAAGCGTGTTGGCCTGGTCTTCCAGTGTGTCCCCTGTTGTACTAACCAGGGGCAGGCTGTGTGTCTGTTGTCCTTTTAGTTTTCGTATTCGTGTCCAGACTTTGTGTGTGTCAGTGTATGAGTTGATGGATGTGAGGAAGGTGCGCCAACTCTCCCTTTTCGCCTCACGACGCACACGTTTTCCTAACGCCTTTGCCCGTTTAAAAGAAATGAGGTTATCCGACGTGGGGTACCGGCGAAGGACACCCCACGCCTTGTTCTGGGCCTCTCGCGCCCGCCTACAGTCCTCGTTCCACCAGGGCCTCCTTGGGTTGCGGGACGCACTGGAGGCCTGGGGCATGGACTTTTCGGCGGCGTCGAGTATGTGCGCCGTGACGAGTTGGGCTGCTTCCTCCACGTGTAGGTGTTTTATGGATGCGTGGTGTAGTTGAGATGTTTGTGTGAATGTACTCCAGTTTGCTTTCGATTCATTAAACCTATTATGGGAAGATAGACTGCTCGGGCCTTTACCTATGTACGTTAGGGAAGTGGGGAAATGGTCACTACCATATGGGTCCGTACCCACATCCCACTCAAGACATGGAAAGAGAACTGCAGAACCAATCGCCAAGTCAAGATGCGAGTATGTATTGTGTCCTAAGTTATGGTATGTAGGCTGTTTTTTGTTGAAAAGGCATGCTCCGGAGGATGTAAGAAACTTCTCTATCAGGCGACCTCGGGCATCCGTTCTGGAGGAGCCCCAAAGAGAGTTGTGTGCATTAAGGTCGCCTGTTAGTATGTATGGTTCGGGCAGCTGGTCAACCAGCGCCTCGAAATCAGAGCTCAGAAGTGCAAAATCAGGACGAATGTAAATGGAGCATACCGTTATTAACCTATTAAATATTATCGTACGGATTGCTACAGCCTCAAGGACAGTGTTCAGAGTGACAGGGTGGCAGGCTAAGGATTTCCGGGCGACAATTGCCACACCTCCTGAAGAGTGTGTGCAGCCAACCCTGTCCTTTCTGAAAACCATGTACCTATTTAAGAAATTTGTTTGTTTAGAATTGAGGTGGGTTTCCTGGAGACACATGACACTTGGCTGACTGGCATGCAGAATTTCATACACATCGTCAAGATTTTTAAGGAGGCCTCTGCAGTTCCATTGGATGATGTTTTCTGTTCCCATTATTTAAGAATAACTGGAGTGTGTGTGTGTGTGTTTGTTCATGTGTCGTCTTTCGGGGCTGTTATTCTAGGATTTTTAGGCTTTTCTGTCTGCTTGGACATCGGAGGCCGCTCCTTGCGCTGCGTAGCAGGCAGGAACGGCGTGACATCCATCTCCTCGTCGGATGCCAGAAGGGTGCCCGGCGGACCAGGCCCCCCGGACTTGGCCCCCTTTCGGGAGCCCTTTGTTTGAGCTGCCACCGCCGAGGGCGTCCGGGGCACCAGAGGTGGCACGGGAGGGGCGGTGGCGGCGGGAGCCGATGCGGGGCCCCCGGTGTCCATCCGGTCGGCAACCTCCAACGCACTGGAGGACGGGGAGGCAGAGGCGGGAGCCGCACCGGTTCCCACAGAAGAGGTTGTCACCACAACCGCTGCTGCCTCAGCAAGCGGCGTGGCAACGGATTGGGCTGCCTGAGGCACCCCAGGGGGGGGCGGAGGAGGGACCAGGTCAGACTCGCTGAACTGGGTCCCTGTGGACACCAGACGCCGCTCCGCCCCCCGGCGAGCCGCGTCGGCGTACCTCCCCAGGGGGAAAGAGGCGAACCTCTTTCGCGCCTCTGGGAAGGTGATGTTCTCAGTTACCTTCACATTAATGATCGCCTTCTCCTGCTTAAACTTCTCGCATGTTCGAGAGTAGGCGGCATGGGGTCCCTGGCAGTTGGCGCAGGTGAGGGTTGACGATGGACAATTATCGGAAGGATGATCATGCTGAGCGCACTTTGCGCAGGTCAGACGACCACGGCAGGAGTTGGTTCCGTGCCCGAACCGCTGGCACTTAAAGCAGCGGCGCGGGTTTGGAATGTAAGGACGAATGGAGCATCGGATGAACCCTGCGTTGATATGGTCAGGAAGTGAGGAGCAGTTGAAGGTCAGGATAATGTGTTTCGTGGGGATTACCTTATCATCTCTACGCATCGTGATGCGGCGCACGGCTGTGACACCCTGATCCTTTAGACCTTCAAGAATGTCGGCATCTGTCTCATTAAGAAGATCTGCCTCAGAGATCACACCCTGCGAGCTATTCAGGCTGCGGTGGGGTGTGACCCTGATGTCCAGATCGACCATTTTCGTCTGACCAAGAAGTGTGGTTGCCTGCTGTTGGTTTTTTACTTCAACAAGGACTTCACCTGTGCGTTGTTTTTTGGCATTGTAGGTTTTCCCAATTATTCCATCAAGGTATTTTGTAATTAAAAATACTGATTGTGAAGCAAGAGGGCGAGCTGAATCAAGAGATTCGACAACAAGGAAACGAGAGTATTTGTCTGGCTTTGGGAAGCTCATACTTGAAAGTGGAGGGAAAGATACTTCGGTGCGGCCCCTTTTCAGGGACCGATCACGTTTGGAGGGGGGTTTTGAATTTTCCATACAGCATAGAAAAAAGCAGGGGACGGGGGTACTTTCTTCTCAAACCTTACCCTGATAGCCTGAGAGGTCCCGGAGCTCCCTGCCTGGTAAACAGACAGGGAGCCCATCCGCCGGAGCTTGACCTGGGCTCCGACGGCCACCGTTTGAGGCTTCTACCCTTCACCTTTAAACACATCACCACGGTAGGTTACAGTTTATGTTGGGGGCTCGGGGTCCGCGGTGTCGCCAACACCGTCACCATGAATACTCAAGGTGCCCCGTGCGGGGAGACATATGGTTAAATGAACTTTAATAATTCGATATAGTAATAAAATTGTTAGCCAACGTTCCCTGCGAATTTCAGTACTTAAATTAGGAATGCAAAGTCTTCATAAAACCATGTGCCAATACATTAACCGTCTTGGCTTTTGCAGCAATAAAAAAGACATTACTACTGCACAATACACTCGAGCACAACTTTAAATGACAGTGAAGTTAAAATGCAAGTCTCTCTAGGTTGATAGATTAGCTCACGGAGGACACTATTATACTCCTAATACACCTGGCGTCTTTAAAAAATAAGGCTAAAACTAGAAAAAACACGCAGTTTCACCGGAAGGGCTTAAATGACCTGACGCGCACAACTTCTTTCTTGGCTGCCCCTGGATGGTGCTACTCGTCCCTACTTGGTGTGGCAGTACCGCTTTCCAAGAGAGGATTCGTTCGACGCCAACACTTGCGGGGCCTCAAAAGGCTAGTGTTTTTTTTCAACGAAGCGCAAATACTGACCACGGGTCCAATGGAGAAGCATTTTGCTTAGTGGCCTCTAACTGCAAATGACAGGGGAGTTTGGGAAAGCATGAGCGATTTGACTAAAACTGGTACAGGGTAATGTTGTATTCAGTTGCTTCTATACTGCTATAAACCACCGTTGCTTCACTTGCTTCCGGTTTATCCTTATGCAAACAGTGACTGCAGTCACTGTTTGCGTCACGTTTGATGAGCATTTGAACAGCAATTTCTCAGCACTTCAAGCATCTTGGCACTAAATCAATGCTGAAATGGCCATGGGGAGGTTCGACTTCCGTTTGAAACCAGCTTGCTGGTTGCCTCCAGTGACTCTTTAAGAACAACAAGTTACCCTTATGCCTCATCACCGCAACCGATTGTTCCTCCGTGCCGCGCAAAAAGTGTATAACTGTGAGTATTTTCAACGTGAAATGAGCCATTTCTGTGATTTGTAGGACTGAGTCTCCTATTAATTACTGCAGTGACAACAAACTATGCAAGAAAAAGCAAAAAAAGCACACAATGTGACACATTAAGTGCAAGCTGCTTTCATAGTGTGCATTGACATTAGGATATGGCACCCTGGCAGACTGATGCACTACGCGAGATTTTGCCGTACGTATAGAAGGACAGGCAGGAAATGAAAGGTTTTCAATTGAAACACTTTAGACTGAAACAGTTTTCCTGATAGGGACCTAGAACATTTCAGAATGGAAAGAGGACAGTAAGTTGGTTTCAAATGAAACACACCTTCCCATAGCCATTTTAGTGTTAATGTGCTGCCGAGGGATGCTTTTTGCTAAGAATCCTAAATCAAACAATGCATTTCCTTTCTTCATTTTCTTCTCAGCAGTTTCATGATGCAGCCCCTGTTTGCATTAGAATAAACAGGAAGTGATGAGGTGCGCCGTAGTGGAGGGCTCCGGATTAATTTTGACCACCTGGGGATCTTTATCGTGCGCCGAAATCTCGTACACACGGGCGTTTTTGCTTTTCGCCTCTATCAGAAGGCGAAAAGCAAAAACGCCCGTGTACGAGATTTCGGCGCACGTTGAATAAACAGGAAGTGAGTCAGGTAGCTGTGATGTATGGCGGTAAAGGACCATGATGATGATGGTTGGTGTTTAATGGCGCAAGGCCGACGAGGGCAAAGAGCGCCAGAGAAGTTATTTAATGAGAACAAGTGATTACCACAAAAGCTATGTATAAAATGTGTAAACTGGACACAGTAAGATCAATAAAGATAATGGTGATGGCTGGTGTATAGGGCCAGATATGATTACGCATGATAGGAAATGAGGTTTAAAAACTTAACATCTGACAAATATTTAAAAACGCGTTTCACAGAAACCATGGCATCGTCACCTAGAAACAGAGATGGGTGTAGGGGAATATGTTGTCTGTAGAGTTCTCTGAAGTGTTTGTGTCGTGTTGTGTCAAGTGCCTTGCATTGTATGAGTATGTGGACTACGGATAGGCCCTCCCCACACCTGCTACACAGGGGTCTTGGAGATCCCGTGAGCAGGTGCGAGTGCGTTACATGCGTATGGCCTATCCGTAACCTAGCTAGGGTAACTTCAATGTGCCTGTTGTGTGAGTCAGTAATGTATTGTCCCAAGTGTGGTTTTATTACGTGTAGTTTGTTGTCTGTCTGTTCGCTCCAGTCTGCTTGCCAAGTTTTACGGAGTTGTTGTCTAATGTGTGGCTTGAGGTCTGTGTAAGGTAGTGTTGCCATGTCGACTGTGTTTCGGAGTGCAGCATTGGCAGCCATTTCATCCGCCACTTCATTACCGCCAATGCCAGAGTGGCCTGGCACCCAACACACAGTCAACCCAAGGTTTGAAGAATAAGCTACCATAATCGTTTTGAAGATAAGATTAATGACATGGTTTCTTGATGACTTTCCGGATGATAATGCACGGACGACGCTCAACGAATCTGTATAAATGACGGATGTAGGAATATGATGTTCAACTATGTGACTTACAACTAGAAATATGCCATATGCCTCTGCTGTAAAAATACTTGTATTAACATTCATTGTTTTACATGCTTCAAAATTAGGCCCATGCGCAGCACAAGACACCGCAGTGGACGTTTTAGATGCATCGCTGAAAAACTCTGCAGCCATGTATTTATTCTGCAGATGCATGAAATGCTGCAAAATCCCACTTCTTGGTGTCCTGTTCTTGTTGTATTGTACGAAAGACAAGTCACATGCCACAGGACGAAGATGCCATGGTGCTACAAGATCAGTGTGAGATGATTTGAATGTGTCTAAGAGGGAGACGTCATGAATAGTCATCTCGTCCCTCACTCTCTGCGAGAAAGGAACAGCAATAGATGGGCGGTTTAAAAAGAGTTTAGTTGTGGACGTATCATTAAAAACCGGTTTAAAGGGATGGTTATTCATTGATGAGATTTTGGAGGCATACAGGAGGTCAACATAAGTTCGCTGGTACGCTAAGCACCATTTGTCGCACTCTGCATAAAGACTGTGGACAGGACTGGTACGGAACGCCCCACAAGACAGGCGAAGCCCTAAGTGAAGCACTGGGTCGAGCATTTTAAGTGCTGTTTTTGTGGCTGACCCATACACAACGCTTCCGTAGTCCAACCGTGACCCTACCAACGCGGCATAAAGTCGAAGCAGGAGTTGTTTGTCTGCACCGTACGATTGGTGAGACAGGACTTTTAGAATATTCATTGTTTTTAGGCATTTTTGTTTAAGTCGTTTTATGTGGGGTATGAATGAGAGTTTCTCGTCAAACACCACACCCAAAAACTTGTGTTCTCTTTTTACTGGAATCGAGTCACCAAAGAGTTTTACGTCGGGATCGGGCAGGATGCCCCGCCTTTTTGAGAATACAACACAGGTACTTTTAGAAGGATTAAGTTTAAATCCATTTTCATCTGCCCAGCGAGAAAGTTTATTTACCCCAAGCTGGACCTGACGTTCACAAATGGATATGTTACATGATTTGAAAGATATTTGAACGTCATCTACATACATCAAGCAGGATATGGTTGGCGGCAGTGCCTTTCGGAGAGAGTTCATCTTAGCTATAAACAAGGTGCAGCTCAATACGCCACCTTGAGGCACGCCATTCTCCTGCACGTGAACATTTGAAAGTGCCGAACCGACCCTGACACGAAATGTTCGTGAAGACATGTAACTACAAAGAGTGTTCAGCATGTTACCCGAGATACCAAAACCTTTTAGGTCTCTAAGAATTCCGTAGCGCCATGCTGTATCATATGCCTTTTCAATGTCAAAAAATACTGTCATACAGTATTGCTTATGTATGAATGCATCCTTTATGTAGGCCTCTAGAGAAACCAGTTGATCATTCGTGCATCGCCCCGCCCGGAAGCCTGCCTGGCAGCCCTCGAGAAGACCATTGTACTCAAGAAAGTACACGAGCCTACGGTTTATCATCTTCTCGAGGAGCTTGCACAGGCAGCTTGTCAAAGCAATGGGCCGGTAACTGGATGGAGAGGAAGGGTCCTTCCCTTCCTTTAGGATAGCCACTACTATGGCCTCCCTCCAAGAGCAAGGAATGTGCCCCGAAAGCCAAATCTTGTTATATAGGTGGAGGAGTGTTAGAAGAGTGTCTGAGTGTAGGTGCTGTATCATTGTATATGTGATGTTGTCTGGGCCTGGAGCTGAGGGTTTACAAGTGCTCAGAGCGGTCCTCAGCTCATGGAGTGAAAACTCCGAGTTATAAGAGGAGGTTGACTTATCATTATCACGTAAAGACTTCTTTTCAGCCAATTGTTTGTGTTTCATGAAAGTGCTAGTGTAGTGTGCTGAACTGGACACGTGTTGGAAGTGTTGTGCGAGTGTGTTAGCCTGGTCTTCCAGTTTGTCCCCTGTTGTACTGACCAGGGGCAGGCTGTGTGTCTGTTGTCCTTTTAGTTTGCGTATTCGTGTCCAGACTTTGCGAGAGTCAGTGTAAGAGTTTATGGATGTTACGAATGAGCGCCAACTCTCTCGTTTTGCCTCACGGCGCACACGTTTTCCCATCGCCTTAGCCCTTTTGAACAATAAAAGGTTTCCCGACGTGGGGTACCTGCGCAGGATACCCCACGCCTTGTTCTGGGCCTCTCGCGCCCGCCTACAGTCCTCATTCCACCACGGCCTCCGCTGGTTGCGCGGGGCACCAGAGACGTGGGGAATGGACTTTTCGGCGGCGTCGAGGATGTGCGCCGTGAGGAGTTGGGTAGCTTCTTCAACGTGTAGGTGTCCTATGGATGTGTGGTGTAGTTTGGATGTCTCTGTAAATGTATTCCAGTTAGCTCGTGCTTCATTGAACCTATTATGGGAAGATGAACTGCTTGGGCCTTTATCTATATATGTAAGTGAGGTGGGGAAGTGGTCACTGCCATATGGGTCAGTTCCCACACCCCACTCGAGAAGAGGAAAGAGAACTGCGGAGCCAATCGCCAAGTCAAGACATGAGTATGTGTTGTGTCCTATGTTATGGTATGTAGGCTGTTTACTGTTGAAAAGGCATGCTCCTGAAGATGTAAGGAATTTCTCTATGAGGCGACCTCGGGCATCCGTGCGAGAAGAGCCCCAAAGAGTGTTGTGAGCATTAAGGTCGCCTGTCAGGATGTATGGTTCGGGCAGCTGGTCAACCAGCGCCTCGAAGTCAGAGCTTAAAAGTGAAACATCAGGAGGAATGTATATAGAGCATACCGTTATCAACCTATTAAATATTATCGTTCGAATTGCCACAGCCTCCAGGATAGTGTTCAAGGTGACAGGGTGGCATGCTAAGGATTTGCGGGCGATTATGGCCACACCGCCAGAAGAGTGTGTGCAGCCAACCCTGTCCTTTCTGTATACCAGGTAACTATTCAAGAAATTTGTGTTCTTAGAATTCAGGTGTGTTTCCTGAACACACATTACACTTGGCTGATTAGCATGCAGAATCTCATAGACGTCGTCAAGATTATTTAGAAGGCCTCTGCAGTTCCATTGAACGATATTTTCTCTTCCCATTATTATGTATTAGAGCTACTGGAGTGTGACTATTTATGTAGGGTCTTTCGGGGCTTGGATTCTTGGACGGGGTTTTTTTACCTCCTCTGGAGGTTTAGATGGGGGGACCCGTTCCTTCCGCTGCGAAGCAGACAGGAAGGGTCCCACATCCATGTCATCATCTGATTTGGAAGGGGTACCCGGCGTACCGGACCCCCCGGACCTGGCACCCTTTGCGGTGCCCTTCGTTTTGGCCGCGACCGCCGAGGGCGTCAGGAGCGCCCCGGGTGGCACAGGCGGTGCGGCGGAGGTGGGAACTGCTGCGGTTTCCTCCAGCTCCATCTCCTCCGGGCCCTCGCATGAGCTTCGGGCCGGTGGAGAGGAGGAAACTGAGGGTGCAGCAGCATCCCCAACGGACGTGGATGCCACCACAGCCGCTGCTGACTTAGCAGGCGGTGCGGTGGCGGGTTGGGCTGCCAGAGGCAACCCAGGGGGGGGCGGGGGCGGGACCAAGTCCGACTCGCGGTACTGGGTCCCCGCCGAAACAAGACGCCGCTCCGCCCCCCGGCGAGCTGCGTCGGCGTACCTCCCCAGGGGGAAAGAGGCGAACCTCTTCCGCGCCTCTGGGAAGGTGATGTTCTCTGTTACCTTGACATTAATTATCTGTTTCTCCTGCTTAAACTTTTCACATTTTCGCGAGTACGCTGCATGGGATCCCTGGCAGTTGGCACAGTTGAAGGTTTCGGATTCACAATTTTCTGAGGGATGGTCATGCTGACCGCACTTAGCGCAGGTAAGTCGGCCACGGCAAGAGTTTGTGCCATGCCCGAACCGTTGGCACTTGAAACAGCGCCGTGGGTTCGGGATGTACGGGCGGACATTGCAATGTATATACCCGGCATTTATAGATTCTGGAAGGATGGATCTATCGAAGGTCAGGATAATGTGTTTAGTGGCTATTTGTTTGTCATCGCGGCGTATGAATATGCGCTTTACAGCCGTGACGCCCTGATCCCTTAAGCCTTCCAAAAGGTCGGCATCGGTTTCAGAAATGAGATCTGCCTCAGAGATCACACCCTGAGAGCTGTTGAGGCTGCGGTGGGGTGTGACCTTGATCTCCAGATCTGCCATGCGGGTTTGTTTCAGGAGGATTGCGGACTGCTTCTGAGTTTTTACTTCAACTAGTACTTCGCCTGTTCGTAGTTTTTTTGCCTCGAAAAATTTGCCAATGATTCCTTCAAGGAACTTGGAGACAAGGAATACAGACTGGGAGGAGACGGGTTTCGATTTATCTACTGATTCAAGGACCAAAAACCGGGGATAGTTTTCAGGTTTCGGAGTGTTGATGGTTGGTAGGGATGGAAAAGAAACTTCGGTGCGGCCCCTTTTCGGGGGCCGATCACGTTTGGGGGGGGGTTTTGAATTATCCATATGGCATAGAAAAAAGCAGGGAGACGGGGGTACTTTCTCCTTTGACCTTACCCTGGTAGTCAAAGAGGTCCCGGAGCTCCCTGCCTGGTAGACAGACAGGGAACCCATCGGCCGGAGCTTGACCAAGGCTCCGACGGCCACCGTTTACGGCTTCTACCCTTCACCTTTAAACACGTCGCCACGGTTGGACACGGCTTATGTTGGGAGCTCGGGGTCCGCGGTGTCGCTGCTCACCGTCACCATGAATACTCAAGGTGCCCCGTGCGGGGGCGGTAAAGGACCAACTGAATTCAACGTTATCATGTACCAAAAGGTTTCGATGATGATGATGGTTTGATTTTATTGGCGCAAGGCCGACACGGGCAAAGAGCGCCAAACAGAAAGTTATTTGATGAGGAGACAACACGAAATAAAATCAGTTATAAACTATGAGTACGGCTGGTGTAAAGGGCCAGGGTGAAGAACAAGAGTGGTTAAAAAATAAATAAGGTGGCTGGTGTATAGGACCAGGGGTAAAGCTATGGGTGGTATGAGATGAGTTGTAAAAAGTGAACTTCTGATAGGAACTTAAACGTGCGCTGAACAGAAAACATGGCATCATCTCCTAAGAAGTATGATGGGTGTGGTGGAATATGTCGTGTGTGTAGTTGAGGGAAGTGTTTGCGTCGTGTACTGTCGAGTGCCTTACATTCTATGAGGACGTGGATCACGGATAGGGCCTCTCCGCACCTGCTGCACAGAGGTCTTGGAGATCCAGTGAGCAGGTGCGAGTGCGTTGCGTGAGTGTGCCCTATCCGTAATCTAGCCAAGGCGACTTCAGTGTATCTATTGCGTGTGTCGGTGGTGTATGGTCCCAAGTGTGGTTTTATTACGTGTAACTTGTTGTCGGTTTGTTCGCTCCAGTGTGTTTGCCATGTTTTGCGAAGTTGTTGTCTGATGTGTGGTTTCACGTCGGTGTAGGGTAATGTGGTTATGTCTACTGTATTCGAGAGTGTAGCAGTAGCGGCCATTCGATCCGCTGCTTCGTTCCCGGCTATACCACAGTGCCCAGGGACCCAGCAAAGGACTAGTTCAAATTTGTGGACATACACAGACATAATACCCTTGACTATTAGATTTACAACGTGATTTTTTGAAGACTTTGTTGATGACAACGCCCGCACGACACTGAGGGAGTCTGTATATATAATGGATTGTGGGATGTGACTTTGAAGGATATGATTAACAACAAGAAGTACACCATAAGCCTCTGCCGTAAAGATACTCGTATTACTGTTAAGAGTTTTAGTGACATTAAGGCCGGGCCCATGCGCCGCGCAGGACACAGAGGTGGCAGTTTTAGAGGCGTCCGTATAAAATTCAGAAAATTGATACTTCTGCTGCAAATACAAGAAGTGCTGCAGAATTGCACATGTGGGAGCTCGGTTTTTATTTACATGTGTGAAGGATGTGTCGCATGATACAGGGCGGAGATGCCATGGTGCTATAAAATCTGTTTGAGAACTTTGTATGGTGTCTAAAAAGGAGACAGAAAGCTCTGACGCTTCCTCTCTAACTCTGTAAGAGAAGGGCGCAGAGAACGATGGTCGGTTTAGGAGTAGTGCAGTCATAGACGTATCATAAAAAGCCGATTTAAAAGGATGGTGTGGCATAGATGAAATTTTAAAAGCAAAAAGGAGATCTGTGTATGCTCGCTGACGTTGTAGGTTCCACTTATTACACTCCACATAGAGGCTTTCGACCGGGCTAGTCCGGAAGGCGCCACATGCCAACCGCAGCCCCAGATGAAGCACTGGGTCCAGCATTTTGAGGGATGTCTTACTTGCTGACCCATAAACAACGCTTCCATAGTCTAACCGTGAACCTATCAGGCTGGTAAAAACACGTAAAAGAAGTTGTTTGTCAGTCCCATATGAAGAGTGGGAGAGAACCTTGAGTATATTCATGGCCTTTAAGCATTTATGTTTAAGTTGTTTTATGTGGGGAATGAACGAGAGCTTTTCATCAAGGACTACACCTAAAAACTTGTGTTCATTTCTGACTGGAATTGAGACACCATTGAGTTTGATGTCTGGATCCGGCCGAATGCCGCGCCTTTTCGAAAACAAAACACAAGTACACTTCACTGGATTAAATTTAAAACCGTTGCTATCTGCCCAGCCAGCTAGCTTGTTAACACCAAGCTGGACTTGGCGCTCGCAGATAGACAGGTTACAAGACTTAAAGGATAACTGCACGTCGTCTACATAGATTGAGCAGGAAATGGTTGGTGGCAGAGCCTTCCGAAGAGAGTTCATTTTTACAATAAACAAAGTGCAACTCAAAACTCCACCTTGCGGAACACCGTTTTCCTGCACATGAACTCTAGAGAGTGCAGTTCCAACTCGCACGCGAAACGTTCTTTCAGAGAGGTAACTGGCAAGCGTGTTCCACATGTTACCCGACATACCAAAGGACTTCAAATCGCTGAGGATGCCGTACCGCCAAGCAGTGTCGTACGCCTTTTCAAGATCAAAGAATACTGTCATACAGTACTGCTTATGGAGGTAGGCATATTTAATATACGAGTCTAACGCAACGAGTTGATCGTTCGTAGATCGCCCCGCCCTAAAGCCTGCCTGGCAGCTCTCTAGAAGACCGTTGTACTCTAAGAAGTACACGAGTCTCCTGTTTATCATCTTCTTGAAGAGCTTACACAGGCAGCTTGTCAGGGCAATGGGGCGATAACTGGCGGGAGAGGAAGGGTCCTTCCCTTCCTTTAGGAAAGCCACTACTATGGCCTCCCTCCAAGAGCGTGGGAAGTGCCCCGAAAGAAATATTTTATTGTAGAGGTGAAGAAGTGTTTCAAGTGTGTCTGCATGTAAGTGTTGTATCATTGTGTATGAAATCCTGTCTGCACCTGGAGCTGAAGGTTTACAAGTACCGAGTGCGACCTTCAGCTCATGAAGTGAAAAGGGGGTGTTATAGGATGAGTTCGACTTATTAGTGTCTCGCAAGGACTTCTTCTCACATGATGCTTTGTGCTTAATGAAAGTGTTGGTGTAGTGTGCTGAACTGGACACGTGTTCGAAGTGTTGCGCAAGTGTGTTAGCCTGGTCTTCCAGTGTGTCCCCTGTTGTACTAACCAGGGGCAGGCTGTGTGTCTGTTGTCCTTTTAGTTTTCGTATTCGTGTCCAGACTTTGTGTGTGTCAGTGTATGAGTTGATGGAAGTGAGGAAGGTGCGCCAACTCTCCCTTTTCGCCTCACGACGCACTCGCTTCCCAAAAGCCTTTGCCCGTTTAAAAGAAATGAGGTTATGCGACGTGGGGTACCGGCAAAGGACACCCCACGCCTTGTTCTGGGCCTCTCGCGCCCGCCTGCAGTCCTCGTTCCACCAGGGCCTCCTTGGGGTGCGGGACCCACTGGAGGCCTGGGGAATGGACTTTTCGGCGGCGTCGACTATGTGCGCTGTGACGAGTGTGGCTGCTTCCTCCACGTGTAGGTGTTTTATGGTTGTGTGGTGTAGTTTAGATGTTTCTGTGAATGTACTCCAGTTTGCTTTTGATTCATTAAACCTGTTATGGGCAGATGGACTGCATGGGCCTTTACCTCTGTATGTTAGGGATGTGGGGAAGTGGTCACTACCATATGGGTCCGTGCCCACGCCCCACTCAAGACATGGAAAGAGAATTGCAGAACCAATAGCCAAGTCGAGATGTGAGTACGTATTATGTCCTAAGTTATGGTATGTAGGCTGTTTTTTGTTGAAAAGGCATGCTCCTGAAGATGTAAGAAATTTCTCTATCAGGCGACCTCGGGCATCCGTTCTGGAGGAGCCCCAAAGAGAGTTGTGCGCATTAAGGTCGCCTGTTAGGATGTATGGTTCGGGCAGCTGGTCGACCAGCGCCTCGAAATCAGAGCTCGAAAGTGCATGATCAGGAGGAATGTAAATGGAGCACACCGTTACCAACCTATTAAATATTATTGTTCGAATTGCTACAGCCTCGAGGACAGTGTTCAGAGTGACAGGGTGGCAGGCTAAGGATTTCCGGGCGACAATTGCCACACCTCCTGAAGAGTGTGTGCAGCCAACCCTGTCCTTTCTGAATACCATCTACCTATTTAAGAAATTTGTCTGTTTGGAATTGAGGTGAGTCTCTTGGAGACACGAGACTTGGCTGATTGGCATGCAGGATATCATACACATCATCAAGATTTTTAAGGAGGCCTCTGCAGTTCCATTGAATGATGTTTTCTGTTCCCATTATTTAGGTTTAAGAATGAATGGAGTGTGTGTATGTGTTCATGTGTCGTCTTTCGGGGCTGTTACTCTGGGGTTAGGCTTTTTAGGCCTGTCTGTAGGCTTGGAAGTCGGTGGCCGCTCCTTGCGCTGCGTTGCAGGCAGGAACGGCCCGACATCCATCTCGTCGTCGGATGTCCGAGGGGTGCCCGACGGACCGGGCCCCCCAGACTTGGCCCCCCCTCGGGAGCCCTTCGTTTGAGCCGCCACCGCCGAGGGCGTCCGGGGCACCAGAGGTGGCACGGGCGGTGCGGTGACGGTGGGAGCCGGTGCGGGGCCCATGGTGTCCATCACCTCGGTACCCTCCAACGGACTGGAGGACGGGGAGACAGAGGTGGGAGCGGCACCGGTCCCGACAGAAGTGGTTTGCACCACAACCGCTGCTGCCTCAGCAAGCGGCGTGGTGCCGGGTTGGGCTGCGTGAGGCAACCCAGCGGGGGGCGGGGGCGGGACCAGGTCAGACTCGCTGAACTGGGTCCCTGTGGAAACCAGACGCCGCTCCGCCCCCCTGCGAGCCGCGTCTACGTACCTCCCCAGAGGGAAAGAGGCGAACCTCTTTCGCGCCTCTGGGAAGGTGATGTTCTCCGTGACCTTGATGTTAATTATCTTTTTTTTCCATTTGGAATTTTTCACACTTGCGGGAGTACGCTGCATGCGGCCCCCCGCAGTTTACACAAGTGAGAGTTTCGGATGGGCAGTTCTCGCTCGGATGATCGTGCGCCGCGCATTTTGCACACGTCGTTCGGCCACGGCAAGAGTTCGAACCGTGCCCGAACCTCTGGCACTTAAAACAGCGCCGCGGGTTCGGGATGTAGGGACGGATGGAGCAACGGATAAAATCTGCGTTTATGTATTGTGGAAGAACTGCGCGGTCAAAAGTCAAGATAATGTGTTTGGTCGGAATCTCCCTGTCGTCTCTGCGGATAGTGATGCGTCTCACGGCAGTGACGCCCTGATCCTTCAAGCCGGCAAGGAGATCCGCATCCGTTTCGTTCAGGAGGTCTGTCTCGGATATCACACCCTGCGAGCTGTTGAGGCTCCGATGGGGTGTGACCCGGATGTCGAGATCAGCCAGTCTAGTCTGAGCAAGAAGCTTTGCAGACTGCTGCTTGTCATTTATTTCAATTAGGAGTTCACCAGACTTTTGTTTTTTGCACTTATACGATTTTCCTACTATGGCTTCAAGATACTTGGCAATCAAGAAGACTGACTGAGATGCAAGAGGGTGGGTTGGATTGATGGATTCCATGACAAGAAATCGAGAGAAATTATCTGGTTCAGGAAATGTCAAAGATGGCAATGAAGGAAAAGATACTTCGGTGCGGCCCCTTTTCAGGGACCGATCACGTTTGGGGGGGGGGGTTTAGAGAATGCCATACATCATAGTATAGAAGCAGGGGACGGGGGTACTTTCTTCTCAAACCTTACCCTGATAGCCTGAGAGGTCCCGGAGCTCCCTGCCTGGTAAACAGACAGGGAGCCCATCCGCCGGAGCTTGACCTGGGCTCCGACGGCCACCGTTTGAGGCTTCTACCCTTCACCTTTAAAGGAGTACTGACACGAAATTTCTCGCTTTCAGTTTTTATGCTGTAAAGAATACCTATGGTCGCAGTAATTACGAAAATCGAACCGAAAGGCGTCAGCCACCAACATATAATTAATTATAGCACGTTTATTGCAACCACTTTCAAATTCGGTCGCCGCGCGGGAAAATGGCCGTTCGAAGGAGAGCCTGCAAGCGGACTGCCTGACGTCACGGTCTACGTGACGTCGGACCGTGACGTCATGGTCTCCGTGATGTCAGGGACGTTCGCTGCATCGTCTGCTACGGATTGCACGCGGTTCACACTTGCTCGCGCAGTCATGTCTGAATCGTCAGTCTCGGATGAGTCCTTTCCACCGGATTTTTTAGATGTTGCTGCGGCAGTAGCGGCAAAGCATTTTCAATTTGACCCGCTAGCCAGCAGCGACTCGGAGAATGGCGACGACGGCATCGACGCGGGCGGCGACGACGACGACCCAGAACGCTGGAGGTTGGGAAACGTGAACTGGTAAGCCTCAGCAGATGTGCACACTTGGCGCATTTAAGCATTTAAAAATTACCTTCATGGCTAGTAGCCGCACTTTGTTCATTACATAAAAAAACTGCGAGTTACCTGGTCGGGTCGGTGCGAATTCACTGCTAGTGCTAACCGCGGGCCCTTTGTGGATACGCTTGTTTGGGCAGAATGCGTTTCCACTCCGCTTGTACTGCAGCGGCAACTAGAAATGTGTCTTATTTTCTTAAAGGTGCACTTGCGGCCACTGCCGACCGATGCCCAAGTCGCTCGAGTCGAAGTGTTGCCGGGAAATTCCCCGCGTCGATGCCACGATTCCGGCGGGCGACACCTGCATAACGGCGCACCCGACATTTACACAGGGCGTCTTAAACATTCACGCGCTAGAAATCGCCTATTACTGGCTCATGGAGGACCGACCAGGCGTAGTGGATGACCCGGAGATTCACAGGTATTTTTGGACTTCGGTTAATGCGCGCACTCACGCTTTTTTTTTTTTTTTCGTAATTGCAACCCTTTTGTTCTAACCATTTTCGAGTTTTCCTCTTCGCAATTCATTGTGGCACTTTCTCTGGCTAGCGAAGCTTTATGTTAGCCACCTATACTTTGGAGAACGAGAAACGCCCGATTTGTTCATTTTATAGGACCACAGACCTTCTATAAAACCATGGATCCGGCACCTTTGTTGGCGCAACAATGCTTTCACAATTCTAGATTTCACAATTGCTGTGCTCCTGAACATTTGAAGCTAGGTACGAGGACGTGAGATACACCTGTATACATAAACTTTTGGTGTCACTTGGTTGATATACAATTACTGCATAATTTCAAGCCACTCAAGTTCCGTGATGAACAAGAGACTTGTAGCAGCATAAGGGTTTTCTGGAGCAGATAAAAGCTAATTTCCATTGCACTAGTACTGCTTCTTCAGTTTTGTCATTACTACTTCAACTGATTAAATTGACTATTTCAGGGTGTACCGGCACGTTGCCTACAGGCAATTTGTTCGCTGGATTTGGAAGGTACTCGGACCAAACCGCCGGGTAGTAATCCCAAGTTGCGCCGTGAACCAAATAAGGGAGGCATTTCCTTCAGAGGAATATGCAGGGTTCCAGTACCCTCAAGTGTAAATAAAGGTGTCATGTGAAACAGCAACAATCTCTTTATTTCATTTGTGATTCCCAGGTAGTGATAACACTTCATAATATTACACTGCTCACATTGCACACAGGGATGCAACTACATACCTACATATGGGATCATGCATAGACACAATCATTCACAGTGACTACAACACATTTTACTGCAAAGAAGTATATTTCTAACCCCTCCCCCGGTTTTCATTCCTGTGTCATCGATTTACTCGGCGCCGCTCAGGGGCTCCTCCTCGCCCCCACTGACAACTTTCACAACTATTTTTCTCCTCTCCCCCGCAGATGCCCCTTTGGCAAGTTGCGCAGTAGGCAGGTAACGGCGGTAGTGTGGTTATCAGATGATTGCGAAAAATAAACAGAAGCATGGAAGGGCGTTAAAAAATGCACTGCAGATTCTTCTCGGTCACGGTGCATTTCTGCTACGTCTCAGTAAGTGTTCGCGTGATCATCGAATGCCTGGCGGCGGGAGCTACTCTGCTGCTACCTCGCAGCGCGCCGCCGCCGCCGCCGGCCAACATGTTGCGA
Source organism: Haemaphysalis longicornis (assembly GCF_048455015.1). NCBI lineage: Eukaryota > Metazoa > Arthropoda > Arachnida > Ixodida > Ixodidae > Haemaphysalis > Haemaphysalis longicornis. Next base: position 210,248,674 of record NW_027526335.1, on the reverse strand, counting down.
ATCATGTTTGAACATCCCGCGCAGATGTCACGTGGTTCGGGTTAGCCCCGCTGAAGGGAGCCGCGAGCAAGTTGTTGCACATCGTGTTTGAACCTCCCGCGCAAATGTGACGCGGTTTAGATTGGCGCAGAAACAGGGTCTGGGGAAAGTGTCATGGGGATGGTGCTCCTTGGTAGTGACGCATGACACGTGTGAGGGAAAGTCAATGAGAGATGATGCCGTAGCCGCACGTGTCGTATTCCATCTCACCCTTCGCTAGACGCTCCTCTCCGTTTCGCTGGTGCGTTCACTCACTCGGTTACGTGGACATAAACAGACGCCCCTCTCGCGATGCCCAGGTAATGGCTAACTAAAGGCTGCCTCTAAAACTACCGAAACCCGCCGTCACCGTTTGCACTCAAATTCCACTTCACCAAGTACCTGCGAATCCCTTTCTGTTGGAGACACTTGCCCAGTTGGAACGACGGCATGAGCCCATATTTTCTTCAGCTTGGAAGGCCTCCCGAACTACATTTTCGTCGGTGTCTTTCACGCCTAAGCATGTGCCATGACTGGATACCGGTTTTTGCGGGCACCGTTTGCGGGTGGAAAAAGGGGGACGTGCACACACAACTAAACTTAATGCCGCTACCCATGCAGGTTATCCATCTTCACAGAGTGGAAGGACACTTTTTTATATGCTACCATAGTTCAACATGTACAAATGACACCCAAAGTGACGCTGAGGTTAAACAGGAAAGAAAAACAATTTTCAATACACACATACACAGAGAGTGCTAACAGGTCTAAATAAATGTAAATCACCAGGCCCAGTAACAAAGCCATGGCAGCTATGGTGGTTTGCACGCTGCACCTTTTCCAATTCCATATTCCCCCCTTCCCCACACTTTCTGCATTTTAGATGAAGGCGAAAAGCAAAAATGCCAGTTCGTTAAGATTTTGGCGCACGTCGAAGAGCCCAGGTTGCCAAAATGGGTCTGTTGCCCTCCACTAAGGTGCTCCCCATAGCCCAAGCTTTGGTTCCACACAAAGTGAACACGCCTTCCCGCTGAATCATAAAACGGCTTGAATGCAGAAGTGCAAGGAGAGGAAGAAGAGCTTTTCCGCACTAGAAGGTGGCAGGAGTCCCTTTAGGAGTTGCTGCCCTATGAAGAATCAAAGCGGCTCCAGAAAGCCTGCACTGCTGCTTCCTTGTCGACAGGCCCAACAGAGCTGGTCAGAGGCGGTGGCACTGGTTGAAGTTGGCTGGGTGCTCCATTGGCATTGTTCAACCGATCGTCCACGGCTCTTTGCAGGTGGTCCAGATAGCCTGCAAGCAATATCAGCCAGTCTGTGCATGAGAGCCAAAGTATAACATTTGCCTGCAACTGTTCTAGGCCTCCTGCACTGCCCAGGGGGCGCTCCGCAAGCGGCTTCTGGGCAGTACTTCTGGGTAGTACAAAGCTGCGCAGGTCTCAGAGGATCGCGTGTTGAGAGAAGCAAAATGAGCTCGATGTTCCCGATTGTTTTGCGACATGGTCACCAGCCCATCCCCGACAAGTCCGGTCTCTTTCGGCGATCAACTTGGCATTAGGGGAAAAAGCTTTGCAGCGCAAAATACGTTTACAGAGCCAACAAAAGTGCCGGGACGGTGAGGGTGCTCTCCCACTCACAGATTCACTGGCCATTTGAAGTGAAACTTCTAGTTTAAACTAATACTCTAGGAGACAAGGACTTTTCAACAACAGCCAATCAAAAAATAAGAGGTCCAGCGGACCACTGGCTCGCCTGGTGCGGCGCGCCGCTCTGTTGCGTACCTGCGCACTATGCATGCGCTTTCATTACACAGTGCTCGTTCACATCGCCGTTACGAATACATGGTGTAGCATTAGCTTGCCGTTTTGTTGCATGTCTCAGTAACAAAATACAGCGAGCATCACAAGAGTGAAATCTGTTTGGCAATTTCGAAATTAGTGGTGGTAAAACAAGGTGGTTGGGCGAACTGAGATGCCGCTCGCTTTCCTTGTTTGCTCTCACTTTACTTAATTACGCTCTTGCATTATATATTCCCACTTCGCACTTGATAGGCTAGAATAAGGGTCAGCAACGTTTTGAATTGTAGGGCCGCGTCGCATGCAGCCGACACGGCGGAGGGCTGGACGGCAAATCAGGTGGGAGGGGGAGGGGGGCTTTGAACGCAAAAAAAAAAAAAAAGGAATTGCCAATAATGTTTGACAATATTCTGCCAAAGTGTGAAGATGGGGACAATTCAACTGGAAGCGACCAATTCTCTGTTCTTGTCTCGCTGCCTAACTCCATTTGAGGACAAAACTGGCGTGTCGGCGTTCAGATTGTTAGCGACGACCCCTGCACTAGAAGATAACCAACAGAGTCGGTGATGATCGAATGCAAATATTCGGGGCCACGCGCCGTGTATGCAGCTGTTATGTTATGCAAATATAGAAGTAGACATCTTTGCAGGCAGCGGGCGTGCGATTTGGTGCTTGTTTTGCGTCCTTTAATTGCGGAGAACACCACTTTCCCTTCGTAGTTCGCAGCCACCTGTTTTAGTCGATGGGAGAGGCCATGCAAATATGGAATTACAGGGACCTTTTAATAGCGCTTAATTTGTTTATTTGACGCTATTGCCTCACCTACCCGCTAGTATACATGTGCCCTGCCGTTTGTAAATCGTGCGGTGTAAAATGTTACGCAAGAATCATAGTTTGCGAAAATACAGAACAAAATTTCCTTTCGTTTTCAAGGCGGTGCCAGGCCAGCAGTATCAGCAAATCTTGCAATCGCTTGCATGCTCCCGCTGAAGCAACCTTTCGCAGTTACCAGCAGCGTTCCGTGTTTATGCTACTTGTGAACTTCCCTTTGTCGACCGCACGCAAGAAGAAAGAACGGTAATGGTTGTCAGGAAGCAAGACCAATTGTTGTGGTGATACTGTCCCACAGTAAAGGAAAAAAAAACCTAGATTGTAGTGGTCAACGCTCATACACATTGGTTACAAAATACAAGCTACAGTAAACCCCCGTTACAAGAGACACTGTTACAAGAGACACTTGGTTATAAGAGACATCTGAATGAAAGCGGTTGGGTTGGTTTTGCTATATTTGCCATGTTAGCAACATTGCATACAAGAGACATGATTCTTGGGTCCCTCGAGCGTCTCTTGTAACGAGGTTTTACTGTATTGCCACATGCACGGAGTCACATACCGTACGTGGGTGGAACTTTTATGGCGGCGACAGTGTGGCCTCCCTTCCTGGCTTTTGGAAACACCACTTGAAAGCGCGGGTCCCCATTCCGAGTCGTTGCCTGCTTTCTTCCGGCGTTCTCGTTGTAATGCAGGGCTGATAAGGTGCATCTGTGTACATGATTACACAAAATGGCATCATTATTGACTCCTAATGTTTCTAGCAAACAACATACAGGTCACACAAAATTCAGGCAAGAAGTGTGAGCAAATTTTATTTCTTTCGAGCACAGATGACCGTCATCACTAAGAATCAGTTATGAGTATCGGATAAAATACATACTTAGGCCCGAATTTTAAAATCTTCCTTACCTTACCCCATTGCCTCACCTTACTCAAGGAGCCCTTCATGCTCCCTTACAGTGAGGCGACCTTGCAGCTCCGATCTTCATTTTTAAAGCCTCCCTCAACCTCCCTTACCAAAGGGCGCCCTTACTTCCGTCAAGGAAGCCATTCGTGCACATGGGTGCGAGGGTAAGCGCAATTTGTTCTTTCAATGTGCCTTTATTAGCCGTGATAGGCGTGCGATTTGTTTTGTTTTACATTTATACGGGCATATATATTTAATGTTTGCTTATTGCGCAGTTCTTGAAACAAGTTGTACTGATCGGTTACTTCTGTAGGTCTACTCTGGTAACAGTTTCACGTTGATTTTTGTCAACATCGCATTTAGCGTCGAAACGTGCGAGCAAACGTTTTGTGCGAGCGTAGCGCCTGTATAACCATGCCCGTGAAAGTGGATTACACAGAAGAAAAAGAAGAACTTCTCTGAGAACTGGCGCGAAAATACAAAAACTTTGTAGAGTGCAAGAAGAGCAACGCCGTGTCGCTGCAAGCAAAACCTGAAGTGTGGAAGCGGCTTTGCGACGAATGCAACAGCATGCCCAACATGCGCCCAGGGAACGTGAAACAATTCCGCGTCATTAGCGTTTCCTCTTCGTTGCGTTTGGCAGCCGCACGTACTTAGGGAACAGGTGCAAGCACACCGCCTGCCTAACTTCCCAGAGCACATTGCTCACCGTGGGCGGCGAAATGTTGACGAGGTCGTCACCACTGTCAACCGTCAAAAGAAGTTCCACATGTGAGAAAGTAGGTGTTAGTGCCATAAAAAATCGTGCTAGGGATCGCTATCAGCGCTTATTTAGAAGCGGCGATCAGATATCTGCCACGATGCTAACACTACGCTCCCTTACCCCTTCCCCCACCAATTAGAATGTCAGCGTTGAGAGTCCAGCAAATCTTTCTTTCTTCCCTAATAAAAAGCTACAAAAATTTTCAACCTGTTAACACGGCCACCTATTTGATGCTGACTGATATTCATTTCAACCGTAATACAAAATGCACAAAGAAGGTACTGTACGGGAGAGCAGGGTCCTTTTCCATGGATACAGTACCATTTACAGGGGGAGGGGTGAGACACACAGTCCCTACTGAGTTGCCAAAAGCATCTAAGTGGTCTACGTACCTTGCAACGATTCCTCTGTACGAGAATGGGAAGGCCTTCGGAGCGAAACGGTTGATGACGGAGTGGAAGGACTCCACTCCGTAAGTCTGCAAAGCAGGGGAAATCTGCTTGATGTCATCCAGCAGCCTCTTTGCTGAAACGATAGGGCGCAGCTTGTCGAATGCGTCTGTGCCTGTAAAAATTAAAACAAAATTTTTAAACATTTGATAATTACTATAGTCCCTAGTGCCAAAACAGCAATGGAAATGAGTGCATGTACAAGGAGTAGCTCGCAAATGTGTAGTATGTCCAATTTTCACTTTTATAATCTCGCCGACACAAAGTAAAGGTCAAAGATTAAAAATTCAGTAAGTTTGTATTGACGCGCAAGACTTGAATGGTTAAGTGTTTGCATCATCATCATCAGCATATTTAAGGCCACTGCAGAGCAAAGGCCTTTCCCATGGACCTCCAATTACCCCGGTCCTGCGCTAACTGCACCCAATTTATCCCCGCAAACTTCTTGATTTCATCTGCCCACCTAACTTTCTGTCGCACCCTGCTATGCTTGCCCTCTCTAGGGATCCAGTCTATTACACTTAATGAACAACAGTTATCTTGCCTTTGCAGTATATGCCCTGCCCACAACCATTTCCTCTTCTTAACTTCTACTAATATGTTCTTAAAGCGACCCTACAACACTCTTTGAGCAGTGCAAGTAAACCAGCGCGACATTTAGATTACACTGCCAAGAATACCTGAGCCAAATATTACACGTGCACGTGAAGCGGTGAGAATGCAAATCACTCTGAAAAACTCGGAAAACCCAACTGCACTCTCTTCAATTTTCCTGATTATGCACCTCTGGCATGGCCTAAAAGACGTCATGTAGCCATGGCTGTCCCATTGACTGACGCTGGTCACCTTTGCGGCTTATTTCTTACTGGCGCTGTGTACCAACCTCCTCTACACCTGAACCTGTATGCACAGTTTTAGCTTTATTTTGTTTTTTCAGTGAGTGCACAGTTTCAGTGACAACCTAATACTCCCCTTTCAATGAGACCACTCAACAACAAACTTTACAGCTTCAAAAACGCCCTACCAGTCTGAGTGCGCGCTTGCGAGCAGGCAGCCATGCCTGCTTTTTTTGTGGCACCAAACCGGAAACAGACTCCTTCACATTGCGGAGAAAAAGAGAACTCCCCGGAGTGTGATTTATTGAAGGCCACCGAAGAGAACGCTGCAAACCGCCCCCTCTCCGGGAGACAGCGCGCAGCTTTTGTCATGTTGTCTGCGGTCGAGTTGAAAGAGAATAATTATGTGCAATTTCTCATTGCACGTAGTTTCGGTGTTAATGAACGGATTTTCAGAATTCTTGTGAGAGGAGATAGGTGGGACAACAGACTTTACCCCAAAAAACATTTAGTTGATGGAAAATGCTGCAGGGTCCCTTTAACACGTGTTTGTTCCCTGACCCACTCTGCTCTCTTCTTGTCCTGCAATGTTACACCTATCACCTTCCACTCCATTGCTCACTGAGTCGTCCTCAATTTAAGTTGAGCCCTTTACTGAGCCGCCAAGTTTCTGCCCAATAGGTGAGTGCCCTTTTCTCGCGCTGCAAAATTTGCGGCTTTTTTTTTTTCTACTGACACTGTGTGCAGAGGACGCTTGGCGGTCGCTATGGAGCACACACTCACTAGCACTTAGCATTTTCTTGGTGTTCTTTCCTGCAACACCGAACTTCCTGCCAGTAACAATAGCTCCACTTTAAAAAATGTTATGAGTAGGGTTCTGCAGAGGACAAGTTCTAACCAGGATGAATCCACTTTCGTCGCTCCAGCTCTCCATGCAGACACTTGTCGTAGAGTGGGCCATGGCCGTCGTGCTTGTCTTGCACATGGTTCAGCACAGAGAGCCAGACAGCCACTGCCAGCTCCCCGTCACCACCACCAACTTTCACGGCATGGTACAGATGGTTGGTGATAGTCTGGCACCACAGGGCAAGAATTTCGCACCCTTTTGCCTTGGAAGCTGCCAGCACCTTTTTTCTCAACCCTGCAGAAGCACAAAGAAAATCAGTTGCCACTGTAGTGGGCGCCTTTACATACAACGCCATTACTAACCTTTCGCAACGTGCCATGCATCGATGAAATGGTTGACCTCTGGCCTCTCCGTTTTAAAAAACTTCCGCACTTGCGGGTGGCGGTCAGTGACCACTTCTTCGATGGCGACACCCCTGTCGTCCAAGTCTTGAAGCGCCCTCGTGAGGCCCTCGAGCTCCATGTGCCCACTTGAGGCCACTTCATTTGACTGAGAGGAAACAAGAGGGGTACAATGAGAGACCAAATACAAACAGAAAGGGAACAGGCTAAGACAGGGTGTCCATCAAAATACGTTGAAATTCCCCGAGTTTCCCAGGTTTTCCCTGAGTGCCTTTGCTAAATTCCCTGAGCAATACAGAATTTGCTTTTGGTCAAGACAGGCTGACATATGTCGCCGGATGCTACCAGTCCTAGAGGATGACACTTTCATCTGCGGTAAAGTTCACTCACCGAATTTTAAAGTCGTTGCAATAAACGTGCTATAATTACTTCTATGTTGGCAGCTGACGGCTTTCGGTTAGATTTTCGTAATTACTGGGCCCATAGGTATTCTTTACAGCATAAAAACTGAAAGCGAGAAATTTAGTGTCAGTACTCCTTTAATGTTTGGCTTTTCTCTAATAGAAACAAAAATTCCCCAAGTTTTTCTAAGCTATTCAGAATTCCTAGGAACTGCAGGCTTCTGCAGTTGGTAGACACTACGTAAAAGGTTGTGCGCATCATTTTTGACAAAATGAACTACACGCACTACTCATTGACAAAACAAGAATAGATACTGCAGTATGCATCGATTCTTCTCGGCGTTCTAAATTCTGGACACTATATTGTGCGCAACACAGAACAACAAAATGTGGGCAATGCAGAAGCACAAGATTCCAACCCATTCCCTTCTTCAATGCACAACTACCATTCACTACTTTCTGCATTTAACATGGTACAAACAACAGGCACTCGGCAAAATGCAACACCGAACAGGATTGGAACAGGCCCAAAGGCTGCACCCATAACTGTACACCTGGAAAGTGAAATGCGAGCCTGATAATTTTTATGCTATGTTTTTGAGGTAAAACATGCTCAAGTACAACATAGGCATCACGCAACAGGAATTATGCCAGTACCTGAACAACCTGGACATCAACCACCTTATTGATTGACGTCTCGATGAGGGAGTACGTCCCGTATTTGGCGCTGTAGCCTGGGGAATCTGCCCTGCTGTCGCCGGCAAGCTTGACACCACCAGCTGCTGCCTTCAGCCTCTCCAACGTAGCTGCCTGCTGCTCCTGCCACACCTACAAAAAGTAACACACACTTGGCACTACACCCTTTAATCTGGAAAACCACATAACCATTTAAGGTTATTCAGCAAGGAACACCCTTCACTGTAGGGTGGGTCTCCCTAATAGCTTGTACTGCATTGCTAGGAGTGCAATTTGGCATTAATTTTTCCATGGTTCTATAGAAGTCTATGTCTCAAAATCTTAAGGAAGTTCTTGCACTGCTTCCAGGATATCTAAGTAGTGGTGAATCAGAAAATGCTTAATTGCACAGTACAGCACTGTGATGCTAAACATATCAGAACTGTGAAGGGCATTAACAAACTTCAGTCAAACTTAAATCACACAATTCTTTCAAAATGCATTTTTGGGGTAGTTGTCTCCTAAATGCTTCATCTGAACTTACAAAAGCTTAGTTTGAACTTACGTACAGTGTGAAACCATGTCCTATTTTCACAACACTTCAACCATTAAATTTAATTGCTGCAATTGATACCTGGTCTACTGCTGGAAGCAAGATCTTCTTCTGAATGCGGTAGAATGTCCTCTGGCTGATGCAGCAGATTCCGGCGCTGTTCAGGAAGTTCAGGCACTTAGCAGGGCTGCAGCCGTTGAAGAGGATCGCGGCAGCCAGGTCCACATTCCCCACAGCATACGTGCCCTCGTTCAACTGGCTGCGCCACTCCAACGAATGCGATGCGCATGTTGTTGTGACGACGACAAGAGAACCTGTCATCTGAACGTAAAAACAAGAAGGGTTGGCTTAGAAGTTGCAACACTTGTTTAGTGAAGCTTTGCACTGTAAGCGGCACACCTTTCTGCCAACCCCAAGTCTACTCAAAGCACAAAACAAACTTTAAAATCACGCAATAGCGTGACAATTATAAGGTCTCAGCTGAAGCAGGTTTCAGTTTTGTTTGCTGCAGCTATACAAAATACCACTGGTATTTAGTGTTACTTAGCTTTTGAGCTCACAGGCTCGAAAACATTAAAATAACAAAGAAACCTCTGACATGACGTCAGGTTTAAAGGAATGTGAGGATGCTGAAGAAACTGTGAAAAAATGTACTTTTAACACTCATGCGTGAAATATGGAATAGTTTGTACCCATATACAGATCCTGTTTGCGCTACAGTAAAGCCCGCTTACATCGAACAAGGATATGTCAAATTATTGCCTATATCGAACCCTGTATAATTCTAGTAAAAATTACATGCATTTAAAGCTTTTTATATCGAACGCTATTTTGCTCACAATGGATATATCGAACTCTCCCGCGCGGGATTTTTTTGATTGATTGATTCTGGGGTTTAACGCGCCGACGCAACGCAGGCGATGAGGCGCGCCGTAGTGGAGGGCTCCGGGTTAATTTTGACCACCTGGGGATCTTTATCGTGCGCCGAAATCTCGTACACACGGGCGTGTTTGCTTTTCGCCTCCATCAGAAAAGCGGCCGCCGCGGCCGAGAAGCGAAGCGGGATTTTTTTTTTTTTTTTTGCTCTCCCTAGGCATGCGGCAGGCTTTTCCGCAATACATCAGCGCACAACGGTGTTGCGGGTGTCTCTTGTGACTCCCGCGCGAGCTCGGGCGTCCAAACCGGCTGTGGCTGAGTAGACCAGCTCCACGCATGCATGCCGTTGCAGCCGAAAGCGCCACAGTGGGTGCTGCGGGGTGCGGTGTCACCAAACTTGAAGTCCACACCACTCACTGCGCACACTTGCTTGGTTCGCCGTTATTCGCTTGTATCCATGCTCGTCTCCGCTCTGTCGAAGACGCTGAGGACTCTGTACAGCTTCCGATCACGAGTGAAGCCATGGCTGCCGTGGCCCTGCTAGGGCGATACTGCAGTGCCATTGAGGGCAGCGGTCTTGTTCTTGTCGACTGTTTAGATACCGTGGAGCAAGTAGTAACCAGCAACGTGTTGTGCTCCAAGGAGCAGGCTACACTCACGCAGTTCTTCCGCCACAATAAATTATTGTTTTCTTTCGAAGAAAGTGTCGTATCAATACTGAACTGCAGGGTGGTAAGAGCTCAGCGCTAGCTCGTGACTCTCGGCAAGATTGCTCTCATATAAGTTTTTTTTTTTTTGCTCCACTTTCTATATCGAATTTTTGGTATATCGAACTATTTCACAATGCTTGCGCTGTTTGATGTAAGCGGCTTTACTGTATGTGACTGACTGCTACAAGCGAAAATGCATACCCGCAATGAGGGAGTGACAGGATGTCGACATTTCCGGCAGGTCTCGAAGAGCTCCAAGAGGTTGCTTTCGCAAACAATAAACTTCCTTGTGACCAAGCTGGATACTGGAGCAGCACTTCCCTCACTGGCTCTGTTTTACAAAAAGGAAAGAGGGAGAGAGAAATAAACAAAACATTGCTAATGCGGACACATTTAAATTATTGAGAGTTATCCCCTGTTGAAATACACAGCATTTTGCTAATACCTATATCTCAGTTTGAATTCCCAGCTTGAGTTAACAAGGCCTTACCGAAGCCACATTTTTCAGTTCATATATGCCAATGCTAGTTGGAGTTATTGTTGCTCCAGTATTATTCTGATACATTAGAAAACACCCCAACCAATTCCAGCACTAAAAATACAGCAGTCTCTTATTCAGATAAACTTCGTGGTTGAGACCAACAACACTTCTTTTGTAACGTGCACAATCCAAGAAATGTTCGCCTCCAAGAGACGCTTAAGTGAATTTGTCAACAAAGCTCCCGTTTTTGCTTACACTCAAATGAACACACTTTTCATCGTTTATCCGGGCGATAAGGCAGTATTTATCTTATATAACCTGAAAGATGAAACATTACTATGCACGGTCTGTGGTGGCTCCTCCAACTAACCGCAGTGACGTCAGGTAAACGTACATGTGATTGGACGATGTTCAAGATTACCATTTAAACAAGTTTCAGTTTTGGTTCTGTGAAAGAACATGCATGGCATCTGACAGTATTATTGGATGGGCATTCTCGATATCTCAGTAATCACCATATAGCGCTTCTGTCATATAGCGCTTCTGGCTGTAAAGTGTGTCAGATGAGCCAACCAGGACTGCTTAAAACTGCAGCAATCACTAGCAGAGGCCTATGCAGTGGCTGAACGCCCCCCGCGTCGCTGGAGACGCTCAAATGCGATGCATTTTTCCCCCATCTTTGGTGCTTGCCTCACTCATGCCTGTATCGTAAAATGCTAGCTTGCACCAGGCCAAGGGTGTGCTGATTCAGGCCTGTGCCCACTGCCCGCAAGCAGTCGGTGCTCATGGCAACAGCACACCACCGAGAACTCACTACTGCATCAGTGTCAGTCTGCGCGTTCTGCAAACTTGCTCGTGGAGCAATGAACGTTACAGCACAAAAATGGTGGATTCAGTGTAGAAAACATAGGCCAAAACGAATAAATCAACTTACAAAAAAAAAAGGATGTACTCTTGGGGACCCGAACTTGCGACTTGCAAAATAACATACCTAGCGCTCCGAACCATTCAGCCAAAATCCAGTGCTGACGTTATTGAAATAAGAAGTATATAATGTATAACCAGTTTACACTTGCATTTAGTCTTAGCATTTCAAGCAGCTTAGATGCCTATTTTTTGTATAGTGGTCATGCAGTAAGCGTCTCCAAGATTTCCACAATATCTCATGCTTAGCAATTGCATTTCTTGATGAAAAAGCAGTCAAAGATGTGTGGTCGTGCTGCTGACGGCTGCGCTTGTTCACCCAGCGCAAAAAAGTGCTTCCTACAGGTTTGTTTACAGGCAGCTTAGTCTTTACAACTGCAATGTTCAATGAATGACAGCTGAGGTAATGCGACCAGAAATATCCCTAAGTGCCATGATGCATGAAACCCTTGTGATAAAGAGGCAATATGTTGTGCCGTCCGATGCTTACACTGATGATGGGTCTGACGCTGTTGGCTCATGTCCTGGCTGCCACGATGAGGGCTCCATCACTGATGCTGCTGAGCTGTCCAACTCTTCTCGAGTGCTTGGCTCGAAGTTTTTGTCCAAGGGGTCGTCGTCAAATGTGAGGGACAGTTCGCCAAGCGGTGGTCCGGACCACTCTGCAGCTGGCACTGGCGTAGACGCTCGACGTGTTTCCTCGAGCAGCAGGATTTCCGGAAGGGCCAAATCAGTTTGGCACGCTGCAGGCAAGGGTTGATTTAGTTCCATAAAGTGTGTAATTGCGCTTGTTTACAGTACTATCAAAGCTGTGTAGTGACATGCATCACTGCATACCCATTTCTCTTGTCCTGCTTTCTGTCTGCGTCCTGATCGACTTTGTCTTTACTTTGATGGACGCTTGCGTCGCTTTCAGTGCTACTTGCACGTAGCACTGTGTTTGTGCATCGGAGGCCCTGGAATGTGGCGGTGGCTCATTGGGGCATGGTGCAGCCACAACCAAATTGACCGATGAGTCAACGGAACCTGGAGCATAAAAAAAAAGCCTACAAGTAAGGCACCGGCCAACGAAATGAAAAATTAATAGGCAAAAACTTCTCTGTATAATTTGTGCAGCTCCCCTGTTTGGGCTATGGTCATGAAAGCAAGGACCTAGCTATTTCGCCGCTCTCATTAGCAGCTGAACTCAGAACGCCCTTTTAATTACCTGCGAAGTCAACTTCCCAACAGGCTTTATGAAGTTAAGCAGAAATAAGAGCCAGCCCTAATATTCAGAACTAGGTGCTTCTACGGTACATAATGAAACTCAGTTGTAACAGGGCGAGCGCCCAGCTAAAAATCAGTGCCGTCAGGCTAGCGGAGTGAAGGAATCCACCCAGACATTTTTTATGCTATCACTGGCTTCAATTAATGTTTCCTCCACGGCCTAATGTTTCCGATCGACAGACAAAACAGTGGGACACAGCAGACTGCACCGACTAACACATTCGGCACCTCACCAATGAATGAGGCGTCATTTGCAGCGCACCCAAGTAGCTAATATAACCTCCCCCCGTCCCCTATGCACACTAGACTAGGGCCTAGGCTTCCTAGCACAAAACGTTATATAGGCTTGAGCACAACGTATCGCCTACCTCGATGCCCGATCGCCTACGTCGCGCAAGGTTAGCTGAGGGTAACGTGCTAGCATATACGAACCAGCGTTTGCAGAACCGTCTGTGCGAAGGTCCACATCAGCGGCGCCCAACAAACTGCCGACAGAGCTCTGGCTGCCACCAGCGCAACCAGCGTCGATGCACCCCTGCGTGAGCAGTTGAAACGGCAAACATCACGACCCAGCCAAAACAAACGAACGGCCACATTCAGATCATAAGGCGTGTACTAACCTCGGATTTCCGCCGCTTCGGTTGTGTTGGACCCCCGTGCGCAGGATCTTCAGCGGTGGGCACGCCAATCGTGGGCACGGCACCAGGCACAAGGCGCAAATTTGTATGGAGGCGCAAATGTGAATGGAGACGCCCGAACTCCTGCATCAACTTCGGGCTCTGAAAGTAGCATTCCTCCGAGAAGTGCAGCGAGCAAATTTTGCTAGCCGGCTTCGGCGACCAGTTGTTGCGGCCACTGTCGCGCACGAACGCAGCCCAGGTTTCGCGCTGCCCATCGTCCCGTGGGAAAAAATGCAGCTTGGCGCCGTCCGTCGATTTACTAGGACAGGCTGCCACTGAGCAATACTTCGCGTTCCGTGAGCTTGCCATAGAACTTCGGCGAGCTCGGCGACGCGCATGGGCCGCTCAGACACCACACAGTCTTCGCACCAGTCCAAGAAAACAGCAAGCGCGAATTGATGAGCAAAACCGTCCTAAACGTGATGTGCGCACTTCGCAAGCCTTGCTCACAGCGGTACCGCAGCCAAGCCAAACCTCCTATCGAAGCGAGACCGCCCACAACAACAGCGCAGGCTATCACTTCCGGTTCCGGAAACAACTGTATGACGTCATGCTGAATCGGCCGCAAAATCGCGGATAGCCTGACGTCACACCCTAAGCGATTTCGCTAGTGCTGCCGATTTGTAATAGTTCGCGGCCAGGGCAATTAAAATCGATTTTTGATGCGTTTCCAGCCTCGGATCGCTCCAAAAATTTCTGTGGGTAATCTGTACAAACTACTGAAGCCAATTATATCGTTATTTAGGCCTCTAAATTTGGTGTCAGTACTCCTTTAAACACATCACCACGGTAGGTTACAGTTTATGTTGGGGGCTCGGGGTCCGCGGTGTCGCCAACACCGTCACCATGAATACCCAAGGTGCCCCGTGCGGGGGACCAAGAGGTTTCGTCACTTTCAGCTAAACCAGTCGTGCTTCCCCAAACTCCCACGTCCTTTGTTGCTCTGGACAATTACGATTTTTTTTTTTTTTTAAAGGAACCCATGATCATCAGTATTGACACTTTGTTGAAGAAAAACACATTGTCCTTTTCAGGCTCCGTGAATGTTGAAGTGGCCCCTGCACAATGGCCCCCCCACAATGCCTTCCATAGCCGCACAGCCATCCTTAACTTGTGACCGAGTAGTCGCATTTACGACCAGTCTCAGTAGCCATCTCAGCTTGAAATGTAACCACAGAATTTGTTAAATCCAGTTTCTAAGCACAAAAGTTTCTATTGTACGGTATTCTCCCAACGTGTCGACTGTACCAATGCAACCTGTTATTCACTGAGAGACGACTTGCCCCTAGGAGAGGAACAGGAGGAGCAAGAACGCTATGCTTTAAAAGAGATAGTGACAGGTAGTGTTTGTTTCACTCGTTAGTTTTATGAGAATCAGAATCACGACCACAGTTTTGATGGGTCAGTGGCTTTTGATGAGCAGTGGCTGATGACGATGAGTATGACTAGCCTTGGTATCTCTCGAGATGCAGGAGGGTGTGTTCAGATAAGGACAGTCAAAGTGGTGCCATGACCATTTTTTGTTTGAGATGAAACTTTAATATTCTGTAGAACATTGCATCCCCACACCATGGAACTGGCATTAGTTTAGTAAGTAACGCCACAGTTGATTTATTAAAAAATTATTTCGAGCACGATCTGGCCGGGCTACTTTCCACAAAGCTTGGTGTGGCAACTTTAGGCACCTGTAACACCAAGCGGAAATTTTTCCAAAGCCTCTTAATTTTTTTACCAAATATTTCCAAACTTTTCGGCTGCATTCAGAAAAATTGAACTTGTCATGTTTATATTGTTTGAGAAAATATTTCTCAAACTTAGTAGCGAGAGCAATGTCGTTCAGAAGTGCACTTGTAAAAACTCTTTTTACCTGTAGGCTTAAACGCTAAGCTGTCTGGTTTTTTAGACTTGCTTACCAGGGGCTGCTGAATACTTCATAGCTTGCTCATTGCTCTAGAAGAAAACATGTTCAAAATAAAAGTCTGTAAAGTGCAACGAAAAATGAAAATTTGGAAAAAAGGGCCAACTTTCGACGTCGTTTAAAAAAAAAAAAACACTGGTCCTCAATTTTCGCAATATTTACTGAAAATGGTACTAAGTAACTGAGTATTCTAGAAAGCTAAATATGCATTGCATTATTTTTGTTCTAACGTGTAAAAATGAGGTCACATTACACCTTTTTTTTTAATGTCCAATCAACAATTCAGTAGCACTCTGCAGTAAAAAAAATACAAATAATTATGGCTGTATTTAAACATTTTAGGAAAATAAAATGACATATATAAAGAAAACTAATCAGAATAGTCATATTTGCCCGTTGTTAAATTTGTTAGTTGCGGGAGGCATTAAAATAATTGAGTTTTTTCCAGCTTGTGTCTTTTGCAGTGTAAAATTGCTGTTTCAAGAATATTTTTTTATCCCCTTGCCTTAGCTGTCTCATAAACCCATACTTTACGTTTGTGACGCTGCTTAATCACACATAATTTGTAATTTATCCCATTTACAAGCCAGTAACTACGCTGATGTTACTGAGAATACTTGACGTGCGAAAGTCGTGGCCGAGGGGGTATCTCCATTTCACCTGGTACATGCGAAGTTCTAATAGCAAAAAGTTCGTCTTTTCAACTGTCTGACTTGAAGGCTTCCTGGAATACTAAATTAAATTGTTTTCTGAAAACCATTGTTTTTAGTTCCTCGAAAGATAAACTAACACTACAAAATCTGTGTACCTGTGCTTTGCACACTTCAATGTTAGCGGCAAGGTACAGCTTTCTACTTCCAAGGACCTTCAAAGTGTTGACAAGCACGGTTCAGAACCGTCGCTGATACTCGAAATCGGAGTTGGGTGTACATTTGGGTGTACAGTGTACATTCAGGTTCTTTCGTTTTATTTCGCTATTTCCGTGAGTATGTGTGATGCCGACTACCGGCAGAACATTTTTTTCTTTTAGTTTGTTCTTCCCAAATGTGGCGAATTGGCTATTGTCAAGATGTGGCACGACGAAGTTCTTTAATTTTTAAGGATGTGTCCACGGACTCTTTCGCACTTTGTGTGACTTCGCTTGCAGGTCAACGCCAATTATCATTTATACGTGTGTTATTAAAGCGAAAATCGGTGAATGCTATTTAAAGAACTCGCTTGATTTCCACCAACCCCAAGCATGCATGGGCCGAATCAGGACTGAGCTCCCACAGAGATTTGTCGCAGTCTTTCGCTTCATCGCGACACAGGTGAACACACATCTTTGCTTCTGCTGTCAATAGTATCCTTTACCATTATTCGCGAAGAATTTCCGTACATCACACTTGAAGGTTCAGACCAGTGTTTGTCGATACTTTGAAGGTCTTTGGAAGTAGACAGCTGCAACTTCCCCTTAACATTGAAGTGTGCAAAGTACAGGTAGACAGATTTTGTAGTGCGATAAAAGTTTGTCTTTCGGAAAACTCATAAGAAAATTTATGAGAAGCACATCGATATCTTATCCTTGGGAGCCTTCAAGTCAGACAGTTGAAAAGACGAACTTTTTGCTATTAGAACTTCGCATGTACCAGGTGAAATGGAGATACCCCCTCGGCCACGACTTTCGCACGTCAAGTATTCTCAGTAACATCAGTGTAGTTACTGGCTTGTAAATGGGATAAATTACAAATTATGTGTGATTAAGCAGCGTCACAAACGTAAAGTATGGGTTTATGAGACAGCTAAGGCAAGGGGATAAAAAAATATTCTTGAAACAGCAATTTTACACTGCAAAAGACACAAGCTGGAAAAAACTCAATTATTTTAATGCCTCCCGCAACTAACAAATTTAACAACGGGCAAATATGACTATTCTGATTAGTTTTCTTTATATATGTCATTTTATTTTCCTAAAATGTTTAAATACAGCCATAATTATTTGTATTTTTTTTACTGCAGAGTGCTACTGAATTGTTGATTGGACATTAAAAAAAAGGTGTAATGTGACCTCATTTTTACACGTTAGAACAAAAATAATGCAATGCATATTTAGCTTTCTAGAATACTCAGTTACTTAGTACCATTTTCGGCAAATATTGCGAAAATTGAGGACCAGTGTTTTTTTTTAAACGACGTCGAAAGTTGGCCCTTTTTTCCAAATTTTCATTTTTCGTCGCACTTTACAGACTTTTATTTTGAACATATTTTCTTCTAGAGCAATGAGCAAGCTATGAAGTATTCAGCAGCCCCTGGTAAACAAGTCTAAAAAACCAGACAGCTTAGCGTTTCCTACAGGTAAAAAGAGTTTTTAGAAGTGCACTTCTGAACGACATTGCTCTCGCTACTAAGTTTGAGAAATATTTTCTAAAACAATATAAACATGACAAGTTCAATTTTTCTGAACGCAGCCGAAAAGTTTGGAAATATTTGGTAAAAAAAATTAAGAGCCTTTGGAAAAATTTCCGCTTGGTGTTACAGGTGCCTAAAGTTGCCACACCAAGCTTTGTGGAAAGTAGCCCGGCCGGATCGTGCTCGAAATAATTTTTCAATAAATCAACTGTGGCATTACTTACTAAACTAATGCCAGTTCCATGGTGGGGATGCAGTGTTCTACAGAATATTAAAGTTTCATCTCAAACAAAAAATGGTCATGGCACCACTTTGACTGTCCTTATCTGAACACACCCAGGATGGCAATTCTTATTTATCTAGATGAGAAATCATGATACCTCTTCAGCAACGACATCCCTTTCCTAGCAAACGACTGTTATTTTGAGCCATTATTGAGTGACCAGTGAGCAATCCGCAGCTGAAGCCCAGAATCTGCTTCTGTTATTGTTGTTTGTGCTACACCTGTATGAAATGGATAATTGCCTTTTTGTTCAGCCTGGTTATGGCCATGCTTTACCCATTTGGAATAATCGTTGTCAACTGCCCATCACATTCGTCGCAGCAAGGCAAATCAGTCTATCAGTTATGCTAAATTTAGCTAACAGCATCCTTTTAACTTCCGATATCTCTATGCTGCACTTACTTCTTTACGCCTAGGCTCAACTGTTACGTAAAACTTACCTTGGTCAAAATGGCGTCAAAAGAATCTCCACACCTGTCGACGATGAATCCCAGCAAGGCACGAATGCCATCCTCTGCAAATATTTTGAAAGGCAGTTTTATAATAAGGCTAAACTCCATCAAAATGTTACACTTGCAATTGTGCCAGGATATGTACAATAAAAAAAAAAAAAAGTCTCTTGTCATATTTTTAAAAAACATGGCACCATAAATTCCTCTTTCAAAACTGAACTCCATATCGCTGATCTATAATAGAATATAAAACAAGCATTCACCCATTGCAATGCTTGCTTGTAATACTTTGGAATACAAAGATAGCAGTTTTACTGCTCCTGAAAAGCATGTGCTTAAAAAGCCACAACGAACCTTCTAAGCAAGCAAGCAAGCAAGTCGGCAGGCAAGTGGAAATATGTGAGTGTCTATCAACAACAGAATGGAAGGAATCAAGCCATCAGTTGTACCCATGCCAGCAAGAAGAGCACGTTTTAGAAGATTCGATGGGAGCTCAGGTGTCTTAGTACAGACAGCATGACCCAGCCTGTTTGTACTACCCAAAAAGAACCCCAGCCTGAATTCAAACCCACACAGAGCGATACCACATGCCTAGTGCTCCATATTGACTAAGCTATGGGCACATGCACAACCCCTCAGAGATAACACATGTACATGCCAAGGCCTATCCAATGTTGCACATTCCTGTTTACTTGTTCACCTTTAGCACTCCGAGGTGCCTATCTGAGCATTTCTTGAACAATGCTTGTGCAGTAAGCATCCCTCTAGTAGGCACAAATATCTGATCACCAGCGAATGCATTCCTTCAGGCAGCAAAAGCAATCACACATGTGTGGTCGTGCTGAAGCTGGTCTGCTACTTCACCCTGCAAAGGGCTTCTCATACCTAGGTTTTACGCCTCATGATAAAATATTCAGTTTATTTTATCTCGTTAGTACCTAGATCAGTGGTTCTCAACTATGAATGTACTGTGGAGCTTTCTCAAGCTTGCAAAACAATGGAAGGCTCCACGATGAACTATATAGATCCAATTCGTAATGTAGAGGAGTTCGCAAATGCAGCTGAGGTCACCCAAGCAATTTAATGTCTGCCTTTTGAAGCTGACTTCTATGCTGATGCATCTCTAATTGCCAAAAGATTTGCTCTTGCAACTAACAGTTGCCCAAACACCTATATTCTGCCTCTTGTGTGTCTGGCTTTTTGCACCGCTGGCATGTTGTGCAAAAAGCCAACTTTAAAGGATGCGCTACATGGAGAAAAAATAGTCTTATGCAGCAAAGCCACAGCAATGATTGGGGGGAAGAAAGAGCTTGGGGAAGGCTTTGCGGACCCCTGAAAGGCCCTTGGGGCCTACGCACACCCATTTGAGAATCAGATATAGATTAACCCCACCCATTTTTTTCCTGCCTGTAACTAGTCAGATTTTGTACAGGTGTACCAGTCATACAGGCATAAGCAGCTACAGCTGCAGTGAAGCATGGTAAGCCAACATGCGTATTGCATATGCGCTACTGGGAAGTTATTTTAATTTTATCAACTTTACTGAGCTGAACACAGTCTCTACAAACTAAGAAAATACAGGCATGCCATTCCAGGCACAAATCCTGACGGGGCTGTTTTCACTGTACAATCGAATTGTGATGACCCGTCGGCAACTGGCCAACTGATTTTGCCAGCACTGTGGTTGGCAAATCGGTGAGGTGCGCAGTAAAGCCAATTAAAAAGAGTACATGTCATCAGAAATGCCACAGAAAATCAGCAAGGCAGATGCAGA
The DNA here is from genome assembly GCF_048455015.1 of Haemaphysalis longicornis. Classification (NCBI taxonomy): domain Eukaryota; kingdom Metazoa; phylum Arthropoda; class Arachnida; order Ixodida; family Ixodidae; genus Haemaphysalis; species Haemaphysalis longicornis. The sequence continues at coordinate 210,228,445 of NW_027526335.1, read as the reverse complement.
AAGGAGAAAACATTTTTGAATTGGTTTTCCGACTAAATAAATCCACATAAACACACCTAATATGGTAGAAGCTTAGCCTAGGAACTCCAGAGTATAATCTACACAAGTAATCTCACAATGCTTACGACCTTTTAACAGCTACCTCAAAAATATACCAATGAAATTTTATTGCCTATCACCTGAAAGACAAAGTTTTCAATGACATAAGCGAATATAAAGTACAGAAAAATGCGCCAAGCTTACCTTCTGCTGCCTCAATGAACAAGGCAACCTCTCGTTCAGTGCCATACTTCAGAACAATATCAGACAGAGAAGCGAAGCCTGCTTCCATTTTATCGGCGATTTGCCTCTGAAAGACAACTTCAAACTCCATCAGAAGCTGAAAAGAAATAATAATAGAAATTTAATTCATTATGCATTACACAACATTCCACTCTCTAAAACTACTGGCCACTCTCTAAAACTACTAAGCAAACAATTCTGTCTTCCATTATGTGCAGTGATACACTTGGCTTCCAACGCTGCCAGCATTAACGGTCTGCCGAAGCGGCAAAAGCTCACACGTACTTCTCTGGAGAATGTCTCCGAAAAAGGCGCCAGGAGAAAAGCGATTGAGATTGGCGCCAAACCTCCGCGCCCCCGCACCACAGGGAGGATGCCCGCACCGAGAAAGAGAGAGGAAGGAATACAAAGGAGAACGATTTTATTGCGGGCAATGGTATCGAGAGTAGCGGTTATACCCTCGACATCTCTCCGGCGGCGCGCGGACGGAGGCTAGTTTCACGGAGGAACTTGGCGGAGGCACTCGGCGCTTGAGCAGACGACGCTATTCCGATTCAGGCGTGTCCCGAACTTATTTGAACGGTCGCTTTGCGCACTTAGAACTAAAGTCAAATAAACGTGGATAATGAATGTTAGAACAAAATTACTGTGTTTAAACCGAAATAATCAAAGAAACACCTATGCGTTCGTAACATAAAAAAACACCTTCGTTCTTTCTCCTCTTAGTAAACAAAATCATAACGAATTAAGGTTGAGAAACGCCTTGAGGGCCAATGCCTATGCGGATGCGGGATCGAAAACGTGGGCATGCTAACTAATATGCTCCTGCAAGCCCGCTACAGATGTTCTTGCGATGAGATTTTTTATTATGAATATTTCCCCGCTGAAGCGAGCTCGCGTATGTGGTGTCGGCGCCGCAAACCAGCTGAAAGCAATTTGGAAGCGCTCAACGTGGCTGCCGCTTTGTAAATGCCTTCCAGCAGCACACCGGCCTTCTGTTTTCATTTTTCCACTTCCTCTGAGCAATCCGCCTTTCCTTTTAGGCTCTGGCAGTATGACGGCACGCGCTGTGCGATCAAAGGCTATGGCGCTGCAACAAGGCGGTCGCGCACGACATGTGCGGCGAGTTTTGCGGGGCCTCTTTGGTGCTTGCTGCACTTCCGTTCGTTTTTCGCTTCTGGATTTTTTTTTTTTTTTTTCCTCTGTCGTGCGTAAGGTTTTCTGAACGGTTCAACCTGCGGACGTACAGCCCGCCTATATATATAGTGCGCACCGTACTCCGCAATGTGAAACCCCGAGAAATCGCAGCTGTCGCATCGTGCGACAAGAGCGCTCACTTCTTCCATCGCCGAAGTCCTGAATGAGGTCTCAGCTACGCATCATCGCCAACCTGCTGCAACCGTTTGCTGAGCTGCTTCGGCCCTGCCACTGGTGAACCAAGTCTGACAAGACATCCATGATCTTCAATGCGCGCCTGTGACGGTAAGTGGCACTCGCCAATCACCTCCGCTCTCTCCATCTCTTTTCCGTTCAACCTTTTTTTTGTTTATTTTAGATTCAGGTGAACAGTTACCGAAGTGCTTTGATTTCCCTTCACCCAACGCTGCTGCTTTTAATTATAATCCACTTCGCGATCTCTCTTCCCCCCCCCCCCTCCTTCCCGTCAAATCGCCGCGAAAAAAAAAAAAAAAAAAAGAAGAAAGGAAATGATCGAGCTAGCTTAAGCGCGTGTGCATTCCCTTTTAATTATTTTAGACTGAAAGTCTAAAACTTGAAGACTACTGTCGCAGCTCTCGTGATACGTCCAACCATGCAGCCTATTCATTTTTTTCCCCCTTATAAGTAAGCGATCCAGGTATGTCTGGCGTGCCTATGCTATGCGCGACTTAAGGGTTAATGCCGATGGGGCGACCGAAGGCGAAGAAAGAGCGATTCCTGGAGAGGGCGGGCGTCGGTATGACCGCGACGCGCGAAAGTGTGTATGGGGGCGACAGGCGCCAAGAATACTCATTGTGTCCTCAGCGGCTGCAAGTTCGGGTGGCTTAATTGAAATGTTGAAATGCTGCGAAATGTATCTCGAGCCATCACGGTCAAATCAGAACAAAATAAACGAAGACGCACCTCGCACAACTGCTTCACTTGCTACTTGATTTAACCTACGTTCATGAGTTAAAATTGTAAGCAAAACAAATTTTAGCGCTTCTTTGATGCTCAGGTTACCGTCGAACGTCATTTGTAGGTTAAAAGGCAAGTTACACTGGCACCCTGTCTGTACCCTTAAAAAAAACTGATCAAACAATCGCCACAAAAAAAAAAATAAATAAACAACCTTGGCTTTGAAATGAGTCGAACCACGGACTTTCAAAACGGAAATCCGACTTTCAACCGCTCGACCACGCGGGGAGACGACGTAGAATTTGGTGTACCAACCGAGGCTGCCCACGAATAGTGTCGGGTGTACTTTCTTTTGGTCGTATTTGAGAGGTTTGAGCAGTGGTAACGCTTGTTTCTTGCGCACCGATCTTGGAGCCGAGGACAATAATGCTACTGCTACAAGCGTTGTAACCACAGCTCCATTATTTGAGTAAAGAAAAGCTATCGCACATCCCCGGTCTCCCCTGCGCAAGCCATGGGAGCTACGAATAGAATGGAATGCGCCGCTAGAATTCTGGCGTTGATAACGCTTGCTCGTCACGCACCGATCTTGCAGACAAGCCGCATTATGCTAATACTGGATGCGATGTAACCAGAGCTCCCTTATTTAACTCGCACAAAGCTATCGCAGATCCCCGATCTCCTCGATGAAAGCCGAACAAGCCACAAATGGATGAGAACAGAAATAGCTTGCAATTTGTCTCAAGGCAACCGATTACGACAAGTTGAAAAGAAATTGATTGTTTTCTGCTGAAAGGAGTGACCCCAAACCACGCGAAGACGGACGCCGCCCCCCCCTTTCCGATGCTCTCTCGCACTGCGTCGACGCCGATATCTGGCGAGCGTAGACATCGGCGCCGCTCGGGCGTCGGGTCGCGTCGCCATGCATTTCTGGCGACGCGCGCTGATGCAACGCCAAAAGTACGCTGCATGTGGTTGGGCCTTTAGAGAGGTTGTGCGAGCTCGTGTGAATGTATAGCTTTTTCTTGCATCAGTGCGCTTTCAGGTTTTCAGGGGAGTGAAAAAGAAGTGGGGGAGATTGAAACCTAAATATGAGGTTGGGGAGGGGGTGGGTGGAGGCTGGGACAAAGAATTAAAATGAAAAGAAGGCTGATTTGCTGGCTGCAACGCCTTGCCACAAATTAAAAAAAAAACACATAAAGCAAACATAAAACCGTAATACGGGAATGAGTGGTATTTGTATGCACAACCCGCACGAGCTTTATCAGCTGTTTCCAAAAAAGGCCCGTCAATTCTTCCTCCACGGTAATACCTATATATACTTGTCTGTAAAAAAGCTAGCGACAACAGTGTTTGCAAATTCATTTTAGCGTGACAGTGCCGCTTACATAAAACTTTTCCATGAGATTTTCTGCATTTTGGAGAGCAACCGAATGTTTGTAAAGCTGCTTTCTTTGGTTAGTGAAAGTGTGACTTTCATTTAGAGAAACTACATAAAAATGCATTACACCAGCGTAAACACTGGCTAATTGTCTTAGCTGATTTGCGTGCTGCAAAGCGGAGCGAAATAAATTAACGCCTTGCTACAAATTAAAAAAAAAAACACAAGCAAAAGAATTCAATCACTTGGCTGCATAACAGGTGTTCTCTGAACAAGGTAGTAAACAAAAATATACAAATTTTTAATCTCTAACAATAACTGGTAAGAATCAAACACGGCATCAATGCCTGGCATGAAGCCAAAGCGCGTCGAAGTTGTGCCAAGAGCGCCATTGTATTTTCTGCCGAAATGAGGCGTCGAAGCTCATTTGGCGCATTAGCAATATTAAAGAGTTGCAGCAGAGTGGAGGAGGTCACACTACGCTCTGGTAGGCGACCGGTGCTACTGCGCGTGCGCAGAAACGGATATACTGGTTGAGCACATGTCCTGTCCCGCGCCCGATTCAACAGTCAGTACCAGGTACTTATAAAAGGCGAGGCCCAATTTCAACAAAGAAATAATTATTTTCCCATAATTCGCCACTCTTTCGCCACATATCACGCTCCTGACCACTCGACCGACGGAGAACCGGCGCTGTCAAACATGTTACCTGCCTGCGATTTACTCATTCTGAACCAGTTTGGCCGTAAAGCAGCAACCTATGTGTTTTAGAATTTGACGTCATGTATCGTACAACCGACCATTTCAATCATGTTGCGTGTAGATTACACACATAGAGCATCGCGGTATTTGGTGCCGTCAGCTGTAAAAATTTTTGTGTGCTTTATGTTACGCCGGACGTAACTCAAAACATTGGCCTAAAGTTCCCTCGCACGTAATTATAGTTTTCAATTCTGGGTCCCGTCGGGCGTAGCTCTAGTTTTCAATTTCGGGTTCCGTCAGACGTAACTCTAGGCACTGTGTATTTTTAATTGGTTAGCAGGAGTAGTTCAAACATAAAAGTTATATTTATGTAAACAATGTAAACATGTATGTGATTGCAAAACAAAAAAAAACTGCTTCCCATATTTTTTCTACACAACTTCTGGCATCTATTCATGTGTTGCTGGTAATTTTTTGTTGAATAGTTTTTTTCCTATTGTTCTCAAGAACAATCAAGGAAATTTTTTTAACTAAGACACTACTTATCTCACATAAAGACTAATTAGATATTTGAAATCAGCTACAAATACTGAACAAGCCCATGAAGTTTTGTCAAAATTGGTTGGAAAGCAAAAAAAAGACCAGTGTGCTTCCTTGAATTTGAATTCTTTATTATTTCCAACGGTGTGAGATACATACAAGTTAGTATACAAACAAGGAGAATGCTTCAGATCAATAGAGAATGTTTCAGCTCAATAGCAGTAATACCAATTTAATCACAGGCTTCTAACAAATAATCCACGTAATAAAAAAATAAAGCAGTAGCGACTCCACAGCCACATTTTGGCGATTTCTCAATGTCACAAAGGCTTGTTTGTAAGATTGGTTGTGGCCGATTACAGCCCCCGCAACGAAACATGACTGGACAATCGTAGCAGAGCGATTCCTTGTAATTGGATCGTTTGAATGTTAAAAAAAACACTTAATGCAGTGATAACTGTGCTTAATGCTGGTACATATAATGTCAATGCTGCCCATATTATGTCACTAGTGCGAGATTTGAAAGGCGTTCAATATTTCTTGCTTTTATTTTTGGTTAAAAAATCTTCGTGGCTGTAATGCAGTTGAGTGAGTTACGGAAGGCTAGTTATTCCACACAAGTTATTTTTTGTCTTGATACCCACTCTAAGCTCAGAAAACACCACCGTGCTACTGTCAAAAATCCCCCTCCCCATTTTCCACCTTCCAAACACTCCCAAAGCCTCTGTGCTCAGTGCTTCCACATTTTACACTCCCAGGCTGTGTGTTAGCCCACTGCTTTCCTCAAAGCTACCTAAATGAGCAAGGTAGAAACAAATTATTGTTTTGTCGCATTTTTCATTTCAGATGGAGCACGTAGCTACTTACGTCTGCAATCGGTGTCAACAGAGGACACCTTCTTTCAACCACCTTTTCCGTCACTACTGCACATGGCACGGCACTGAAGGTGACTGGCAACGTAACCTGGAAGGCTGCAGCAGAACTTACAAGCTCTACAGCTCCTTTCGCAAGCATGTCAGCCGTCATCATGGTCACCTGTTTGCTTCGAGCAGTACAAGCAGCGCACCTCCTACTGAGCTACAGCAGCCCCAGGATGATGCAGGCGAGGAAGTGGCATACAGTGGGTCCACCGTGTCTGAACAAGCCACCGACGAGGTGCAAGTTCATGATGCTCAAGCGGCTGACCCGACCACTCAATGCACCTCACATCTTTCTTCTTTGCTTCTTAAGTGGCAGGAAGGCAGACAGTTACCAGAAAGTACCATAAGTGAGATAGCAAGCGATGTAATTGCCTTCACCACAGAGTTTAAAGAGACTCTAGCATCAGTTGACACATCTAAGCTTGGAAAATTGAAAACCAGGATAGGCAGAGAAAACCACTGGAAGGCCGTGCACACATTTGTGTCTCCTCGCAGAGTGAGTTGCTCTGACGAAAAGGGCGACACTTATGAGTACGTCCCAATTTTAGAGACAATACAGGCTGTTGCAGAGGCTCGTGGTGAATTTGAACGTATTCAACCACACAAGGCCCACTTGCAGGATGTGCCAGATGGCTCTTATTTTCAACAGCATTCATTTTTTTCGAATGCTAACAACGAAGGCCTGCTTGCTCTCCAACTTTACTTTGACGAGTTTGATGTTTGCAATCCTATAGGAAGTAAGCGTGGAAAGCACAAGGTGTTAGCTGGGTACCTCACAATTCTCAACTCATCCCCTAAATTTCGCTCAAAACTGAATGAGAAGTATCTTGTACTCATTGCAAAGGACGTGCTTGTCCAGAAAGTCGGCTTGCACAAAATTTTTCAGCCACTCCTTGCTGACATTCACAAGTTAGAGACTGAAGGGGTTGAGCTCAATGGAGAAATAGTAAAGGGGTCATTGTTGTACGTGTGCGGAGACAACTTATCCAGCCACCAGATTGGCGGCTTTCGTGACCACTTTTCATCGGGCCCCATCTGCCGCTTCTGCATGGCCACTAAAGATGAAATTGATGCAAAGTGGCAGGAGCATGAATACACTCTAAGAACCAAGGATGCCCATGCACGTCATGTGGAGCTCATAAAGACAGACAAAGATTTGTCCAACTGCTATGGTGTAACTGGCCAAAGCTGCCTAAGTGCCATCCAGTCGTTTGATGCCACACAAGGGTTGCCACCAGACATTATGCATGACCTCTTTGAGGGTGTCATTCCTTTCGTAATGAAACATGTGATCAAGCACTTGATTAATAGTGATGTTTTCACCCTAGAAGAGCTGAACAAGAGGCTTAGTTCATTCCCACTTCAAGGTGCTGACAAGAAAGCTAGGCTACCTCCTCTCACACGCCGAGTTCTCTTTGGGAGCCAGGTCATTAAGGGCTCAGCTGCGGAAAAGCTTTGCTTTTTTCGCTACTTTTCCCTCATCATCGGTGACTGCATTCCTAGGGACAACGCAGCCTATGGTGTCTACCTTGCATTGCGAGTTGCGGCTGACATTATTCTTGCACCTCAGGTTCCCCAAAGTGTTGCAGCGTACCTAAAAGTGAAAATCGAAGATTTTTACAGCAGTTTAAAGGAAGTATTCCCAAATGTTTGTGTCATCCCAAAAATGCACTATCTGATTCACTACCCCAGACTTCTGCTTTTGTATGGCCCACTTTCAAAGCTCTCGTGTATGCGGTTTGAAGCGAAGCACCAATATTTCAAGTCTCTAGCAAGAAAAACGCGCAACTTCAAAAATGTTTCGGCTACACTAAGCCGTCGCCACCAGCTGAGTTTGATGTATTCCCTTGCTCAACCAGTTCAGCTAGTAACCACCGTGGGTGGCAAAAACAAAGACTTTGACTCACTGCCTCAACTGCTGAAGGACAGGCTTCAGGAACTTGGCACAGCAGGGATGTATGTTGAATGTTTTTCAACAGTCACATTGTCAGCAAGGACAGTATGCACGTCTGGTGTGCTGCCACTAATTGTCCAAGCAGACGAACTTCCTCGGTTCGCCCAGGTACAGCTGATTGCATGTTGCGACAACAAGTACTTTGTCGTTGCATCTATCCTAGAGACACAATATTTTGACAATCATCTCCACTGTTTCGCTGTAGCCCACACAGATCATAAGGTTATAATAGAAAACATTGGACATCTTGAAGAGTATTTTGAACCAATGTACTTGTACAGTCTGAGAGCTCACAGCTATGTAAATACCAGATATGCCTTTTTTACAGAGAATGACTAACAAGTTTTGGAGGCTTCTGTGTATATACTGTTTGTGTCTACCTTGTTAAAGTTTCTGTTGTACAGTAGTTGCATGCTTGTTATGTGGGCAAGCACTAGGATTTGACCAGTTAGGAATTTTCGCTGGCATGCAGGTGCCAAGAAACTGTGTTGCAGCCAATGACTTGAATGTTGCACTATCAATATAAGAACGTAAAGATCTTTGACTTTTTGAGCTAATGAATTTGTACACTTTGTCTACGTGTATAGTGTTATTGGGTGTATGATAGCTTGTTAGGTGATAGAGACTATCTTTATTGCAGGATTAAAGCATTCTCTTCATGTAAATAGATGCTTGATTTAATTTTATTGATTGTGGGGGTTTAACACGCTGACGCTACACAGGCGATGAGGCAAGCCATAGTGGAGGGCTCTGGATTGATTTTGACCACCTGGGGATCTTTTAACGTGCGCTGAAATCTCGTACACACGGGCATTGTTGCTTTTCGTCTCCATCAGAAAAGCGGCGGCGGCGGCTGGGAATCGAACCCGCGACCTCGGGCTCAGCAGCGCAACGCCTTAGCCACTCAGCTACCGCGGCGGGTGGATCTTTAATGTAAATATGTAAATAGATGCTACGCAAGCTGGCATAAGACCTATGAAGTAAAAACTGAGTTTTTCAAGCTTCAGTCTTTCAAGTTCACATTGGTGTTTTGAAATACTTGATAATGCAGAGAATCTGTCACTATTTTTGATTCCCATGTGATAGCTTTAGTGTTTTGATCAAAGTTTGTGTCAAATACCGGACTGGATTACCTGACCACGAAGACTACTATATTCATCCACCTGGCCACCGTTCTAGTAGAACAAACCAGAATAAATGCTGTCGTCATTTCGTGCCCTTCAGTGCACATTGCAACGCACTGTGAATGCTTGGAACACGCTATCAAGCGATGCTGTAAATGGCACAAACATTGATCAGTTTTGTTTATTTATGGAACGGCTAACAGAGCCTGTATAGTTATTTTTGTTGTGAAAGAGGAAAAAGTGTCTTGCAGGGTTGCATTGTACCTTCTTTGTGCATTTTTTTATCGTGTGTAGCATGGGATTTCTAGTATATTTCTTCTTCGTGTACGCGAAGTGTACACGAAGATGTACTTGCTATTAAAAAAAGTGTTCCTCTGTTCCGCATATTGTCCCTCATAGTACTGAAGTTCTTGACCTTGTTGTACCTTATTTGATCCATGTGATGCTGTATGCCAACTACCTGTGGTGACTGTGAAGACCTACCCTATTTATAAATGAATAAACTGCCAACATTGAGAAAATGTCCATTGCATTATTTAAGGCGTTCGGAACCAACACGGAGTTTGTTTATTGACTCTTTCATACGGTTGCATATACGGTTGCACATAGTGGCATTATCAAAGCCTTGCCTAAAATGCAGAGTAACAATAATGGGTCATAATGGCTGCCCACCACAGTGCGAGCATAGCCACGGTATGCTTACAGTTCCAGATATCTTATGTGAAATGTGGTAAAAATGTAACTGAAAATCGTATCAGGTAATCGAACTTGTCATCTTCAAGTAGTCGTGGTGAAGTTTGGTAGAGGTAGAAAATTATGTCTCGGGTAATGTACCTGTAACCCCAATTATGAAAATCTGAAGTAAGGTCACTTAGCATTACTGCCGAACCTCTAGTTAGGTCACTTAGCATTACTGTTGAACTACTTTTTCACCAAATAAATATTTAACAGCCACCTGGTTGTAGTAGCCATCCAAATAGGCTGGAATACACTACAAAATCGTCGAAAAATGCTTAGAGTAAAACTTTTGCACAACATATATACTATTCTAAAACTGGCCTGGCAGAACCACGAAGCCCGGCAGAATCGCGCTGCTAACAGACTCCCAAGATGCGCAATCGTGCGCCCTGCAATGCCTGTCGCCAATAGATTGGCTTAATTATGAATATTCCAGTGCGAAGTTTTTGCACATTAGGCACCCCCCCATTCCGTAATCTCGTCCAGTGTCACACGGGATGCTCTTTCTCAGTGTCACCGGATTTGCAAACGCATTTCCAGGGGAGACCACAAAGCTGCTGCTAAGTGCTTTCTCGCTCTTACTAAGTCAGCAGACGTACGTAAAGACTCGCTGCCTCGTACAAATGCGAAAATTCGTACACGTTTCACTCAGAATACACCAGCGTGCGTGTCCGACTTGCCTGTGCTGTCATTTACCCGCTACGTCCGCTGTACCCGATGGATCATGGTACTTACGTTCGCCGCACCTTAGGCACAGTGATGTGTTAAAAGTACGAAAAAAAAAGATTAGAGGCTGCTTTATGCTACAGCAAACGGTGCAGCGGTGCGTAGGCAATGTATGCGTGTGTTACCTGCTCTCAAGCGCAGGTTTTAAAAGGAACAACATTTAGCGAGACAACGACGCTGCTGCGAGTAATGCAACACCGCAGGGCAATGCGTTGAGGGCCGTTCCTCGGGTTATAGGAGCACCTAGGAATGTTCGTATTACCTCACATTACTCGCCCTTCCCCACAAAAAAGAAAAAAAAAGAACACGCACGTTTCACCACACCGACTGCCCGCACAACCACCGACACGACACCCAGTGTTTGCTGTGCAGTTCCGCAATTGTGCCGTGTTGAGCCGGCAAGGGTCGCTCGGTTGCTTGAGCGCGCATTCGCGCGCTATTTAAACCGACTAGTTGTGCACAGGCAAGTTACGTTAATGAGCTTTGCAACGACCAGCATTATGCATCTCTTGTTGCCGGCAGCGTGATGAGGCAGCAGTTATTGTTAAAATAAACAGATCAAGATAGACGATCGCGCCGGCTGTGGCATGGAATATCGGCTTTGCAACTGCGTTCAGCCATCGCGTGCTACTCACTCATTTAATTAGCAATAAGTGACGGTTACAGTTCACATTCAGCGTGAATTAGCAGCCGGAACATAGGACTAACATGGCGACCGCCCGCTTGAGATGATTACACTCTTGATGGCGTTTTTTGTGGACGTGGAGGTACTGCAGGGACCGAACTCCATCTTACCAATGGTGTTATGTCATTCTAAATTATCCTGTTTAGTTCTCAGATGGTCAACGGTAGTACCGTGGAGGTACGTCCACATTTTTACGCCATGCCTAGGGAGGAAATTTTTGCTATAGGTACTTTTCATGGCACATTCCTTCTTAAAAACGCCATTTCCGGCTAGTTTGCGTTTACAGTGCACAGCACTGCTGGTGGCTGACTGCAGCACTGGCTTGTTCAAAAGAGCTTCACACCACCATTGTTGCCTCACCCAGCAGTCACCAGACATTCTGGGCTGTCTGCACAGCGCAACGCTGCACTGCCCACCAGCATTATCACCGAGGATATTATCACCGGCATTACCGAGGAATGTGGCAGCACTCACAATACTGGCAGAAACAACTTTCATGCAAATAGATGTGCTGTGTGGGGAAGGTCCTTGGCATGCTTATGGACTTGCAATGGTGCACACAAGATAAAGCTATATTATTTAATGCAGAGGGTAAACCTGTGCTCTATGAAAGTACAAAATGTGTACGAGAAGGTCTAGGCTACAAGGAGCACGTGGACACAGGCCACGGCAGCTGCTGTCAGCGTGTTTCCAATGCTTGCTTGACATTCAAGAGCATCCACCTCAATGCTAATGATGTTTACCAGAGTAATGACAGGAAGAATCTGGCACGATACGAGATATATGGTCTTTGCAGGCTGGAACTCACGATCCTGAGCTCAGTCCCCCTGGTCCCGACCACACCATTGTACGGGACCTTCTCAAGGTAAATCAGCTGGGCTGTACTTTCCTTGCCGAAAACAGCAACCATGTCCCAAACAACTGGACCTGGCAGTTCAACTTCAAGTTCTTCCTGGAGAGATATGGGTTCGAACGAGTGCATCCGTCCACTCCTAAAACGTGGCACGATCTGAGACCGAAGAGTCGCTCATGAACTCTGGTGTTAAGGAGTGAACGCAAGGCTGACAAGGAGTTAACACACGACTGTGTGGTTTGCGAGTGTCATTTCGACGAAAGATTCATCAAGAAGACGTACCGTCACGTAATCACCGGTGAGGTCGTAGAAACATCGCGGGATCAGCCGCAGTTGAGAGAGGATGCAGTCCCAACAGTATTCCCCAACAAGACAAGAGAGCATTTCAGTATCCCAACCGACAAGACCAGACAGTATACAAAAGTATTCGAAACAAAGAGAAGACAGCCCAGACGGACCGACAAAAACTGAGAAGGTGCCAGTAACCTGTCACGATTGTGAACAAAAGTAACAAGAATGTCTTACACTGTGACTCGCGCATCTCAAAATAGTTGTGGCGTGTTTATGCCAAAAAATATTCGAATAAAGGCACCCAGTTCCTTCCAAGTCTTGCACAACTTTCAATTTGGTCTGAACCTTTTTCAGTACTGTTGGTTCACAGGGCAGCGTTACACAAAACTTCGCCAACCTGAATAAAAAGCTGACAATACATCACTACGCAGGCCGAAGATTCATGATAGCATCGTGTCTCCAGTGAACCACGACACTGCAATGGGTCGAAGGCCATAAAGACTGCTCGGAGGCACACACACAATGTACCTTCAGCCACGGCAGATATTGTGCAGAACCTTGTAGAGTGACCAGCTCCTTCTCTTGTGTGCCATGGATCGTTGGGTGGGCTTGACGGTTTGAAGCTGCCATGCTGATGGCATATCAGCAGAGCGGAATAGCCCCATCCTGGGCAGCCTCGCCGCGACAAGTGATACCAGTGACTTGGGATATCAGGTCGAGAACACAGACTGGGATGAAGGATACCTGTCAAGTGGTCGTTTGTGGGAGACTTATGCAAAAAAAAGCAGGTGCCGAAATCAGTAGGCTAAAATTTGTTCAAAGCACTGTGCCCTTTCCGAGCGCATGTGCCCATGCACAGCTCTACTGTTCTGAAGCTGGGTGAGTACCCAGCACCAACAAATTACAGTTACCTCGGTCCGCACTGCAGGAGCCCAAACTGCCAACTGGAATTCGCTGTGGATCTTGCTACCTATGACTCAGCAAAAAGCCAGAGAGATCACGCCAGAGGTGCGTGAGCTCAAGCACTAGGCAGTGATAATGGATGAAACAACAGGTGCGCCACTCGACAAGCAGAGAGCAGCAGATGTCCATATGGCTTCGTACGTAAAACAAAATTTTGAGGCGCAGCAGCCGCCTCACCCCGCCGGGCCATCGACGAGCCAGCCCCGACGGACTATGAACAGAACGCCCCCGAAAGGGGGAATGCCAAAAATGCGCCCCCCCTCTCCGCTGCAAGAACGCGGCCCGTCGATCGACGTCGAAGGCTTCCGAGAACAGCGGAGGGGACGAGGGTGACATCAACTGCTTGTAAACAGACAGTCCGAACTTTAGCAAGTTCACAACTTATAATTTTCGGGTGCCAGTGAGTTCGTTAAATTGGGTTTAAACTAAGTTAGGTGCGGTGTCTTCCACACCTCGAGGGTCCCTCGACACACTCATGATTAAGAACGTTCTTCTATAGCAAAATGAGCTTGTCGCAAACTACACGTGAAAATTTGGAAACATTGTTAGCCATTTACACCACAGTTCACAATTGGTAGCCTTAGAAAAAAGGATGACCATTTGAACAAATTCTTTCAGCTGTTGGTTAGATATACGCAGGCACAATGTTCTTCAAGGATAAGATGATAATAAGATGTTTATTGCTGTCTTAAGTGCATATCTCTGCTTCCGTAGTATTACGCTCCCCCTAAAATTTTCCCTTTCAAGCCAAGGTACAGGAAGGCGTCACCTTGGAGGCAGTTCTTGATTGTGGTTGAGAAAACCTTGATGGCACTGCGAAACGGATCCACCTCCTAACAAGGCAAGACGTTTACGTCACCAGAGACAACATGAAAAGTAGCGAGCGGCTACATTCTGATGACTACCCCAGTGTCGTGCTCTGGGTAGAGAAAATGAGGAAACAGAAGGACAACCCAGTTCTCTTTTTCAAGCAAGAACCAAGCACTGCCATATATATCACCGTCATGTGCTCAACCAGCCAGAATGTGAAATTCTTGGGGAGAAGGATAATATGCTTGACATGACCGAACCACAGAAAGAGCTACTCAACCACCTTGGCAATGACAAAGTCTGCATTGATGGAAGACATGGAACAACCGGGGCACTTTTGCGTGGGCCCGTCTGCAGTTGTGCACTTTGAAGCCCCTTCGCTTATGCGTGCATTTTTATTTCAAGAACATGGATGTTACTGCAGCCAGGAAGCGGCGCGAGCGGTACTTTGACAAAGGGGAACCATTTGTTGTTCCACCGACTACTGCATACGGGCGAAAGCACGAACGTGATCGCACCCTGATGACCTCTGCAGAATCCCTGGTGGACAGCAGCAGTAATTCAACGCAACACTCCGATGCAGCGCCCGTGCTCGCGCAACGTAATACCGCAGTCATCGTCTACTGCTGTTGAACTTGACTACATGCAAGGTGAAGAAAACGTATGTGACCCGATGAACCTCTACCCCAGGCACAGGTGACCAGGATGAGAGAGACAAAGACAAAAGTGGCGATGAAGCATCTGCCTCATGGGCTGCGAAGTTCAGTACTGGACGAAACCGAGCTTATAGCATCGGATTTCACCCACTTGGGCGAGAATACTCTTCCGGGATACACAACAACAAAGGCAGCGGCCGTAGTAATGATCATGGCTTTTGTTATTACCCATAACCTGACCTTGGTAGTAAATGGAGATCTACTCAGACTTGTGGATGCCCTTTTTGGCTTCAAAGGCAATGTTATTCCCCGGTCCAAGTACCTTTTTAGGAAGGTGTGGGCATCAAGAACGGCCAGCATAGGGAAGAATTTTTTTACTGTCAGATTTGTGGGACTCTACTGGATCCACTACCTGGCATTTCGTGCATGACATGCGCAAGTTGCACAATTGACGAGGACAGTGCCACACTAAAGGCATCGGGCAATTATTTTCTTACATTTGACCTCAACGAGCAAGTGAAGTATTCGATTGCCCGCACAAAAGACTTCCTTTTCGACAACCGTCTCAGGCTCAAACGTGACACTGAGCGAGGGTTTTGTGCTTCAATGGAACGAGGGTATTGTGCAAGCAATGGAACAGAAATCAATCCATGATAGATTGCTACAATCATGGCAACAAAAGCCACATAGATAACAGAGAAATTCTGGAGAATTCGTTATATTTGCCCTGCTTGTATCAAGTGTGAACAGGCCTTAAATACCAGCAATATCCATGGGCTACCTTTTATTCATCACTAGTACTTTTTTCATACCTCAATAAAGTTTATAGCACCGTGCATTGTCTTGTGCGACAAAGATGCACAGCAAAAAGAATCTCATGAAAGAAATTGAGGGGTTTTCAAAAAGTGAAATTATATCCGAATAATGTGCATGCAGTGTGCTAGTTACCTTTCCTACAGTAGAGTGACCGTTTTGCCTTTTTTCAAGGCGACAAAGATGCCCGAGTGACTCACCGAGTGCTACAAATCAAGCCACCCGAGTTACACCCGACTGACACAACCTGTGAAGGACAGATGCCACTGGAAGGCCAGCGAATGGCAGAACTGGCTGTTGTTTTATTCTCTACCTTGCTGTTTGGACCTACTATCTCAGCGCTTCTGCAACCATTTTGCTATTTTGGTTGAGGCCATATTTACCATTCTCTTGGGAGAGCTCACAACAAGGCAGATAGACATTGCCGGTAAGATTAAGTAGAATTTGATGCTTGTACATAAGATTGTAAATGTTATATTTGTGTTACAAACTGCTTTTATAATTATACAGAGTGGTCCAAACTTGGTATGTGGATGGGGGTGTGGTAGAAGGGCAGGTCTGCTTGGATTATGTTCTCAAGTAGAAATATTGTATACAGTTTCTTCAACAAGATTTTATTTTATTTTGTCATAGTCATATTTATAAGGTGTGTTTAACATGTTACCCGAAAGAGCGAATGAGTTGAGGTCACTGAGGATCCCTTAACGCCAAGCAGTGTTGTCCGCCTTCTCAAGATCGAAGTTACATAATACTGTTTATGCACGAAGGCATCATTGATGTTCAAGTCAAGCGCGACGAGTTGATCATTTGTCGATCGCCCCCCTCTGAAGCCCGCCAGGCAGTTTATCTTTTTCTCGAGGAGCTTGCACAGGCAGCTTGTTAGGCCTATGGGATCGTAACTTGAGGGGGACGAAAATGTTCATTCTAAGAAGCACTGCAGAACTGTTTGTTGGTTTTCAGGCCATTTTCCAAAGGCAAGAGCCACTCATTCATGTCACAGAGTCCGTGAGCTAAGTGAAAAAGCTCCTAAGCCGCTTCACGAGACATGAGGTGTACTCATCTATGAATGGTGCTGAACTTAAGCATCTCAATGTTGGGGCAACGGAAACTGAAGTAGATAGGGCCTGACACCGAGCAAGAAATGAAGACTTGGTGCCCCAGGAGAAAAAGCTTTCAGGACGGGGGCAGAGGCATTTTATATTGCAACTGCAAAGCACCTCCTGAAGCAGCTTCCATTGGACACGACGTTCATCACGAACTCGTGCAATTTATGCCATTTCAAGCTTTATATTTAATTCATGCGAGACAAAAGTATTCCCGGTAACATTGCCACATTAGTGCACATTCGTCTCTTTGCTGCAGTGAAAAGATAGGCTATGGCTTCAAGTATCTGGTTATGTACTGAAACTGTATGTACTGGCACTGTAAATAAATAAGTTCTGCTGCCGAGATTGGCTTAGCAAGTGGTAATTTTGTTTGTTTTCTGCTTGCTTGAAGCAGTTTTACCTGCCAGCAGTCTGGTCATAACTGGTGCAGTTGGCAGGAAAATCCTGGCTAATAAGAAACCCACTCTTGTGGTATACTTGCTACAAGGAGCGTGACGGGAACCCTTACTCACAGTAAGAAGTGCCTCGGCGAGTCGACAAAGGATCCTTTGAAACCAAAAAACGATGTGGTCACTGGTAAGGAAGCTGGCAGTGTATACAGACATGCATACATGATGCCACTTTAACATTAAGGGTTTGGGACCGCTGCACTATTCTTTAATAATGTTAAAACAGGCAATCATTAAAAAAAGCTTACCACAGGAGAATTCAGTAGCCTCCGTCATGAAGCACGATATATTTATTTGCGCGTTCAGAGTAAGGCTATGACAATTTTTTTACAGAAACTCATCTTAATTTTTTTACTGCAGTCTTTTGCAGCAAATTAAAATCAATCACGCTGAAAACGCCTTAAAATGTAGACAGAAAAAGAATGGTTTAGTATAATACCCAGGGGTTAAATATACACATGAAATTCACGCTTGTAATGAATGCTCCTGATGCAATATTTTAACTCTTGCAGCACAGCTGAAGCACTGGGGGGCAGGCAAAAGGGGTAGATGTGCAGCCCACCATCGCGATCCTGGTCAGGCTACTGGGCGAGCAAATCTAGGATGTTAAGTCTCGTAACAAGCCGCAATGACTGCTTACATCATCAGAAAGATCCAGAAACCCGATCTGTTCGAGGAGGTGATCGGTTGTAGATGCAATAAATGTGTGTAAAAACGAACTGACCGGCTTTGGTGCAGCTCTTAGCTTGTGGAACCAGTAGTGGCTTTAATACTCGTACTTGAGACCAGCAGCTGCTGGAATAAGTCGCTTCTGGTACCCAAGTGGAACCAACAGCAATTCGTTCTAACTTGGACCAATAGCAACTGGTCCCAACTGGAACCAGCTGCTATTGGCAGTGAGCGCGAACACAGGCGAAGCGCGCCTCCGTGATGTCAGCTTAGGGATTCTCGCATTTGTCGTCTGCTTCACTCAGGATCGCTCTCCCTGCTGTTTCTTTGCGCTCGGTCAACATCTGATGCTTGTCCGCACCAGAATTGGCGTGTGGGTAACTTTTTATAATAATAGGCCTAAAATCGCATACACTAGCTCATGGTGTCAATTAAAGTATAGTTTTGGATACCACTACGGGAGAAACATTGCCGGCGCCACCCCATTCCTTGCGAAGCCGGTCCTGTGCGGAGCGCGAAGAGTCGGAGCTAAACGTCAGATTCTGTATTAAGCAATCTTTCGAGCCAGCTGCTAGTAACCGACAACAGAGAGAATACAAGACCACAACAAATTCCCGGCCTTTGGAGCTGTCGGCTTTGGCAGAAGGCATTCCGATTCTCGGTTATTATATGTAAGGTAAAACAGTTTTTGCAACCATGCCGAACGCTCGAACGCATTTTGCCACATCACTTTACGTTGTCAAGGCATGACAGTTTGCCGACATGCACTATAGACTGCAAAAACTGTAGGTTGAGTTCCAAATAACCCAGTGTGTATATACGCGTGTGCTGATTCTATACCAGGCATCTAACCAGTATGAAGGTTTATTGAGCAAAATGAGTCACGTCTTCGTTAAATTTATAGTAACACATATATGTTTGTTAAGACCTGGAGGGATATTTCGGAACATTTTGCACAGCCATATCTTCCCGATATTTGGATATGCGTTATAGGAAAACTGCACTCAAGAGGAGGAGGAGGAGGAGTAAGGGGAGGAGGGGAAAACTTTGTTTAACAATTAAATCGATCTGGTTAGTGGGCCGGGTCCTCAGTCCAGGACGAGAGAGTAAAAGTAATTTTCTTCAAATCATAGAACGCCATCCCGAGTAGAATAGGATTTGTTCTTCGCGCCTGGAAGGGTTGAAAAGCAATAAAGAGCTACTTGGAATTCTTCTTCGGTTCCGAGTCTTGTAATATATGCAGGTATACTATTTATTACGCTAGTTAGCGAGTATATCATGCCTTCAACACCGTAATCATGTCATCATTCTTCAATTTGAGAGTCAGTTCGTTATGATAGCGATATAATTACGACAGAAATTCGGAGCACAAAAGCCGCCTTCGAGTACTGTGGACCACGCTGTTTAGGGCGCGATCGCGGTGGCATAGCACAAACCTTCTCATTGTATTTGCATGTGAATAAACAAAGCACGCTGCGGATATGCACCTTCTTGCACGCAGCCGTAATGAAAGCCAATTTGTGAAGAAGGGAACGTATGCTATACAAAATGAAGGAAATATCCACACGACCTTTGTGAGGCTCCCAAACATCCCGAAACCTCCTAATAAGAAATTGGTGACGGCGCAGAAAAATTAATGCGTTGGGCAGAAAAAAGCAAGAAACATTAATCAGATACAAGACAACAACGAAAGAAACTGAAGAAAACCGCTTTATTTCCTGCTGTGCGATGTGCCTGTAGAGGCCGCTGCTTGGTACGTAGCATTAAACTGTTGAGTCTTCATAGGAGCATCTCAAAAATACTGCAGGGAAGCCTACGCATTTTGAACACTTATCGAGAAACTCTGATCACGGATCCTCGCGAATAAGCAAGAAAGGACGAGTTACACACAATCTTCTGACCGATACTCTGAAGATACTCCGAAACTCATCACGCAGTGCTTTACAGCTGTCACCAAGGCCAAAAAATCAAATACTGCCAACTCCATTTTCAACTGGTTTTTTTCAATCACCTTTGCTGTGCGATAGGTTGCATTATGGAACGCCTTCAAGCAGTGCAAGTGACCTCCATAAAATATGCTATATAGGTGTGTGTATACATGTTTGATAGACCTATGCAATTATATATATAATATATATGTATATCCAGGTACTCATACGTTTACTGTAACAGCTCTCAATATCCGGTCTCCCTCTACCACGACAAGTTCACCGAGCAGAAAGTAGTAGGACACAGCACTGGGCCCGGTGGCCAAATTTACTGCAAAAGCTGGTTCGCAATTTCAAGATTGTTTTGTGCAAACGCCACATGCTGTAGCAGTGGAGTCCAAGAAGGACAGTGAGAGTCAGCTGAACTCGCGAAATTAGGCACCCGCACAAGCTAGAGTAGATATTCCAGTGTATGAAACAAGCATGGCGCACGAGCACAGCAACGTTGATGACGTGAAAGCAAAACACACCAAACTTGTTTTTTTTTGTCAGGAAAACAAAAACAGAGGATAGCTGGTTTGTGAAGGCAAAGAGAGAGGTGTAAGACGAGTGTGAAACTAAAGGGTGAACACCCAGCACTGTGCCTATTATCTTGTTGCTCTTGACCTATCTTGGCTTGTACTATTTTTGTCTTCAAACAACCCTTTGTTCCAGTAACAGAGGACAATTTTAACCGTGGAAGCATCGAAACTACTGAAAAGATTTGCGCTTCTGTCCCTTTCTATGCAGCCAATGGTCCCTCACGGATTGTGCGGATGGTCACCGACGGATTGTGCGGACAGTTTCTGCTTGAACACAGCAAAACTACCATGGTCATATTCGTGGTATCACTCAGAACTACGCCCATAGTGATGCTAGGAGCATTGCCAGGTACTCAACATTTATGGACCACTTGCCTTCTCAGTTACCACTTTTTTCGCGTCATTAAACACTAAATATACACCTAGCACTTGTCTGAAATAATACAATCAAAAGTCAAGCATCTTTAATAATAATACAAAAAAGACAGAAAAAAAATAGAAGGTTATGCGCAATCACAAAAGTTCTCAAAACATTTTACGTCACTGCAAAAGTTTCAGCTACTTCGAGCGGCACTGCTTGGACACGAGGCAGCGGCACCTTTTCTTGCCACACAGATCCGCGTCAGTGCGCGCTCTGCCTCCCAACCTGCTCATGGAATCTATCACCAGTCAGTAGCTAATCACCGGAACGGACGGCACAGAACAAGCTTTCTTTCTTCTCAACCTCGCACGCAGCAAAACATACATTTCATCTCACAAAGGGCAAAAGGGGCGTCCACAAACAGTTTGAATAAACACAAAACCATGCCACACAGCTGAGCACACCACTGACTTTACATACGAGTACGCACGCACACAAAAAAGATACAACGCATTACAGATGCACGCAGGAGTGTGTGTCGAGTGTCTGTGTGTGTGTGTGCGTGTGTGTGCATGAGAGAGAGAGAGAGAGAGAGTGACGTACTAATGGTGTGGGTAGTGACAGGTGGAGGAATATGCCTCTGGTGGCACAATGAAAAAAGCAGGGGGCAGAAGAGCAAAAGGTGGGGGAGACCGGTTGCCCTAGATGTGGGGGCCTCCTGCGTGTCCCAGTCATCGTCGTCCGTAGTATCACTTTCGGTGCCCTCGATGTCGCTGCTGGGGTCGTCGCCAGGCCAAGGGCACAAGTGACTCATGGGAGCAAAGTGAAGTGACACCTTGAAGTCTTTGCTAAATTTACTGTGAGCTGTGTCCTTGTATGCTTTGTTGAGGTCCTCCTTGTACAGAACTAATGTCCTCAAATCCTCATCACCACCATTGTGAATGATGGATTATGTGGCTGCGGCCCCAGCACCCCCAGCCACACCGTTTGGATGTGCATAGCCCCGCCCGACGCCGCTGCCAGCGCTGCTGCCCCCGCCAACACTGCCGCTGCAGCTCGGAGGAACAAAGAAGGTGTTGAACCAGAACTGGAACATCTTCTCCTTCTTCATCATCTTGGGTTTGTTGTAGACCTCGACCTTGATGTCGCCCCTGAGGGGCCCTGCCCGTGTCAGGTGGAAGCACAGCGGCGCCCCGCTGCCCTTGCGCACCTCCAGTACGGTGGACGCGTACAGCTTCTCCATGCTGCTGGAGTCACTCTTCCACAGCAGGAAGAAGGGCGAACAGGTTCCTCCATTGAAGGTAGGCACAGGTTCGAGAGAGAGCGAGTGGAGCACCAGCGTCTCCGGGTTATACTCCACGTGTGTACTGACCAGCTTGGCATAGTACTCCACGTACCGTCGCTGGCTGGGGATAGTCACCCCCTTGAGGTCACTGTAGTAAGACAGGGCCTCCCTGGCAGTGCCGAACATCTTGCAGTGCACAAGGTAGGAGCACACCATCACCCCCGTCCGACCCTTGCCCGCTTTGCAGTGGATGACCGCTACATTGTCTGGGTGGCTGTTCAGCCACCGCTCCACGTCTTCACAAAAGGGCTTGATGAGGTCGATCTCGGGAGGGTTGTGGTCCTTGAAAGGGTAGTACGCCACCCGGTTCTCGAACTTCTTGGCATCGTACTGCCGTTCAGAGCACAGGTTGTATATCTTGTAATGGCCTTTGTGCTTCTTTTCAAGGAACTTCTGGACATCGTCCATATGGTTCCGAAAGACCCCTTCCAGTTTCTCCGCTGGAAATCCCATGGAAATGATCTTCTCGTTGATGTAGGACAAATCCAGGTCAAAATCTTCATCTTGATAGTGCTTCTTATTCTTGCTCACAACCTGTTTTAAGCGCGCAGTCATGGTCATCCTAGACCAACATAGGTGCAGTACCCTCAGCGCAAGGCTTCTTGACGCATCTACGACCACAGTGAGAAATAGTATGGCAAAAGCTGCCGAAGAACTGAAGAAAGAGGCCTTCTACTCTGATGGAGACCTGGAAACTGCGGTCACAGTGGATGGAACATGGATGAAGCGTGGTTATTCTTCACTACATGGTGTCGTAGCAGCAATATCGGCTGACACAGGAAAGGTGTTGGACTTTGAAGTAGAATCCAAGTTTTGCCACATCTGTGCTCGCAACCTTCACACAGATGACAACATGAGTGAATGTAAAGTTACCTACGATGGGCCATCTGGTGGAATGGAATGTGCTGGAGCTGTAAAAATTTTTGGACGCTCTGTTGAAACGTACCAGCTAATGTACACAAGTTACACTAGTGATGGAGACACTAAGGCATACATTTCTGTCAGAGACTCACAGCCCTACAAGAAGGCCATAGAAAAGCATGAATGTGTGGGACACGTGCAGAAGCGAATGGGCACGAGGCTCAAGAACATAAAAAAAAAATGGAAGGGGAAAAAGCTCGCCGATGGTCTGCCACTTTCAGGGAAAGGACGCCTCTCAGAAAAGGACATCGACTCCCTTCAGGTTTACTATGGCAAAGCTATCCGGGAAAATGTAGATAGTTTAGATAACATAAGACAAGCTGTGTGGGCAATATACTTTCACAAGTTATCAACAGATGCCAAGCCCCAGCAACGGACTCTGCCCAAAAGAACCATCCTCATGGTGTGGGTATAATCGCAGCCTTGTTGAGGGAAGCGAAACCTACTCCCACAAACACAACATTCCTGAGGCAGTGATGGATGTCCTCAAGCCAGTGTTCAAGGCATTGTCAGATCAAGCTCTTCTGAGGAAATGCCTCCATGGAAGAACCCAGAACACTAATAAGTCACTGAACCAACTCATCTGGTGCCGCTGCCCCAAGAGATTTGTCAGCGCTGACACGGTGAAAACAGCTACTAATGATGCTGTAGCATTCTACAATGATGGCAATTCTGCACGGAAAGCAGTTCTGGAAGCCCTTGCAATTGTTCCAGGTGCGTTTTGTGACATTGCCTTCAACAGGATGGATAAAGAGCGTGTTGACCGGGCAGAATTCTATGGCTCCGTCGAAAGCAAAGAAAGACGACGGGTGAAAAGGAACACCAAGAAGGGTTTCAGAAACACCTCTAAAAAAGCCAGCAGCGAAATGTATTCTCCTGGTTCATTTTAAGCATACTTGAGCAATACGCAAACATAAAACTTCGTTTTTCTCAAATTAAGTTGTTTATAACTTCTTCAACTTCAATGTACCTTTTCTCGGAAAGTATTGATTTGATTACAGTGAAACTTTGCACACATGTTCTACAGCTAATCATAAATATTCTGAACTAAAACACTTACGTTAACATAAATATTACTACTGCAAAAAAAGTTATACCTCAAGGCACCCTCTTACAGCTGTGTGCATGACGTGACATTATTTTTTTGCGCCCATACTCCAATAAGGTATCAAATGTCTTTAGTTTAGATAAAACCAATGGTTATTTAGAATAACACAGCGCAATATCATCACATTCCTCTTTTTTGTTCCAGAGAAAAGGTACATTCAATGAACAAACACACCTCAAATTTTGGGAGTGGGCCACAAGAAAGATACACAATCTAGACCCAGACAAAGTGCTTCATGTTTTACCCAATGGCATCTTGTCTGCGCACAACAAATTTGATGCGGATATCTGCAAGCGTTTCGGAAATATAACGTTAAATTTAACATGTATCATTTACCCCACCATACCTCTCTAAGTCTCGTAACAGGGCGCAATGACTGCTTACATCATCAGAAAGATCCAGCAAGCCCTGATCTGTTCGAGGAGGTGACCGGTTGTAGATGCAATAAATGTGTGTAAAAACGAACTGACCGGCTTTAGTGCAGCTCTTAGCTAGTGGAACCAGTAGTGGCTTTAATACTCGTACTTAAGACCACCAGCTGCTGGAATAAGTTGCTGCTGGTACCCAAGTGGAACCAACAGCAATTCATTCTAACTTGGACCAATAGCAACTGGTCCCAACTGGAACCAGTTGCTATTGGTCGCCACTGGGATTTGGCTAATAAACCAGTTGAGCTGGGACCACTTGAAACGAGTTAGCATTTTTTCATCTGAGCACACAAGTTAACCCTAGCGAACGGGGAAACAAAAGAAACAAACGAAGGAACGAGACGACAGGGAAGTTGTTAGAAAGACAATAGGAAAGTGAAAGATGAAGGGGAGGACAAGAAAAGGTGACTGCCGATTCTTCCAGGTGGGCCAGACTGGAGGTGCTGTCTAGCCATCTGTGCGACACTGGAGGTGTCGCACAGTGCACGGAAAAATCTGCTTTACCTTGAGGCACACAATTTTCCTGCACATGTACCCTAGAGAATTCAGTTGAAACTACCACGTGAAAGGCTCCCTCAGACATGTAACTGGCAAGCTCGTTGATCATGTTAACATGCCTTAGGACTTGAGGTCGGTGAGGATGCTATACGAGTGTGCGGTATCACGCATTCATAAGATCCAAGAATATGCCAGCTAGAATGTTGCGAGCTGGCACTAATCGCAATGCAAGGCAGCAAGATCTTCAGTGGGCTAAAGCTAGCGCCGCAAGTCAGATAGATATTCAAGGCCCCTACCTCGGGTACAAGCATACTTTTCACTCTATGGTGACTCCACACACCACAGGTGCCAGGAGGCCGTCTGTATTATTCATCACCATGGGTTCTGTGTGAACATGATTGCCCAGATGAATGGCATGGACACACTTCTGAGGGCGATGACACATTCAAAAAATATATTTCATCTGCTGATTCAGATACTGTATCGTTTTGTGCATAACGCCAAACATGCCATGCCGGTGCAGTGGGGGAAAAGAAGCACGTTCATTACACACATACTGCATATATAGTATTTGGAAGAGGGTGTGTCTTTCACCTTCTAACAGATATGCTGTTGGAGTGGCAATCTTCGACACGTGCGCTTGCTGCCAGAGAAACTGCGCGTGCGCGGCACATTAGAGCTGGGTGCCCAAGATACGATACAGATACGACCCCATTAGACAAGCGATGTGATTGGGCTGGCTCACACATTTACCACGCCACCTTGAACGGTTTTCTTAAGGTCCTTCCTGAGGTGTGACCAGACCTCCCTTGTGACACCAGGACGCTCTTAGCAACAACATGAAAATTTCTTATTCAGCACCTTTCAAATGAAAAATATGTACACCTTGGACTGAAGGCATGATGTGCCAAGTGCCTGTGCTTGGGTTTGCAAGCAGCTGAAACTCAGTCTTCACTTAACTTTGAACATAGATGGGCTGCCACTTTTCAACAACACTAGCCACTACCTGTGGCCAAAACTGGCAATGGTTGAAGAAACAAAAGTACGAGAACCATTTTCCAGTAGAATTTTCAGCAAAAAAAAGCCTGCCAACCTGAAGA
Source organism: Haemaphysalis longicornis (assembly GCF_048455015.1). Classification (NCBI taxonomy): domain Eukaryota; kingdom Metazoa; phylum Arthropoda; class Arachnida; order Ixodida; family Ixodidae; genus Haemaphysalis; species Haemaphysalis longicornis. The sequence goes on along the minus strand of NW_027526335.1, from coordinate 210,202,398 downwards.
CTACCTCAATGAGTTTACAAAAGAAACAGATGAACTCAACGTGACAGTGTTGGAGGGCTTGGGAAGCAGAGGCAAGTGCCAATACGAGCCCTAGTGTTTGATCTCCCTGCAAGGGTGTTCGTGCAGTGCGCAAAGGCTCACACTTTATACTATGGGTGTGACAAGTGCACCCAAAATATGCTGAACGACATTTCCTGCGCGAAATGCACCTCTTCGGACTGACGCTTCGTTCAGTGCACAACTACAAGGCAAACACCACACTGGTGTTTCTTTAATGCAGCAGCTTTGATAGGGAATGGTAACGCAGTTTCCCATTGACTACATGCACGTGGTACTGCACAGCATCGTTGGAAAGATTAACTACTGGGCAAGGGGGCCGTACACTGCCCCGCGATCAGATACCAACTGGGGTGATCAACGAAAGTATTACCTTGCTGCAGCCGCATACACCTTCCGATTTTAGCAGGAAGCTTCGGACGCTGAAAGATGGGAGAGTGGAAGGCAACAGAAGCCCGGCTGTTTTTGCTCTATTCTTTCCCTTGTCTGCTAAAGGAATCCCTACAGTGGAGTCTTATGATCCCTTCCTAATTCTGCACATTGCAATCCACATTTTGTGTGCAAAAAACTCCCCCGGCAATCAGGTTTCCTATCCCGAGGAACTTTTTCAGTTCTTCGTCGAAAAGGCAATTTCAAAGGAACTTGATAATGAAACTGTCCTTCTGTACAATGTGCACTGATTCATTCAGCTCACACAATACGTCCGTATTGCTCAGTACGCCGTATATTGCACTGTTTGAAAGTTACTTTGAAAAACGTTTCATTGTTAAGGACTATGTTTATCATATATTAACGGCACGGAGGTGCGCATTGGGCGCGGGACCCGGACTCTCGCACCGGACGCTGTTTCAACGATTCTACTGAACGTTGCTCAATATTTAAGCAACGCTTGCCTCCTAAAAGAAACGAAAGGAAGAGGAAATCTCAAGAAGATCTGATAAAAAAAAGGCCTGACTGACGTCTGCAGACGAGGCTGAAGTCGTGGACGAGCCCGATGTTGACAAGCCGGCGACAAGGGACAGAGCTGCTGTGACAGGTGCAAGAGGAGCGGCATTGCCCAAGCACTGGACATTTCACGAGATGCGAGATGCCCAGTGAGGATATTTTAAGTCTTCCTTACTGGACTCCAGCACAGGGGATGTGACCGTAGAAATAGCAGAATTTTTTACTGTAAAAAGAGACGGTGTTTCCCACTCGAGAACGTTTGTACTCGGAAAACATGCAGGAGAAGCGGCAGTGGTTACAATGCGGGATGTAGAAGCTGTACTGAATGAAGCGCCTGTGTTACAGGTGCAGCTACTGAAGCTGTAAAGTAATGGCAGTGAACTTGTTTCTTATCTTTTTTGTGCGGGATATGTATGCGCATGTGGGTATTTTTTACTGTGAATTGTTAACATTTTAGTACTATGCAGGAGCTGCGTTTAAGAAGATTCCTTCTTAAACTGCAGCCACAAACCCAAAATTCAACCCAGGAATGTCAGCTATGGCTTGAAAGCTGTAAGTATTCTGACCATGCTCACATTATTCTGCTTCTTCCCTCACTGCGTTATTGATTACATGCATACTGTTTTGGCTTGGTCAAGTCCACGATGATGATTTCGCTTCGGTCTAATAGGTGCAACCTTTTTCTTTGCAGCGTACAAGAGCAGAATAAGTGCTCAGCTGGTTTCACTGCAGCCACCTTGGGAAATATTGCGGCTTGCACGGGGTCTACCTGAAGTGAATTGCTGAAGGTCTTCAAAATGAGGACCTGGCCCCTTTTCTATTTCCCGCTAATTCTGAAGGACAACTTGCCTTCAAATTCTACAGGAACTGGATGAAGTTAGTAAATATGCAGATGTAGTGCGGCAGTCAACCTCGACTGAAGAAAGCCACCTTGAAAGAAAGAAAGCCACCTTGAGGCTTAATTGTATCAGCTTATTTTTTTTCACTCCTCACAAAGTGGCATATGAAACCAGCCTTACATCGGAATGGTGGTCAGGGAGTCTAGGGCTGTGGCAACCAGCTCGGCTTGAAGAGGCTGCCATCCACGATGGATCCTGCCATAAAACATCAACATTGAAGGCTGCATCAGCAACACTTCCCTACAGAAAGGTGTCACCTTGCAGGCAATTCTTGATGGTGTCCGAGAAAACCTTGATGGCACTGCGAAACGGATCCACCCCTTAACGAGGCAAGACCTTTACAACGTCACCACAGACTACAACATGAAAAGTAGTGAGCGGCTACATACTGATGAGTACCCCAGTGTCATGCTCTGGGTAGAGAAAATGACCCAGTTCTCTTCTTCAAGAACCAAGCACTGCCAGATGACCGTCATGTGCTCAACCAGCCAGAAGGTGAAATTTTTGGGGAGAAGGATATTATGCTTGTCATCATGACTGAACCACAGAGAGAGCTACTCAACCACCTTGGCAATGACAAAAATCTGCATTAATGGAACACATGGAACAACAGGGGCACTTTTGCGTGGGCCCGTGTGCAGTTGTGCACTTTGCAACCCCTTCGCTTATATGTGCATTTTTATTTCAAGAACATGGATGTCACTGCAGCCAAGAAGCGGCGCAAGCAGTACCTTGACAAGGGGGAATCTGTTGTTCCACAGACTACTGCATACGGGCAAAAGCACGAACGTGATCGCACCCTGATGACCTCTGCAGAATCTCTGGTGGACACCAGCAGTAATTCAACGCAACACTCCGATGCAGTGCCCGTGCTCGCGCAATGTAATACCGCAGAGTCATCGTCTACTGCTGTTGAACTTGACTACATGCAAGGTGAAGAACACCTTTGCGAACCGATGAACCTCTACCCCAGCCTAGGCGACTTGGATGAGAGAGACTAAGACGAAAGTGGTGAAGCATCTGCCTCATGGGCTGCGAAGTTCAGTACTGGACGAAACCGAGCTTATAGCATCGGATTTCACCCACTTGGGTGAGAATACTCTTCCAGGATACACAACAAAGGCAGCGGCCGTAGTAATGATCATGGCTTTTGTTATCACCCATAACCTAAGAGGATTGAGAGACTATGCAGGTGTCTGCCAAGCTGACTGCTGAGGCTCGGTGCCATCACTGCAACCTGGTGAAGTGTGCCTGTACAGGAGAGCCTCCCCCTGCACAAGGACTGTGAAGGTGCAACTTAAGCGGGAAAAAAAGTCCTAGCCTAGAGACTATATGCCCGCCATGTTTCAGATTTGAGCAAGGATTTCAGTCCCTTCCAAAGGAATCAACTTTCGATTGAATTTCAATTTTTTGCGCTTGCTTGATGTTTATTTTATCAGTCTACTTTCACAGAGTATGGGTGCGAAAAGTCGATCCTGCACTGCATGGCATGCCAGTACAGCAGGCAAATGAAAAAGCACGAAGGGGCCAACCAGAAGCTCTTGGCAGCCATGGCGCCCACTTTAGACCCACGGTGGAAGCCAAAGCAAGACCACTCCAAGATGTTTGAGTATGATGAAAAAATAATGCGCACAACCACCATTCCCACCGCAAAATAGGATTGCAGCCCGGAGTATGTTTGGCAGCCTGACCTGCCTAAACCATTTCTCAAAATTGATTACCGCCTAGGTAAGGGGCATTCCTTGGCAAAATTCCTCGGGAAGGCATGAATGCTTCTTTCTTTTCCAAATCAAACACCCGTGTTTCATTATTTTAATAACACCACCCTTTTGTGGCAGCGCTTTTAGCCCTTTTACGCTTTTAATCATCGCATCAATGAATGGTTACATGACGAATGATTCATGAGGGAATGTGGCAAGTATGAATGAAGCATGTATGATTGGAATTCTGGTGTTTGGGAGTATGAATGAGTGTACGAATGCAGTGTGTGGTTGGATCACGCGAGAATGGGTGCGGGGATATAATGAGCGAATGTACGTGTAAATCTGCCTCGACGCTTCTCTCATCACTATCCTTTTTTCATGATTTTAAAATCACGAGCTGTGTGCAGCCACCTTTTGTGGCCAGTCGTATTGGGCCTTTTACAATATTTTAGAGCAACAACCTCCTATTTTCTAACCTTTTTTTACTAACAATCTCTATCCCTCTGTTAGTTCTTTATTATTATTTTGTTGCTCCCCTTGCTCTCTCTGTATCTATCCTATCTTACAATAATTACATCATCCTTGCTCACGTCGTTCACCCATATATGTTGGGGCTTCCTAATTGTGCCTTATTCTGTTCCGGACCTGTTTTTAGTATATCTACATTACCTTCCGGCCCCGAGAGGCCAGGTTCGTGGAAGAAAGAGGGCTCATCCAGTCTAGGCCGCTTGCCAATCACGTTGTCGGCCAACCCCAGACCACCACTCCACTGTTGCTGTCTTGTGCCTTTCTTGCATGTATTTTGTTTGTGTTGTTTTTTGTGTGTTCTCTTTGGGTTTTCTACTTTTTTGCAGGGCAGAGTCAACCATGGCGGGCGTGGCACCTTCCCGGGAAGAAGCCAAGGTAGACCACCCCCTGTGGGGGTGCCCAACCGGAGCCACTCACCGCCGCCATCAAACAAGTGTGCCGGAAAATAAATTGTAAATAGCGTACGCCCGTTTTAGTGCGAGGCCCTTCCTCTGAGGTTAACTTAAGGCGGGAACGCGGGCTAGGTCAGCCATTTGGTCTTCCACGCTTCAAGTTCTATGGCATGGCTCCCCCTCAACCACCTGCTCACCCGGACCGGCCGTCACAAGAAGCGGCGCCCGGTCTCGTCGTCCAGTAAGCCCTCAAGACCGGCCTGCGTTCCGGGCGACTCCCAGCCCGGCCCTCTACCCAGCCTGGCACTCCGGCGGTATTTATGCTACCTGCGCCAAAGCCGGAAACCAGGATGGTGACCACATGGACATACCAGGGGGGCAAAGAGCCACCAATGAGTTTCTTCTCGACCCACTCATGAAAGCGGCAGCGGCAGCCGCAGATACAGCAGTCCCACTCCCTCGGCATGTTCGAGGGGCGGACAGTGTCCGTGATGGCGGCGGCGGGCGGCGCATCCCTGGCCCCGTCTCCGAGGGCGCAGTACTGCGCAGGCTGTGGCGGGCTGCGCATCACCGAGAGCCATGAAAAATCAAAATTCCACTTGGACCACGGTCGCGAGGGCTGCCCTGCCGAGCCTGATCAACCCCGTGGAGGAGGCCCTGGTGACTGACCTGTCTTTCACCACAGCCATCACGGCGGAGGTCCGGCGTACCACGTCCAGGGTGGCCGAGGCGGTGCTGTTTGAGGAGGTGCCTTTGCCTCCGGCCCTCTGCGCAACCTTGGAGGCGGCCGCAGCGGTGACCCCGGAGGGCATGGAGGCGGCGGAGGGCGCTACATCGAGTTCGGGTGGCAACAGCGCCGACAGAGACTACCTAATCGAATCTCATTAAACCAGGTCAGAGGAAGCGCCCGCGTACAACTTTATTTTTTGGGGGTTGCCCGTCGGCCGGGTTGGTCTTGAGGAGGAGGTTGTGGGGATCCTAGTGTTTCTATGCCTTGTCCGCACAGGTTTTGGGCGAGCTGGTAGTCGCCATTTTGGGTAGCCGGCGCGTCACGTAAGCCGGGTCCTCTTCATGACCCCACACGACGCGCCGAACCGGCTCGCCGCGAGCGTGTGTGGAGGGCGAGGGAAAAGGAGGACCGGTTCGTCGCCGTCTCCCTCGCCGCGGGGACTCTTCTGAGAGACTCTGCCCAGATCTGTCACACGGGATGCCTCCCCTGCTCCCACGGCCGTGACGACGGACATCGAGGTCTGAGTCCCGCGGCTTGAACGAGCGAACGGAGCCACTGTCTCCCCACAAGCGATAGTCGTGTTGTCTGGTATATGCCCTGTATCTGCCAGGCAATAAAGCCTCACTTTGGATTGCCGGAGCCTGTCTACCGCATGTGAGTACCCGGACCCGTGCGAGTCTTCGGATTCCGCAGGGGCTATTGTACGGCGCGTAGCACTTTCTCTAGCGAAGCAAGCCGGGGCCCTCTGCTATCCCGTACGTTAGCCCACAAAGCGTGGACGTCAGCCTGGACAGAAGATGGTGGGTGTTCCCGGAGAAATCAGATTTCGCAAAGGTGAACACCGCCCTGTGAAGACAACCGGGTGTAAACGGTGCAGGTGGTGTTCTACCAAGGCGTAGGAAATTCGGACGACACTTGTATGCAAAGTCTGCAACGTGCCATTGTGTGCTACATGTTTCTTGCCTTTTCATAACTAAAAGTGATGATCTTATACAACCTGACGTAGCTGTTTGCAAGAGTGCAATTTTGAATAAATTTGGAACCCCCCGTTTTTTTTTATTGCCAACAGCCCGTCGAATGTGGCCGCTGGGACCATATTGTCCCACATTCTTTGGTTGTCTAAACAGCCAGCGGGACATATGCGTCCCACTTTTTTTATGTCGCCCTTTGTGCTAACCAGGGTGTCGAACCGAAAAAAATACCGGTTCGGTTACGGTTCGGGTTCGGGTGAAATAATTTTGTTCCGGTTCAGTTCCGGTTCAACAAAATCACGTACCGAACCGGTTCGCGAACCGGTTCGGGAGCTTGAACCGGTTCGCGAACCGGTTCGATTAGTTGAATTATCACTAAAATTAGAAAAAAAAACATTTACTAGTTTAAAACGACCGTCAAATCAAAACACAAACTGACATTCAAAATGGTGCTGCTCCCCAAGGGCAGTGGCGCAATTGCAAAGGAAACTTTAAACAATTAGGAGATATTAGAAAAACACATGAAGTGGCGACGATTTACCACCTTCTTTATCGCTCAGACTTTCTGTTGTCCTAGCAACTATTCATAAAGCCAACGCCAAGAGATATGATGGTGGGATATATTTTCTGTCCTTTTCCTTTTTTGTTGAAATCGCAATTGTCGCTATGCAATCGCCCATCACGCTAACCTTGAGGCCTTAAATTTAGTCCTGCGTACGGGCGTGTTCAAATACCAGCGCTTAATAACAATGGCGCACATTTTTTATATTTGTAACAAAACAGAAAAATTCTACAACAGGCACATAAATACTACCAATGAATTATATTATTTGGTAACCCTGAATAATTTGTTAGCTGTCACCTTATCGAATGTGTTAGCCACACTTTTGTTAAAAGTAAGCTTTAGTTACGCTCAGTCACTGCGTTATTGCTCTGACCACTGCAATTCCTTTTGCGATACCGAAAGTGTGCATTACAATCAGTATGTCATCGTACCGCCTGAACCCCTACCATCGTTCCGTGTGCTACATTGCGGAATCTTATAACAGGTAATGCGGTTACAAAATGAAAGGGAAATTTGACACGTGGAGCATGAGATGGGACTTTTTGGGTAGACGCTCTTTAATTCGTCCACAGCAGTACTCCCCTCCGGAACGAGTAGCAGTAGAAGCAATGTAGCGAGTTGGGCAAACGGCTTAGCAAACAGCTTAGCCACTGAGCAGCTCCTGCGGTCACACTTGTCAAGTATTAATAATTTGCAGGTGTCGGACCCTTTCAACAAATTATGAAATGCAAATAGTTTGTACACATCGGGTGTGAGCTTTCGCTGTTGCGCAGTGGAGCACTCCTGCAGCCTGATTTCTCCAATGAAGTCGCAGCTAGGGAAGGGCAAAGTCGTTTTATATCACCTGCAAGCTGCCGAGAATGACATTTCGTTTGGTCAGCTTGCACTACGCTCGCGCCTCCAGCAGCAACAGACCAATGCTACATTGGTGCTCATTCATTTCCCCTGTTGTTACATAAAGCGTGATAGTGTTCAATTGTCTGGAGGGGAAAGTGCGCGAGCAAGTACGAAGTTGATGGTACGGGAAAGAAAAAAAGGCCTGAATTGCATTGACTGTGCAATATCAACAACAGAGGGTCGAACCGTTTCGGCATGAACCGGTAACCGTTATTTCTTTTTCCGGTTCAGTTCCGGTTCGGGTTCAGCGTGCTCAAAAAATAACGGTTCGGGTTCGGGTTCAGTTCCGGAAAAAATACCGGTTCGGTTCCGGTTTTCGGTTCGGTTCGGTTCCGGTTCGACACCCTGGTGCTAACGAAACTAAAATTTTCTGTGACATAGTGATGTAGTAACCATCAGTTTTGTACAGACAAAATGGATTGATCATGCTTCTTCTCATTGCGTCCCATAAAGGGTTAAATTAAATGATAGAATTTTGGTATGCTCGGATGCATGCAAAGAGGTTGGAAAGGGCAGGCTGCAAAAATTGGACAGCCCTTCAGCTGATTCAGCCTTTGTGTCAGTGCATTTCGCCTCTTGTCGCCCGTTAATGAAACAACTCCCATCTACATCTCTTCAGAAGTTATTCATTTATTTTAATATTCTGGTTCCTGCTTGCAACTGTTTTCTTTGATTGCAACTTTGTTTTCTTTTTTTCTGTGATTGTGCAGCAGTCGGGATGCGGTTACCATCACAGACCGGGAGATACAGAAATCCCTTGAGGTGCTGAAGGAGCACCTGCCCAGGGACTACAACTCCCTCACTATGGCAGACCTGAAACATCTTTCAGGGGGGTGGGGTGCCGAGGCGACGGCCTATTGGGCCAAGAGAGTCTCGAGTGCCAAGCTCCTTCCGGAGGGGCAGTGGTCATGACGACGTCCTCAGGACCCCTGCACACTTCTTCCTCCAAATTGATGCATCACGAAGCTACGTATATAGGCTTGTGCCATACCGGATGTGCATACAGAAGACCTCCTGGGCCTTCCAACACGGTCGATGGACAACGGGAGCTACGGCAGGGCTGCTTGAGTGCAGCTCAGAAGCTGTGATCGTCAAGGTGCAGGGGGAAGGGTTTTCCACCCAGCATTCTAACTGTCAGCTTGTCCTGAATAATTTGCTGCAGTTTTCCCTACTTCCATGCGAAAACTGCGGAAGATACAATCATCTCCCGACCGTCTGCCAGAATAGCCCGCAACGCAAGAACTGCGGTAGGAAACACGAGTCCCGCTCATGCATGGAGCGCACCAAGCACTGCGCCAACTGCGGCGGGGCACACCACTTTTCCTCACCGCGGTGCCGCTTTTGAAGGCGGCAGAAGCAGATCGCCATACAGGCCGCTACGCAACACGCAATGTAGACACAGAGAAAGGCAGAAACGAGGTGGAAAAGCTTGGTGTGCATCGAGCAAACGCCCACCACAAAACAAGGTGGATTTGGCTCATAAAAGAACCACTTGTGGTCTTCTTATGTTTAACACATACCACTCTTGATCGGCGATATTTTTAGCATCATTTGTAACCATTACAAAGCACGCACATTACGCTAGCTAACATCTCTGCTTCATCTGAAATGCTACCAAGGCATGATGTTTGCCATTTATAGTCGGGACATAGCAATGCGCGCAGCACTGCCCAACTGCAAAATATAGCCACATTTAAAGCTTTAAAAGTGAAGCAACAAAGGTAAGAAACACCGATACCAATCCCATCAGAGAACATAAACTTTTCCTGTCCACCAGAAATCAACAAGGCAGCCTGTACGCAGGTGCAATGAATGGACCCAACCACGGAGCAAGATAAACAGGAGCACCGACTTCGCTCTCTCCTGCGGACTCTTAATGTCCACCACTCGCGGAGCACAATGTAGATGGCGCAGCGAATGGTCAAGCGGCCGGCGTTCCCCGTGCGCCGGCGGGCGCGTTGGCGGAACGCATTCCGCCGGCTTGTGTCGTCTGCTTCGGCGACGGTAGTTTTGTGCACGGAGTGCTTTGGGCCTGCGTTGGCGCCGCTTCGCGTTCATTGCGCTCCTCCTTCGCACGGCTTGATTGTTTGACAGCACCTTCTGGGTAACCGGAACCCGAAGGAATTGAGTGGTCGTACGGCACGGCAAAGATACGTTAAGGACTGGTTTGCATGGCGGGAAAACAAAATGTAGAGCGCACATATAGACATATGGCTGCTATACAAACACTACCTTTTGCGCAGTGCTTGCCGAAAATGTGACTCCGTTTTGTAAATTTGTGAACACCATGCGGGTGTGTTTTAACAGGTTTTACAAAAGGCGAAAGGTGCAACTGGTTCTGATCACTAGCGATTATAAAAGTTGCCTCAGCTTTCTCGCCATTCTCCAACTTACGTCCAAAACAGTGTGCCTAGAACACGGACCGCCACTCACACGCTCATCAGAAAATAACAAACGCGATAACATCACCCGCGACTGCCCGCGACGTAGCAATCTGCTCAAGATCGAGGTCCTGACAGTGCGGTCTTTTCACAAGCCTTCATTTCACGATATTTGAATTCGTCCGGACCCTATATCTCTGTGGTGATGACTCGCTAAAAGAAAAAGTTTGACGAGCCAGATGTTTTGCTGGTCAGTGTTAAAGAAAAAAAAAAAAAAAAAAACGCCGGGAACCCTTGTAGGCCGAAAATTGCAGCCATACAAAACGCAGCATTTCATTTGGAATCCACGGCGTTATCGACGAGATAACACGACCGTAGAGCGACAGTGAACATCGGGCGGTAAGTTGCGGTATGGTTACAATGTTTGATATTCTTGGGTGCCTTATCAAGATGACAGTGTTTTTGTACACTTAATAAAACAGGGCAGCCGTCCAATTCAGTCATTGGCACAGAAATGTGTGTCTCATTGCCGTTTGCCGATGGAGACTCCGGGCGACCCTTGTAAGCATTGTTCGTTCGCAGAAGAAGCATAAATAATTAAGCAGGCGGCCGGAGAGCGGGCCAAGAACAGAGGGTAATTTTTGCGCTGCATCAGCTTGTCGTAAGCAGAATCACGCTAGACTGCATGTTGTGGCGTTTCATATTAGTCTTGCTCATTCTTTGGTGATTCTAAAGTCGTCGTCGTTCAGTTGCGTCTTACATCTGCTGGGTTAGTACAATATTTTTAGCGGGTCTTCATAATGTCAGAATAAACGCCCCCCAAATAGGGAATAAGCGATCGCCATGTATGTGGTGGCGTGCGATTATCTGCGCCGTCTATTCCGGCTGCGCACGGGTGTTTAAATTCCGCACGTGAAGGCATTCCTCCTGCATAGTAGGACTGGCATACGACAGGCGTCGTTGCGAAAGAAACCATGCCTCTGGGGAGAGCGAAGAAGGGAAAAGCCATGTACAGAAGCACAGCGATGAGAGGGCAAACGAAGGAGGAAGAGAGCAAAGGGAAAGCTTGGCGGCCGGCGGCGCGTGGACATTACCGGCCCGGCAAAAGAATTTTTCTGGGACACAGTCGGCGCTCCTCTTTATATCTTGCTCCGTGGACCCAACACCATTGTTGCGTCCATCTGGTGTCCTATACAAGAACCCCTCTCACTTGCTCACATGAGTTTGACAATTCACTCACTGGAGAGTTTGGGCACAGTTTAGGCAGGCAAGAGAATGAAAAAAAAAAAGAAGCTTACCTTACTTTATCCCTTGGTCTCACCTGTTTCCCCAATGCTTTTCTGCTCTGTTTTAGGCAGCCCTTGTAGACATGCCCAGGCCCACATCTGTCCCAAGGGTGGGCTGGATCTAGGATGTGGTCGCCACGACGAAACGCGCCTTAGACAGTAACCACGAGGAACGGGTGTCCCCCGAAAGAGACTCTGTCCTCAGCCGCTCCTGGCCGGAGCACCATGGTTCTCCACTGTAAATCCAGGACATGCTGGCTGCAAATGGTCTGGCCTGGAAGAACAGGTGGCGGCACATGCATTCTTTCGATTGATTGTGGGGTTTAACGCGCCAACGCAACGCAGGCGATGAGGCGCGCCGTAGTGGAGGGCTCCGGATTAATTTTGACCACCTGGGGATCTTTATCGTGCGCCGAAATCTCGTACACACGGGCGTTTTTGCTTTTCGCCTCCATCAGAAAAGCGGCCGCCGCGGCCGGGAATCGAACATGCATTCTTTCAACAACCTCGTTGTTTACAAGGTCTTCAGCACAAATTGCTGAAGGAGCTTTTGCAAACACCTACTGCTGACGCTGTACTAACAATGGAAGCATTACCATGCTTATGAAAAGCCATCCGCTGGTTATCTGTGTTAGAGGGGCTTTACCTTGCCCGATTTGATTTAAATGTCCATAGGAAGTGTTGACTTGCCGCAAGAATCTAACCTTTAGAGTCCATTAGAGAGCTAACCTTACAGTAATGAGCATCACAATTATGGAACACATTTTGTGGGGTAAAGAATTTTACTAATTCTTTGGCACAAAAGTTCTTAATACCATGGCAGTTTCCAACTGCTTGGTGCAGTGGCGAACATGTCCCCCTGAAGGTAATCGAAAAGGGCTTCCAGCCCACGAGATGCTCTCGTGTTTTTTTCTTACTCTCACACCTGTCATGGGGGCAAAAATGCAGCTTCTTCAGCAGTTATGAGCCCATTCTTTCAGGCACTGGGGGCAAGAAAGGTTAAAAAAAGAAAAGGCAGCTAGAAAATAACAGAACCCCCCCCCCCCCCCCCCCCAATTAAAGCACGCATTCACCCCTGGCCCTTTTGTTTTTGTTTACCCCCCTGTCACCAACACTCCAGAAGCATAAGTAACGCCCCTTGCGAAGTTCAAGGGATAATCCGATACTTGATATTTGCAGTTCCGCAGTGCTACTTTTGAATGCAGTCTTCCTATCGCTTTAAAACAGTGTCTGCAGTACGACTACACTGTCCTCCATGATTTAACCCTTCACGCTCCGTTGTCGGGCCATGCCGAGCAATGCAAGACTGCTGTAGCATTCCGTTGTCAGGCCAGGCCCGACATGATTGTTGAAGGTCAAATTTCGCGGTTTTTCCTCACTGCGATAGGCCCCGCATCCTTTGTATATATGATCCGCCATCTATTGAAAGATAAGTGAACTGATAAGTTTGTCTTTTTGCACTAGGGTGTGCATGTTCAGCACTGCTGAGAAACATGGCCACTTACTCATCGCGTGCGTTTTACTAGGGTGCACTTAGTGATAGCGATGATGACTAGTGAAGAAGGGAACTGCATGCCTCCATTGTTAGTGACAACAGCGGTTCGACAGAAGCGAGTGACGAAGACCACTACGGCGGTGGAGACAGCACTGAGCGGATCATTATTCTGCAAGCTGTACCTTTCGCCGAAAGAAAATGAAATGGTGACAAAATTTTTTTTTTTTTCTGGCATCTAGAGGTTTCCATTGTCCATAGTTTTATTTAAAGGCACAGCTGCAGAATTATGGTGAAAAAGAGCAGGCAAACCTGCAGTACCGCCACAACCTCATTGAACAGCTGGTGGGTGATCTGAGGGCTCGAGCCGAAAATCGGGGCACATTGGCATGTTTGGAGTGCGAGGAAAGGCTATTTGGGATGAGCCATTTTATCTACAAGTTCCCAGGCCGAAGCAACAAGTACTTTGATGCTTGTAGCGACAGAAAAACAAAAGGAGGCAGGACAGAAACTATGTTGTTCTGCAAAAGCTCCAGTAAAAACCCTCACCTACACCCAGGAGAATGCCTCGGGCAGTTTGACATGTTGCTCAAATATTTGTAAAAGACTTGCAAGCACAATATCGCGTGAGCGCTTCTTGCTCGTGGTTCTCATCGCGGCAACTGGCAAAATAGCTGCGGACCAGAATGGCCAGAAATTGGGTACAAGGTTCGGACTGCACTAAGTTAGGTTTCAAGGCCCAAACTTCAAATCCTGCTCACGAAATTTAGGGGCCCCGAATAGGCATCACACACACATTTCCTGAAAAATTACAGCCACGAAACTGAAGTCAACGGGTCATACCATGATGGTGCTGATACAGCCAGGACAAATATCACACACTATTTCTGAAGTCAGTAACTGCACCACTAGTCATCATCCGTAGCAGTCGAAATAATTGTAACTTATGGTACACATGCTGTAGCCTATGCCCTAATGATGCAGGTGTCTATTTGGCTACTTTTTAGACCACACAGGGGTAATCATACTTCAACTTGTAGAAAAAGATTCCCCATTTGTCTCATCTTTCTTCCTTGCCACCTTGCGGTTTTCACCCCCAAAATCTCCAATCATACCTCCATCATTTTCTGTTGTGGCTTAAAGCTGTTTACGTCAACACAGGACTCATCCCAGACATGTCCAGAATATAAGGATGGCACTCTGGGTACAGCAAGCCCAAAAGATTAGTGCTAATTGAAAACAAATCACCATTAAAGCACTGTATCAATCCTTCAGAAAGTTGAGTAATTCACTTCCACTTCTAATACATATGATAAAGCAGCAACACAGGTATGAAACTATCCACAAAGACGATAGATTGCAGGGCAAGTAGTATAGCAGATTATGAGGTTTAATGCACAGACGCTACACAGGCAATGAGGCGTGCCCTAGTGGAGGGCTCCAGATTAATTTTGACCACTTGGGGATCTTTTGCATGTGCCAAAATCTTGAACAAACAGGTATTTTCTATTTGCGCCTCCATCAGAAAGCGGCTGTGGCGGTGGGTAATCGAACCCACGTCCTTAGGCTCCGCAGCACAACTCCTCAGTCACTTTGGCAAGTAGTACAGCCGTGAGCGAGCTTGTTTCCATCAATTGACTACAATACTGCCTGCACTTCATTACTTCCCTTGAAATTAGAATAATTGAACATGACACCGTGTATGCTGCCAGCAGCGGCTGAACGCATAGCCGTACTCTTCTGCATCTATTACAAGAGAAGAGCCAGTCTGCCATAACGGCGTTAGGGTACCGCTTCTCATAGATGGCTAGCAGTGACAGCTTCCATGTTTGTGACCCACACGCCCGACGAAAGCCTGCACGCTTATCTGATGCTACTACCTTTGGGTGCTCTGAAATGGATGGAGGTGGTTCACATAAAAGGGCTATTGTGATGTGTGCAAGCCGCGTATACCTGCTCAAGGGCTATGGGTTTCAATTCTCCCTTATTTTTTTTTTTCACAGGCGGGTTTTAATCAAGTTCACTATCGCATTGGCCACAGGGCAGATAAAGCATTTCGGGAACTCACTCTTTCAAGGCAATCACTCAAGATATTTCACTAATACTCAGTATTTATTGGTACGTTTTAAGTGGTTGTCAACACAGCATGCGTAAAAACCGCACAAATTTCGGAAAATAGCAAAGTCGTCACCGTGCGTACAGCCACACCCTTGGAATTGCCATTCCCCATGCGACAGTTTTTTTGTTGCTCAAAATTCCCCATGTAATTCATACGACTGCCGAAACACCGAAAATCCTCGTTTCCGAGTGCTACATAAATTGAACGGCAGTGTTACCAGTAGTTTAACACAATTTTCGTGCACTTGTATCCCTTGACATCTGCGAACTTCCACAGCCATAAAATGTTACATTTCTTGATGTTCTATTAAGGTGCACAAAACGTCAATGTTGCCTATACTGACAACTAATGTCCTCGGCTAAGAACGAGGACTAAGAACTTTTGTATCAGGTCCTACAAAATCCCGCACGTAATTCCGGTTCTAAAAAATTATATGTAATTGTGGTTCTAAAAAAATTCCGCCCGTAAGCCATAGCCTTCTGCAGTTGCAAAGCCCTGATTTGTGTTCCCTCTAATGCATTTCTATGTACTACAGCCGTTATCAAAACGAATGAAATATCTGTATGGCTACAACAGCTGAAAACACGCGGCACGTGGGAAATAATAGCATCGCAAGCCCCACGCACAAAAACACAAGCGACGAACAAAGGGTGACGGCATTTTTTGTTGGCAGTGTCTGTTCTGCCAGCAACCGGGAGAATTTCTCAGAGGGGTTTCTGCCGGCGGTCGCTTCCTATTGGCTCTTGGAAGTCACGTGACAAAGTGCCGGAGAGAAAAAGGCCCGTAGTGTCATTCTTGCCCGTGCGTGAACCGCTATTTCGTCGTGTTCCCTACAACTCTGTTTTGCTGCTTTGCGGCAGTATTTGTTTGCCCGTAATTATCAATTACGGGCACGCGACGCCACAGCTCGAGTGCTTCGCAAATGCAGGAGACGGATACCGGCAAAGTGCGACTTGCGGTCGGAGATCACTTCTGCAGTTTTGATGAATTGGAAGCGCGGATCACGCAGTACAGCGAAGAAAACTGCGTTCAGTTATGGAAGAGGGATGCAAGAACCATTGCGGCGGCGAAAAACCGCGTGGGAAAGCTTGCCAGCAAGATGTGCGAAGGACTAAAGTACTACCAGATTCGGTACTGTTGCATCCATGGCTGCGCGAAGTTTGTCAGCACGAACAAGGGTGCACGGAAATCATCGTAAGTACTTACACACGGATTTTGTATATCGCGCGCTGTTTGCTTGTTCTATGCCTGAACTGTCTTGGTATTATACAGCAGCTGCAGATCGGGCGCAAATGTAAGCATCCGCTAATTCCTATACTGAACGACACGGTGTCGTCACGCAGGTAGCTGTAGTTAAAAAAGTGTTTGCTGCCCGCCTATGCCTTAATCGTGATTGCCACGTTCGATAAGTTTGCGGTTATAATTCACGCCTATGAGATATAGCGCCACGTTCCAAAAGTTTGCGGTTATAATTCGCGCCTATGAGATATAGCGATCCACTCGGAAGACCAAAATAAACAAATTTTCATAGCTGGGGGGCGCCCTTGTTTAGCTTAAAATGCATTCATGACACCCTACTACTGGTTAATAGTTACCCTGAATAGAATAACAATTGTCCCGCTTTTTTGTTCTACATTCATACTGCCATAGATGAGATTGAGTTATGCAGCACTGTTAAAACTTCCTCATCCATAAGTTGCTAGTTGAGCTTAGTCCTTTTAATGCATACCCTTGTTTTTCTTTTCATCGTTTTTCCTAGGACGTTCAAGCAAGACTGCAGCTTCAACGTCTACATTGCTGCTGAAAAGGAGGGGCAGTTCCTGGAAGTGAGGTCTCTCGACTTGACGCACAATCACCCTGTTGACAAGGAACTTTTCAGACACCTACCACAACAGAGAAGACTGGCACCAGATCTTCAAGCTAAGGCTCGCGAAATGCTGAAGTTGAAGGCCAACAAGGTGATGGTGAGAGAGCAAATGGAAAAGGAGAGCGGCGGTGCTGTACTTCTCAAGGATCTCTCAAATATCGCCGCGAAAGAAAAATTGTTGAAACCGAGGAACAGCTTGCTTGAAGTTGTACGCATGCTGAAAGAAACGCATCAGGCAACAGTCCGTTTGCTCACTGATGAAAACAGCGACCTCCAAGCTGTTTACTTTCAAGACGAAGAAATGAAGAAATCATTTCATTGCTGGCCCGAAGTAATATTCATCGACGCGACCTACAAGTTGCTTGAGACAAGAATGTCGTGCTTTCTGGTCATCATTGAAAATGGTAATGGTGAGAGCGAGATTGTCGCTGTTGGGCTGTTTGGAACTGAAGATGCCCATACTCTTCGCTGGTTTTTTGAGGTGTTCAAAGATTTGAACCCCAAATGGGACTCTGTGAGGGTGACCATGGCGGACAAAGATGTGAAGGAAAGACCCGTCATAAGAGAGCTTTTTCCATCATCGGCACTTCACATATGTGCTTTCCATGTTCTGCAAGCTTTCCGTAGAGAAGTAAGCATGCAGAAGTTGGGAATTTCAAAGGGTGAGCAGGAGAGTGCATTAGACATTTTGCAGCAGATGGTCTACGCAAAAAGTGAAGATGCCTACAATGAGCTCTTCGCCTTGCTCCAGAAAACAGCGGCACCAGGAGTAGTGGATTATTTTACTACAAACTGGCACACCATTCATGCAGAATGGATAATGGGGCTTAAGTGGTCATGTGGTAACTTTTTCAACTCGACTAACAACCGTGCAGAGTGCTTAAACTCAAAGTTAAAGCAGCTTGTAGAACGCTTCAGTTCGCTTGAATTGTTTGTTGAGCGATTCTTTGCAATCGTCAATACACAGCGCAACGAAAAAGCACACAAAGCAGCAGTTATGCTTCAAAAGAACCCAGTAGTGCCAAATGGTGATGAAGCAGCCAAGATGCACACAAGCCTGCTGACGCCATATGCATTTCGTTATGTCAGCCAAGAGCTCTGTGCATCAGTGGCGGCTAAACACAAAATCAGCTGTGCCATTGCTGATGGCAAGGCGAGTGCGACCACTGCAGATTGTTCTTGCTCTTTCCGAAAAGCCATGCTGTTGCCTTGTCAACATATCTTTGTCCTACGTGAGGCATCAAACATGCCAAAGTATGATAAGGAACTGTGTGCTGAACGCTGGTTCTTGGATGTCTATATAGCAAACAGCCGGCTAAGGCAGGACAATGTGTGTGGTGACAACGTGGATGTGCAAGTCAGCACTCGCAGCAACGAAAAAACATTGTCGGCACACCAAAAGTTCAAAAAAGCCGCTGGTGTTGCGTCAAAGCTGGCAAGCATGGCATCAGAATGCTCCACAAACACGTTTAAAGAGAGGCTGTCTCTTCTAGAGACGATTCTCGAACAGTGGAAGAATGGTCATGAGGTGGACATCTCCGCACGCAGGCCCTCACATCACCTGAAAGCTGTTGTTGCGGCTGAGACTACAAGTGCAGAAGACTTGCAGGAGCTTGCACTGTGCAGAGCTGCTGAAGAGGAAGGACCTTGTGAGGAGCTCCCGGAAGAAAATATTGACATTGCCGAGTGCTCAAGTACCCCACCCAGCAATGCACAGGTGGAAACCTGCAGAGATGAAAATTCTCTCTCGCAAGCCTGCACTACAACCAGCAACGTTGCAAACATCAAAGTGCCAACTGCGATGAAGAGATGTGGCCGTCCAAAGGGGCATATGCTCACTGTCGTTGGGCTCCCACGAAAGCGGAAGCGAACAGAAAGTGAAAGGCCATTCTCTGAGCTGGCAGTAAACGAGAAAAAGCTAGCCGTGCTAACTTGGCTCGTAGGGGCGAAGACAGCAGCAGAAGCTATCAAAGGGAAGTTAATTGATAAAGACTGTGTGTGGAAGCGAGGCCGGAGGAAGTAAGTGCACGATGGCATTCGTGATGAGATGGCGGACATAAACATTGTGCGCCGCTTTTTCACTGATGATGCTTGGGAAGCTGTAGTAATGGTCACTAACATCAAAAAAGAAGAGGATTGGAAGTGTGCTCAGTGCAAGACAGAATTAGATGACTATGAGTCCATTCTTTGCGACTGGTGTTTGTTGTGGCACCATCTTCCATGTGTTGGGTTGGCCAAGAAGCCCAAGTCAAAGCTCTGGAAATGTGGCCCATGCACGGCCATTGCTCGTACAAAGTAGTGCTAATCATTCACTCTGTTGTAGAGTGTACATATGTTTTTCTTTGAAGGAAGTGCTAATTCCCTTCATTATTGAATTATTTTTCGAGGACTGTGCAGGAGAATTATTTTGGACTGTGCAATAGAAAAGTTTGCTCAATGCTTTTTCTGTAAAGTGTATTTTTTGTAAGGAAGAGCTAATTCCCTTCATTAGTGAGTTGATTTTTGGGAGGGGGCAGGGGACTGTGCAATAAAAAAGTTTGCTCCATGCTTTTTCTGTAAGTTGCTTATGCGAGTGCTGACGCAGCTTCATAGTTTTTCTAATGAAGTCCACTGCAGTGAAATAATGCTACTTTGTATATTATTCTATGCTTCAAGTTGCCTAACGTGTTGGGTAAATACTACTTCCCAATGCCGCGTTACTGGCATTAACAGAAACACGACGAAGAAACGACATGGTAGGCACGGTTGTATGCTTTAGCTAACATACAGACCTGTTAACGGTGGGCTCAGGGTGCTCAAAGTTTACACTGCAGCTTGCCGATGAGTGGGGTAATTATTGAATCGGTTTGAAGTTAATGCTGGCGTCTTGGCGTCTATGAGCGATTACCCTTATGGCTCGTAGACAGCCGAATGTGGTTGGCTGTATCCTCGCGTAAATATTCCCGAAAGTGATCGTCCAAGTATGTAGGCAGCTCATTCTGCCACAAACTATTCAACTCTACTCTCGTGAAAGTGTACCCGAAAACGATAGCAGCCTGTGCAGGCAGCTCATTCTGCCACCTCTGCGGGGCTCTGCCCAAAGATCGAGCGCCCCCCCCCCCCCCCCCCCTCCACACACACACACACAGATAACTGCGCATGACGACGTTGAATGGGCGCTTACTGGAGCAACGAATCCCAAACATTTTCCCGAATATTCAACGAAATTTTACAACTACTGAAAGCGCTTGCGCGCGACTATCGAGCAATCGCGATTTCAGTGGGAAGAAGTGCCGCCGGCGTAATTAAATTACCGGCGTTCTATAGGCAGGCAGGCTGCCGTGAAAAACTGCGTCATATATTTCTCACGGCAGCCGGGATAATTATGAAAAAAGAATTCTCCCGGCACTTTGTCACGTGACTTCGGAGAGCCAATAGGAGGTGACTGCCGGCAGAAACTCATTTCAGAAATTCTCCCGGTTGCCGGCAGAATAGACACTGCCTTTTTGGTTAATTTTGCAATTTTCGCCCTCCATTATTCTTGCGTTATTGCGTCTCACGTAGTAGTATTCTCAGCTGTCCACTGGAATGCGCCGTTCGCCTGGCGCCGCGAAAGGGCCGCTTGCCGCTTCCAAGCAGCAGTAACCACAAACACACAAAGAAAATGACAGCTCTCGTTCATTTGCACGCGGTGGTCTACTGCCGACACCACGTTGTTTGCTTTGACTAAAACATGCCCGTACATTTTTTCCGTGTCAGAACATCTCACTGACGATTTTCCAAGCGATGACATCGCAATATGTAGCATCTTTCAGAAAAAAAACATTACCTCGCTACCCGGCGGTGGGCATAAGCGTCAACATGGGTTGCAACCGACACAGAGGCCCGTCCGATGGTCCGTACGTACCAATCCTTCCGTGCGTCATTGCATTTCACGTTCCTGATGCTGTTTGCTGCTGTCGGAATTCCTTTCACTGCCGAAATGCGATGTTTCCTGCAGCGGACAGACATAACGCCCCGCCGAGAACACAAACGTTACGTGAGCCAGTCCAGAAGCTGAAAGTTCGTCCCGCTTCACATTGTTGGCGCTGTAGTCGCAAAGTGTTTATAATTTGTAAAAGGCAGCGTCTTCTGCCACGCGCGTGGCACCAGCCACGCCCCTCTGACAACGGCTGCTGCTACGCGTGACGTCATAATGACGTCATAACATTAATAATTGTCATTACTTTGTGTAGTGTAGTCCGAAATACATATTTTTTTTATTTGCAGTACAAAATAACGCACCATTGAACTGCTAAAACTTTTCTAAACAAGCAATTTTTGTTCTTGCGGGAGCAGCCGGCGATGCTGCTGCTGCTGCCAGCTGCCGTATCGCATACATGGAGTCGTGTATCCGAAAGCGTGACGAAGCTCCGATTTTCTCGGGCCGACAACGTAGATAAACCGAAGTTCATATTGTTAGAAGCACTATCTGAAAACGTGAGAAAGTTGCTTGCGATTATGTATTGCGTGGGGACCCAGCCAGCCTTTCCAGACCGCAGCAAAATAGCCGCTCTCGAGTAATGTTGACCCGTGACCCCTTGGTTATGCTTGGTGTACGCCGATGGTACCTGCGTACAGTTTCAGGGTACGTGAGACGACATCGCACAGCCGACTGGCCCCGTTCGAACAAGCTACGTTCCACACAAGAAAAGACACCGTCCGAGCGTAATTCTGTGAACCTTCCGACGCATGTCGGCGCGGCGGCATCTGCTATCAACAGTTTGCACCACGGCATACAAAATCCAACTTTAGAGCAGTGGGAGCGAGAGCTGGCCAGCTCAGATCCTGATCGTCAGCTTCGGCTCATCGAGAGGGCGAAGGCGGCAGCAAGCTCTTCTGGGGTCCTGGACTGAGGACTCCACTCACAGCGCTCTTATTTTACATGAATAAAAGTTTTCCTCCTCCTCCTCCTCCACGGCAAGTTCAGATGGGCGACCTGAAATCGCGGTGTGTTTTTTCGAAATGAAGACAACTTGGCAGCGCCAAAAGATAATCGGAATGTACAGTGCCGAGGACGAAGGGTAGTGGCGGCAACTGTTTTTTACTAGGCACATGTGCGCATTACAATTACAGACAATTGCGCCAAGAATAGGAAAGGTAATCTTTGTTGTCCCCACACATGTACCACGTACGTACCACTACAGTAGATCTCCTCTTCTGAAATATTAGCAAGGAAAACTTCCGAAAATTGGGAAGTTCTTATTTTCTAGTGGGTGAAATTGTAGCTTAAAATTTGTTTTACACCCACGATACGTTTTATGAGCAGAAAAGTCTTGTGAGCATGCGCCACAAGCATCATAATTGCGTGATATTCAGCGCTTAAAAAGATTTCATAGTAGAAACCAAAGATTTCGTAATAGAATACATGATTCTACGACAGTTTAGGACCTGCGACCTTCAAAAGCTTAAGTAGACTAGCTAGGCGCTTCATCTCATAGCTACTGCACTGGTATAACTTTCACGCCTCACTGTACCGTGGTATACGCTATGTTGACCAGACTTGACTGAGTCCCCCATGCAAAGGAAGTTAATTCAGGACACCCAGACGATAGGGTCAGAGAAAAGGCTGTACAGACGGTAATAGGAAGGGTGTACACTTGGCCGGCCATCATGTCTAATTACACATACATGCACTCCAGCATATGAAAATGTATGGGTTCTGCACAGGCTCAATAAGCAACGTCAAAGAGAATCTAATCTTAAGATGTGCCTGGAACGTGAAAGCATCTACGGATTGTTTGTGTATACAGGTATAAGCAGCGAGCATGCTGCAAATGTAATTGATAGGCAAACGTCAAGGCTGTTATGGGGCGAATTTAACAAAAATAAATGGTGAAAAAGATCCCAATTTCAAACTACATTGATGTTATATGTGCATGCACTATAAACACAGTCATCAGTATGTTAACTGTACGTAAACACTCAAGTGATATGATCAAACGGAACTGGAGGCCCCACTACAATCGCCCAGCTATGTTTCTTTGCAGTGGAATGGGTCGGTATCTGTTAGGCGCACAAACAAGATTCTGTAATACCAGTTATTTGTTTGAAGTTTGCAATAAAATTGATGTCATTTGTTAGTCTTTTTAATGAACGAAACTTTTCGTGGCCACAAAACAGTGGTCGATAAACAAATGCTCACTTTCTTTGGTGGCTTGTAACGATTCACTAGAATTTCACATGGCCAACCCAAGGAATCCATAACTCGTACACTGCAGGGTAGTGCTAGTCTCGAAAAACATTTGACAGGACGACTGGAAACTAGCGCGGCCCACACGCTCCATAGGTGGAAACCAGTAGCCCTCCCACAGTGCCATAAAACAGCTAATGAATGGAGTGAGTCTCTGCTGAATATTAAGCAGGTTCAAAGGGTAGGTTCGCATTGATAGATTTTATGCCATCGTTCACTGTGCGTAGATTAACTATTTAACGGGCACAATAGTCATTTTTGTTATTTCGGACAGTTCTTGAAGGGTTCCCTAAGTGTTCTTTAACAAAACAAAAAGTGAAAGCTCTCAGTTAGGGATTTTAAAAACATTGTTTAGCCTCTCCAGCAATTGTCCCAGCCTGAGGGAACTCGGCTGATAGTTGGTGCCGACTGTCGTCCTCGCTTGCTAGCTCCCTGACCAAGCACATGAATGCAGTGACTAAGAAAGATGGTGACCAGAGTGAGAAGAGAAGGTGGATCCCATACAACAGCCCTTGATCATCTAAACACCAAAAAAGCGCCGATGACTCCAGGGCCGGATTAAGGTGGGGGCTACGGGGGCTGCAGCCCCGGGCCCCCAGCTATCAGGGGCCCCGCTCGATCATATGAACAAAAATGTCTTGAGTGTGCTAGCTGCCCGCATTGAAAGTTGAAGCTAGGAGCTTCAACCTCACCTTCACACCGAAGCTGACCTTCTCTAGGTGGCGTTGAGCTGACTAACTCGGGACAGGTGGGGAGGAGTGGACACGTCATGGTTGACAACCTTCAAGTCCATTTAAATTAATTTAGTTATTCCTACTCCTCTTCCTTGTTTATGAGAAGACGTCTCGGACCAAAAGTCGTGGGTACACAGCTTGGCCGGGCCTAAGAAGCCACATAAAAAAGGCCCCTAGCTCGGCTCCGGTCTTTTTCGGCACAGGTCGTTCCGGTATTCGTTTCGGCACACGGACATGGAAGTACGCGGACGTTTCGGCGCGCGCACGTTTCGGTATAAGAAAGTGCCAGGCATGCGAATAATGAAATAATGTCTGAAGAACATTGCAAATTGTTTAGGCCTGAGGGACGTTATATGTAATTATTGACAACTTCAGCGCTGCCCTATATACGGGCTCATACACAGTTTCTGGCAGAAATTTCAATGTATAGTGCTTGACAAGGAAGTTCATTGCGATGACGACCCGTTCAATAAAGCAAGTGGATTAGTTGAATCGCATAAGCGTGACTGATATGAACTCGATATTTCGCGCTGAATGGTGAGCGTATATATGGTTATTTAAATGTTCAAGGGTTGTGTAGGCCACTCGCGGGGTCGTTCGGCTTCAGCCTGGGCCTCTGTGCTGTAGCCTGTGCAGGATCTCTGAGCAACAAGCGTTGCGGAAGCTACATGTCCGCGAGACTCCATTCGTAGCTCAATTCTGTAGGCGCCACTCCGTGTGGACGCAGAGGCCGCTGGATCAGCCCGACCCTAGCGGCTCCCTTCGAGCTCCGGAATCAGCAGGCGTAGGCGGTGTGAAGAGCTCAGGCGTGTACGCCTAACAAAGCAACAACAACGTCTGTTTCCTTTCGGGATGACGAAAGCTTTGTGTGTCCACCTAAAAAATGCACCTCCGGCGCGACTCGGGGACGGTAATCTGTTTGTTCCCGTGTGCGCTTTTCACGTTGGAATGAGCCGCCGGACGGCGCGGACCAAACGGCGGCCCGCAGATCTGGTCCTGCGTGTGCGCGGCGGCTGCAGGAGGTAGGACGGCAAGTTGGGTAGTTGGTGCAGATTAAGATTCATGGTGAAAAGACAGCGCAAGGAACACAGAGACAAAAAGCAGAGTGGACGACGCACAGCGCTGACGACGCACAGCGCTCATCACCTACAGGCTTTTGGCCCGTAAGCCATGGCGGCTAAATGTTTGGCAGATGTCTTTGAGTGACAGCCGCCTGCACAGACTTTGAGCACCCCCCCCCCCTCCTGATGTATGCATATGGAGAACTTTACAATAAAACTAAAACCTTGCAGGCTTAATAAAATATGCTTCTTGTAAGAAAATACTCTTTTCTACCATGGCGTGTGCTGGCCAATACGGCGTTCCGACTAATTGTGAATCTGTGATGGACCGGCCATTAAACCATAGTAACTTTTACGCCTGATAAAATCCATTATATAATACTAGACACCAAACAAAGAAATTAGTTTCCGGAAAGATAAAATTATCTATAAGTTATTACTGATCAGAGAACATAACATGGGCTTCGAAAATTTTCGAATATTAAATCGGAATAATTTTTATAATCATCATCATGACAATCGTCATCGTCATCATCATCATCATCACCGCCAGGGCCCCAAGGACGCAGTAGCCCCGGGCCCCAAAGTTTCTTAATCCAGCACTGGATGACTCACAGGCCACGACTAGGGCGTTAAAATACCTTTTGACATACAGGGCATTTACAACCTTTTATAAAAAAAAAAACTTATGATTACACACAGTCCCTCCATAGAAAGGTTTGTTTCAGACAAGGTTGTTGAAATTTGTTATTAGTAACAACATAAACTCATCATTGGTCCCTTTCATTCAGCACACTTACGGGCTTCGTTTTAAAAACCCTGCTGTTTCTATTTCACGTTTAAATGAACTGCTTATGCAATATTCTCTTATTTACCTATGTTAGAAGTAAACTGTGTTATACCGTAAAATGTGATGTGCCGAGTGCATGCAGGTGTGACATTCAATGGGACATACAGAACGTGAAGCTCAGTGCTGATAAACTTAAATCAGGGAAAATAAGGCTTCCCATGTTGCTTCTTTATTTTTGTAACTATTCTCTCTACCAAGTACCTTGGTGGTAACTCAACTAAGATCACCTTTACCCTAGGCCTTTATAATTATTTTGCTCTGCAATAATACATTCTCAGCTGGAGCATGCCTTCTGAATTCAGGCCCCAACCACGCTTTGTTATTTCACATTTGCAGCTGTATGAAATGTTGCTCTTTAGGTTTTGCCAATGATTTTCAACAGGCCACTTCACTAGTGTCAGAACTATTTTATACCTTTAATTGCTATTTATAGCAAACAGTATTATATCATTTTTCATAATACATTTTGTTGTAACCTCATTCAATGATTTTGTTACCCCGCCAGCCTGGTTCATAAATCTTTGCGTGAACATGCTTGTCTTGCAGCTAATCTGCAGTAACAGACCCCACACATTTTGGCTTTCCAGCATAGCTTTGGTGTCCGCAAAAAGGAATCTTTTTCTTGGCTCGTCTTCACCGCTTTGTAGAAAAAGATCACTTGCTGGTTTGGCTTTCCCGCAGGACTCTAGTGTAGTGCAAGAGAGTATCGCTTGCTTATTCCTTTTTTTTGTTGAGGTTTTAATGCTGTTCATCTACCAGAACCCTGGCATTTTGTTTAGAAATGGAGCTTCACAGCACAAACAGTGCACAGAAAGTAGAGCTACTCACTTTTTGCATAGACACGGAAGTTTGGCAGATCACTTGTCATTGACAAGCAAGTGTTTGATTTCTGGCTTAAAGGGAAGGTGAAGCGGTTTTAGAATTAAAAGAAAAGTTGACTAGCAGCAAGTACACATTGAATAGTTCATGTGTACGAAATATTTTCGCAATACATGCAATAGAAGCGGCGCAATGAGCAAACAAAAGTGGCCCGATGCCCCGCCCCCATCTCGCCGCGCGATGCCGGAAGACCGAAGAGCGCGGGAGAAAACCGGTTGAAAAACGTCATACCTGGACTTCCGGCCGGATCGGCCGCCTCGGCCATGCTCATTTAGCCGTGTTTCCTTGTGAATGATACTTGTTGTTGTTGTGGTTGATAGCACTCATTTGTACAATTTTCGTGCTCAAAAAGTATGCACGAACGCCAAACGAGGCATACGTTATCATGCCGTATTCCTAAGCAGAATAATTCCACGCCGGGATGCTTGATAACATACGGAAGCGACAGCCGAGGTGGCTGTGCTTGATGACAGAGAATATACTACACTACGTTAAATACCTTGTAAACCGCTCCAATGCGTTTTTTTATGCGACGGACGTGAATGTTCACATTAGATTCTAGATTTAGGAAGGATGGGGAATACTGCTGTACTTTGGCCGGAGATGTTTCGTTTCATTCCAGAAATAAAGTCACATTTGTTCAGGAAATACTTGTTTCGTTAAACGCGTCGGTTTTCTTTCCCTACGGGCTCAGGACAGTGTTCAAAAAATTGGGCCCATCTCCCCGCGAGGGGGACTCGAGTAAATGCGTCGCATAGGGGGTGGGTGTATTGCGTTAACGTTTAGTGTTTGGGGAGTTGGTGGTAGTGAATGCGTTGTATCAGCAGCTTCTTGAGGTAGTTTGAATGAGTCAAGGATATAAGGCGCGTTCGTAGCCTTTCATTCTGTGTCGGTTTTGTGGCGCAGTGGGAAGAGCACCATGTACCTCGCGTTCGGCCCACAGGTAGTGAATGCGTTTTATCAGCAGCTTGTTGACGTAGTTTGAATGAGTCAAGGGTATAAGGCGCGTTCGTAGCCTTCCACTCTGTCGGCTTTGTGGCGCAGTGGGTAGAGCACCATGTACCTTGCGTTCCGCCAGCAGGGTCGTGGGATCGAAACCAGGCGCCGGATAGCATTTTTTTATATAGTGTAGGGGGGGGGGGGTGCGGACTACGACTACGGACGTCAACGCGGGTGACATCGTGAGGTACTGAAATGCTCTGCATTTAAAAAAACAATTTTTTGGCGAAACTAAAACAAGGGGCCAATCCTGATAGAAGTTCTCTCCCGGCTAAGAGGTAAACAGTATTCCTACAAAGTAAAAGAACCAAGACAACCAGCTTACTTATTTTGCAAGTAGACATATGTCACGATAAGGTGATGTTTGTCTGGAATTAAAAAAAAAAAACACCACTCGATCTGAACCACCACCGTGCCATAATTTGTGTTGACTGCGGGGGCCTAATTTTTTGCCCAAGATTCCGTGTGGCTGCATATTATAACCTGGCAAGCACTTGTTGTCACTGAACCTCAAGTGTGCTCCAGTGATAGTCGGTGATATAAATAGTGATGATACTAAAAAAATTAGGAGCGAAGAGTAAATATACGGCCTCTGTCCGACTAGCGCGGTAAATGCTCAAATCTAGATATGCTGGTACAGGCCAACGATTCATTATCACAAACGTTTGGTGATTGTTACCTAAAGTAACGTAACTACAACGTAACTGCCTTGTCCGACTGGTCTGTTAATTATAACGAGGTGGCCGTAATATTGTAGCAGAATGCGCAACGCACAAGCGAAAATCAAGCCCTACTACAGCCAATAATGCTGAGCAGGCACTAGTGTGCTGCAGTGTTTTCAGAATAAATGCATGTGAAGCAGTAAGACGCCACTCATCGAAGAGCAGCTAGCAATCGCGGAGGCGCCGTAGTGCCGCTGCCGAAATGGCGCGCGCGTGTGGGTCTGTGTATGGGGATGAGTAACGGGGCTGGGGTGGGCGACAACGAACAAAGGAAACGCGGAAGCAGAGTCTGCTTGTTGGTTTATCCGTGTACCGGTAAGGTGTGTCTCGCATATACGTTTGCAGCGCATGAACGCTATTTTTTCGTGCAGTGCACGTACGTGCTTTTCGCTGGTAGATTGTTTATAAAACGCCCATTAATCTTCGGCATAAATGGTTTTGTGTATAATAAGAAACATTTAAGGCAGTGCCTAATATTAACATAACGTATAAAATCCCCCTATGCTGGTTGCCTAATTCAAAAATATTTTGATGGAACCCACTAGTCGACGTCACAGTCACTGCTTTGGGGTTCTCTGTCGAGTAAAGCAAATTTAAGCTCCAAGATAATTGAACCAACGGAACGGGAAATTATATAACAAACTTCTAGTCATGTGCGAAAATTAAACTGCAAGCTAAATTGCCGCAAAGGCAACCGTGGGATCGTTCGCAATGCTTCCGACAACCCGCTCGGCCGAAGGGTGTGCTCCTTTGACGTCATGACGGGCGCAACCAATCAGGGGCGTCAAAAGACGAAAAGCGCGCGTCTTTCAAACGAGGCCGCGCTTTTTGCAAGATAAATGCCACTTGGACTCATGTACGATACATTTCAATGTGATATTCGGAATCAGCGCGCAAGAAACTATATAACTGTTGATCTAACTCAAATTTTTTGGAAAGCGCTTCAGCTTCCCTTTAAGGTGCAACGCTGGGATAGTTTACTAGTTGGGGGGAAAAAACGCAGCGGTGATAAACGGTACTGAAGTGCTGGAAAGGTGCCGTGACCAACATGGTTTCCATGTGTTGGCAGCTTTTTTGTCCAGTGTTTTTCATTAATATTTGCCAGGGGGCCTTAACAATGGCCTGCTTTTGTGTAACAAAAATGTCAACAGTGAAGCACTTATCAATGCTCACATGCTGCTCATTGATACCAGAGCAAAAGTACGTTCAGCAGTCATTTTATTGTTAAATCCACCCATGATCCATACACCTTCCAGCTGTACTGCAACTTTCACAAACACCGACAGACATTCACATCCACGCACGTGGCCTTGGCTCCAGTTCTTGCACAAGGTATTAAGAAGTACTCTCGGGAGTGGGCAATGTCACGCTCGACGCCAACCATTACCCCGAAGTTGTACTTGATAAACTATTTTTCAAGCCTGTTGGCTTAAAGGATTGTTTAAGTGCCCGTTTTGTGGAAGAAAAAGAAACAGCTAATGGGCACACAACACACAGCCCGTGAATGTGTTTTCTAGCAGCTGGCTTCTGACGAGACTTGCATCATTGTGAACGAAATGTGGGCCATTTTATAATGCCCCTTAGCACTAAGTAAATTCACTTAAGCAATTTTACAATACAGTTTACACAGTGCGGAGTTAAAAAGCAATAGAATGTGAAACGTCCCCTCACAATTGGAAACTCTTCCTGTTCACTACCCCAAAGGCTTGGACAGTAGACGCTTAAGCACGCTTCACCAGTTGCGAATACAAGCAGTAGTGTCAAGTTGAACTCCGCAGAGTGCTTGAGATGGGCATATAGATGTCACAGCCACTTGGAATTTGTGTAGAGACTGCAAGCCTCCAAGATAAGCTGGTGGCGCTGCGGTCGTTGAGGTGAGCAGACGTGCCTCACATCGGCTCCGCATATTATGTTCCACTGTGCCGAAAATTCTTCACGAATTTGGGAATCCTTGGTTCGAGGACATCCGCGTTGACGCAGCGATCACGCCGACACCGAATTTTGGTGAGCCGGACCATTTTTCACCAATTTTCGGACTTCGAAAGTTCTTCCGACGTGGCCCAAGCGCTAAGCCTAACGAGGCCTAGCACGACTTCGGGCCGCCGAGCCCCGCCGCTCGCTCCGCTCCGACGGCGATGAAGACCACGACCTCACACTCTGCGATGGATACGACTACCGATTTGGAGTCTGGCCCCGCGCTGGGCTTCCGAGACGGGCGGACGACGATCACCGTTCACGGGTCCGACGAAGACGACGGCACCCCGAACGCCCAGGCCGGCTGGATCCTCGCAACCCAGCGCGGCCGACGATCACCCACCGGCACCGGAGAGCCACGTCAGCACTCGTCTCCGGCAAGCCCTGCCAGCCAAGGTAGGCTGACTCCCGCTCCTACACGGGCCCAGTTTGCCCGAAAAGTGAATGCTACCATCGACAAGGCCGCCCGCATGCCACGCGACACGGCCCGCGACGAATTCAAGATTGTGATCCGCCCCCGCGGCGGACTCATTGTTGGAAAGACGAAGCCCACCGACCTCATGCGAGCTATTGCACGGGCGGCGGGCATGGAACCGCAAGCTTTCACAGAAGACACTGCATGTCCCAACGTCGCCCAGAACATCGTCGTCGTGAGCACGCCGAACGACGCGAGAGCACAGCGCTACTCGACCATTCGAAGCATCACCCTCGGCACGCAAGTGTTCGAAGTCTTCGCATACCACGCAGCACCAGACAATATCGTCAAGGGAGTCATTCGGAACATTTCACTCGAAGACACCGAAGAAGACATTCGCCGCTACATCATAAACAACTACAACCCAACAGTCATCGACGCGCACCGCATCGGCTCGTCCGAGGCTGTCGTTGTACTGTTCCAGGGAAACAAGGTGCCCATGTACGTGAAGTACGCCGGCGTCATCATTCGCTGCACCATCTACAAACAGCACAGAGAAGTCTGCAAGACATGTGGACAGGTCGGCCACCGTAAGGACGTGTGCCCTACGCCCAACCAGAACTTGTGTTTCGCCTGCGGCAAGACCAACCCAGGCCAGAACCACGAAGAGGAATGTAAGCCGCACTGTAAGCTGTGCGGCGGTCGCCACTCCACCGGCGACAGACACTGCAAGAATCGTTTCAAGGTGCCCTTCCAAGTGAAGAAGCGCCAATGGGAAACCAAGACTGCTGCGGCAATGGAAAAAGCCCGACCTCCTCCGCCGCCGGCGCCGAAGGTCAGACTTTCCAGAAAGGACGCGTTCCCGGAACTGCCGGGAGCGAACAAACAACGCCATCCATCACGCTGCGCGAGCCGCGATAGGTCGCGCAGTAAGTCACGAGGCCCGGTGACGCACGACGCCACGTCATGGGCCAAGGTCACAGCTGCCGGGGGTGGAGCCAAGCAACCGGCTCGTCCACGCTCGTCCAGCCGCGGCGACAGCAGAATACAAACGCTAGAGAAGATGGTGCGTGATCAGCAAGACGTGATCGCCAAGCTGACTAAGCAATTGGAAGAGATCCTTATCACAGGACACCGTACGCCTACGACATCACCATGGGTGCTTGGGAAAACGCCACAACCGGCGTCCCTCACCCCGCAACATCTGCAACAATCGCCCAAGCCGAGCCGAGCGCCGGTCATCCGACCGAGCACCGCTCAAGCGCCCCACCAACCACCACAACAGCACACCGCTACCCCGGCGGCACAAGTTACTACAATAGAAGAAGAAGACGAAGACATCGAAGAAGAAGCCGATCAGGAGGACCGCCCTCCGCGCTCTCCACGGTCAGTCAGCTCGCTATCGCCACCGCTCACACCGGGCGGTGTCAGTTCCGCAGTACGACTCCGCCGTCTCTCGGAACGAGTGGACAGCATAGAGAAACGCATGGACAAGCGCTTAGACGCGCAGAACGCCAAGATGGACCAGCTCGCTGCTCGACTCGATGAGACCAACGCGCGGCTCGACGAGACCAACGCGCGACTCGACCGCCTCGAACAGTTCCTTTACGAGAAGCTGGGAGCCCCCAACTCCAGCACGGTCAACTACAACCCACTCGTATCCCAACAATCACCATGACCAGGTCCGCCCAATCAAGACTAAAGATATGGCACTGGAACGCTAACGGCCTCCAGTGCCGCAGGGCGCTCCTACAGCAACACATACAGACCATGGACTCTCCGCCGGACGTCATCATGGTTCAGGAAACACACATGGAACGTATGCCAACACTACCGGGCTACCGAACGCACGCTACACCTCCCAGCGCTCGCACCAGTACCAAGGGCGCGGCGCAGGGAGTCTGCACCTTCGTCCGGAAAGGCATCACCCACATACCGCACGACCGCTTCCTCGATCACGACACGGCCCTCGAGCTATGCGCGACCGAGATCGTAGTCGGCAAGAAGACGCAAGAATCACTCTACATGATCAACGTGTACAGTAACCCGCTACACCTCAGTCAGCGGTTCCGAACGCTGTTCCACAAGACCATGCACAAAGCCTCCCGCCACCCGATCCTCATCGCCGGCGACTTCAACGCCCACCACAAAGAGCTTGGGTACGGACTCACCACGGCCAAGGGCAGAGACCTGCTCGACGAAGCCGTGGAAGCCGAATTCACGCTCGTCACTGACCCGCTACAGCCGTCCCGCATCGGCACCTCAACCGCCCGAGACACCAATCCCGACCTCGCCTTCGTACACCTGCCTGACAGCAGAACGACGAGCTGGCGAAACACGGGCCACAATCTCGGCAGTGACCATTACATTATCGAAGTCGAGATCCCCCTGCGAGTATCGGGAACCTCTACCACCCAGCGCACTCACAAGCTGGTGGACTGGCATGCCTTCCGTCAGCAAGACATCGCACCGACCATCGACGACATCGAGCGATGGACGCGTTGCCTGGTGGACGCCACGAAGCGAGTCACCACGGAGATCGAAACGGACGACTCCATACCGAGCATGGACCCCCACCTGGCACACATGATCGAGGCGCGCCGGTCCCTACAGCGGCGATGGAAGAAACACCGCCACCACGGCAATTTACGCAAGTGGATCGCCCGCCTCGGTCGCGAGATCGAGCAATACAGCCGACAGCTCTGTACCCAGCAGTGGCACGCGATCTGCAACGAGGCCGACGGACAACTCCACGCGAGCCGAACATGGAAGCTGCTTCGCCACCTCAAAGACGAAACCCAGAGCAAATCCTACCAACAACACCACCTGTCCCAGAACGACCAGTACCTGCCCATCACCTCGAGCGTCGAGCATCTGGACTACCGAGGGGCGGCCAACCCCGAGCTAGACGGCGACATCGAGGAGTGGGAAGTCCGCCGAGCGGTGCAGGACCTCAACTGCAAGTCGGCGGCCGGGCCGGACAACGTACACAACAAGGCTCTCCGGAACCTGAACGACACTGCCATAACGGCTCTCACACGGTACTATAACGACTGCTGGCGCTCGGGCTCGCTCCCCAAACAATGGAAGACGGCCCGAACGATCCTCATACCAAAGCCCAACAAGCCGCCCGGCATCGAGAACCTGCGCCCGATCTCCCTGACGTCGTGCGCGGGTAAGGTGCTCGAGCACGTTCTCAACAACCGCTGGCAGAGCTACCTCGAAGAGCACAACATCTACCCGGCCACGATGCTCGGCTTCCGAGCGAAGCTCAGCACACAAGACGCCATGCTCCTCCTGCAACACGACCTGCTCGAGTCCCCCAGCAGAACCGACTGCAGGGCAGTGCTCGGCCTCGACCTCAAGAGCGCATTTGACAACGTGCTCCACTCCGCCATCCTGGCACAAGTCAACCGACTGGGGCTGGGAGAACGAACGTACAACTACATTCGAGCGTTCCTGTCCCACAGGACGGCATGCATCCACGTCGGTCACCTACAACTAGACGAAAGGGAGCTGGGCAGCGTCGGCACACCGCAAGGGTCCGTCATCTCTCCCTTCCTGTTCAACATCGTCATGATCCCGGTGGCCGAGCGCCTCACCCGCCTGCCGCACGTCCACCACACGATCTACGCCGACGACATCACGCTCTGGGTGTCGCGCGGCACCAACAGCCACATCGAGGAATCGCTGCAAGAGGCGATCTGTGAAATCGAGGCCTGCCTGAAGAACACGGACCTCCGGTGCTCCCCGCAAAAGTCGGAGCTGCTTATACTGCCACCCCCCGGCCACCGCAGGAAGGAAGCCGAACGCGAAGCCGGCAACATCACCCTCCGCACCGAGAACGGCAGGACCATACCGCACGTACGCAGCCTCAGAGTGCTCGGCCTCCACATCGACTCGGGCAACACCAACCACACGGCCCTGGACAAATTACTCACGAGGATGGGCATCGCGACCCGTCTCATCAGGAGGATTTCCACACGCCGCGATGGCATGCGAGAGCCCAACCTCCTGCGACTGCTGCAGTCTTTCGTGATGAGCCACGTCTCGTACGTCGGCGCGTTTCACCGATGGCTGCAGCACGAGCGGGACAAGATCAACGCAGCCATCCGCAAGTCCCACAAGACGGCACTGGGACTTCTCCACAGCACAAGCAACCGGGCCCTTGCGTCCCTCGGCGTACACAACACACTGGAAGAGGTGTGCTAAGCCCAGCGCTCCGCGCAGCTCGCCCGTCTCGGTACTACCAAAACTGGTCGCCTGATCCTGCAACGGGCCGGCCTCCGCCCGCTACGGACGGAGCCGCTCTCGGAAGACACCCACGAACACAGGAAGATACCCAACGACATTGCCAGACAACTGGTCGTCGCACCGCTCCCGCGCAACGTCCACCCGGACCGCAACAAGGAGCGAAGGCGAACCAGAGCCCGCGCACTCGCGGAGACATACGCTACAGACAACACGGCGGTATACGTGGACGTCGCCCAACTCCCGGACAGACCCCACATCTTCGTGGCCGTAGTGATCCGCGCCACGGACGGAAGCATCCTGAACGCCTGCAGCTTCCGCTCCCCCGGCGCTGAGCAAGCAGAAGAGGCTGCCATCGCACTGGCGCTACGAAGCGACCCCGACACCACAACCATCCTGAGCGACTCCCGCTCGGCCATCACCAACTTCGCCAGAAGCAGCATCAGGGAAACTGCAGCCCGCCTGCTCCCCACGCGCAAGTCGACCACAACCAACATCAGATGGTTCCCGGCACACGTCGGACGCATCGCCGGAGGAGCGGCCAACCGCAACGAGACAGCAGACGCCGTCGCACGCGAGCTCGCGCACCGTGCGGCGCCCCCCTGCGCCTCGACCGCGGGAGACGTCGGCCTTCAAGCGGAACCGCTGACCACGTACGGCGACATCCTGTCGTGGTACCGAGAGGGGCGCCGAGCGCTGCCTCCGCCTCACCCGAGGCTGGGCAGACGCGAAGGCGTCCTTCTCCGACAACTACAGACCCGCACGGTGCTCACGCCGGCCCTCGCCCGACACGTGTGCCCCGGATACTGTGTGCAAGTGCAGTGCAGTGTTTGTGCGCGTGAACCAGCAACTCTAGCCCACATCATGTGGGGCTGTGAAGTGCAGCAAGACGGTGCCGAGGCGGACTCACTACCGCCAGACATTGTGGACTACATCAGCTCGCCCGACTCTGCGGCGCAGCTGCTCGCCATCCAGCGGCTCAATGACGCCCTGGCCCGGCAAGAGCGAACGGGGGACCCTCCCGCGGGAGCGGACTCACCTAGTAGCCGACGTCGCGACGCAGGCCCACCCTCGAGGTCTACATAGCCACGAGCTAGATAGGGTGCGGAGAAGCCCTGCGTGGCCTGATCCGCACCCGCACGCCGGATATTCTCAATGAAGTCTTGTTCCCTCTCCCCAAGATAAGCTCTCATCATCATTAACCTATCCTGCTGAGAGTGAATGAAAGTATTGTGGCTGGTTATGTTCAATTCCAACCCAGACAAACACAACAGTAAAGAAGGAACGAGCCTATCAAAATACATACTCAAAGCAGATGCAGGAGGAAGTTTTGTTGCCTAGGTTAGATGAGGCGAACGGTACTGGAGCAAAGGAAAGGGAAATAAAAGCCAAGCAGTAATTTTAAGCCTTGCCGATCATTTCATTAAGTCGAAAGCACAATGGTACTCTAAGCAACAAATCTGAGCTTAGATGAACAATAACTGAACTGTCACTTAGTGTTAACCTTATGCACAATACTTTTAAAGGACTATTAGCAGAAGTTCCAAACTTGGCTCACACGGGGATCTTATCGGCAGCACTTCTCCCATGCTTGCACAGTTGGAGCTTGAGCCTCCTTGCACAAGAAGCCAGCCAGTCAGCGAATGGTTTCAGTGGTATCTTGAGTAGATATCTTTGAACGGGCAGTGGGGCTCCACCCACGGAAGTGAAGCTGCGCTCCCTGCACGGATTCTGCAGCGCCGCGTGCACAGATCGTTTCTGCAGAATAGTCAGGATACATTTCTCGGCGATAGTACTACTGCCCCGTCGGATTGCGTTCGATGGTTCCGTGCGCTACCTGACGACACTCGATTCGTGCACACGCTGACACTACGTCGCTAGCGTTGGCATGTCATCAAAGACAGCTACCTCGTTAG
Source organism: Haemaphysalis longicornis (assembly GCF_048455015.1). NCBI lineage: Eukaryota > Metazoa > Arthropoda > Arachnida > Ixodida > Ixodidae > Haemaphysalis > Haemaphysalis longicornis. The sequence continues at coordinate 210,165,554 of NW_027526335.1, read as the reverse complement.
CCACGGCGCGACGCGATGGAAAATACTGATCCCCACGTTTTATAATTGAGCCACCGCTCCAGAATTGGAACACAAGGCTTGGCATGGAAGAGGCGAGGCACAAGTAGACACCGAATGCAGGCGCGTAAAGCCGATGTCACGCGAACTGCAAGACAACGTGAAGCTTACAAAATATTAAACGATAACACGACAGTTCTAGGAGCATGTAAAAAGAGGGGCGAAGCAGCATGCAGAAAACAATTCGTTAGGCTTACCAAGACGTGCAACAGCAAGTTCAAGAAATACCCAATCTAAATAATTACAAGCACACCTCCCAACAAGAAAAAAGCGCCGCGAAGCAGCCGCTGTACAGGGAGATAAGGACGTAACGATGCGTCAGGCCTGCCATTAGAACCACGGGCGGAGAACATCGGGACACAAGACGTAAACACCCGGCTGCCGACCTCCATGCAGCGAAATGTAGGCGAAAAGGCGGCGAACGTCGCCCGGCGGCGGCCGCTCCGCCGCCGGCGTCGAAAATACGGCTGTTCGCCGGCGATCTACGCGAGCTAGATGTCGAACGCGCGGCGGCGAACGCGACCGGAAGCGGCAAACTGCATTTTGAGGCCGCAGCCAATCACAGCCTCGTACTTCGTTGTACTTCCTGTCCTGTCTTCCATCGGCGGCGTTCGCCGCGTCACGTTGCATGGAGGTTAGGGGTGGACGAAAACTGAGGGGCGCGTCAAACCACGGCGTCCGCCGCGCCAAGTTCGCCAAGAAACTTCGCTGCATGGAGGTCGGCATGAAAAACGCGGCATGAACAATAACGTAAATATGACGTTTGTTTTGTGACGTCACAGGAAGTCACGTGATTATTTTAGCTTGACGTCACTTCTGTGTGGCAGCAGCCGTTGCCAGGGGGGCGTAGCTCGATCGTGCCACACGTGTGGCAGGAGACTTAAAGGGACACTGAAGTGATATGTAAACATTGCGGGATTACTAGCGCAAATTGTAGTCCGGAGTCCCCAGGCCATGTTTCGACCACTCTAGGCGCGTTTACGCGATTTTATTTAGTAGAAAAACTAATTCGAAAATTCTGTCCTCCTCTCTTTACGCTCGCCCATTTTCTGTGGCGTTTTCGTGTGACGTCAGGAGGGGATGAGGTGGCGATTGGCTGGCTGCGCTACTGCACGGCTCCCCGGCCTTCAGACAGAGTCAGTCGGCCCAGCGTTTCGTCCGCCGGCCACCGGCGGGTCGTCGCAATCAAGGAGGTTAAAAAAAATGGCTTGGTCGCAATTCGTTCGCTTAGTTGAAACGAAGCCAGGACACGTTTGTGAATGGAAGAATGTGCCTTTCTTTATTTGCTTTGTTTGTACACTGTATCTAGCTCCAAGTCAAGGTCGCTTCACACAGGCGCTGCACAAGCGCACATGCGACGCTTCGCTGACAGGTACGCCAGTAGGAAAATATAAGGCCTCTTGAAGGCGGGAGAAGAGTCAGCGAAGTTAATATAGGTACTAAATAAATAAAATCAACTGATATTTTTACCGTACAGCGTAAAACTAGGGCGCGGGAAGCACTTTTTTGCGCTGGGCGATCAAGAACAGTGGTCAGCAGCACGACTACGCATCTGCGAACGCTTTTCCGTCTACGAAATGCAATTGCTAGACGTGAGCTACTGTGGAAACTCGGGCGACGCTTACTATACGAGCGCAGTACAACAAATAGTCACCTAAGCTGCTTGAAATGCCGTAACTAAATGAAAGTGTAAACCAGTTGTGCAATATATACCATATGTTAGGAAACCCTGCGGGTCCGGCTTCGTGGCCGAGTGGGTTGAGGCGTTATGTAGTTCTCCGCAAATGTTTTGCAAGTCACGAGTTCGAATCCCCGCGGGTATGTGTTTTTTTTTTTGTAAGTTAACTTTTATGTCTTCCGCCGATGTTTTCTATATTGAGTTCACCTTTTTTTGGGCCGCAACGTTCATGTCTACACGAACTAGTTCACAAAACACGCGCAGGCTGGCACTGGCGCGCTAGCGAGTTCTCGTTGGCGTGCTGTTGCCATAAGCACCGACTGCTTGCAGGCAGTGGGCACAGGCCAGAATGAACAGACCCTTGGCCTGGTGTGAACACGCTTTTTACGATACAGGCATGAGGGAGGCAAGCTCCAAATATGGGGGAAAAGCGCATGACATTTGGGCGTCTGCGGGTACGCGGAGGGCGTTCATGCACTGCGTAGGTCTCGGCTAGTGAATGCTACGACTACAAGCCGTCCTGGGAGGCTTATCTTGTGCATTTTACAGCCGCCAACATGGCAGAAGCGCGGTACGATGATTACTGCGATATTGAGAATGCCCATCCAACAACGCCATTGGTTATGTTTTACAGAACCGAAACCGAAACCGAAACTTGTTTGATTGCTAACCTTGGGCATCGTCCAATCACGGCGCCCCTCCTCTCAACGTCACAGCCTTAGTTGGTGCGGCCGCCGCAAACCGCGCATGGTAGTTTTTCTTCTTTCGCGCTTTGTAAAATAATTACCGATTTGTCAACCGGATAAACAATGAAAAGTGTGCTAATTTGAGCCAGTCTACGCAGTGCAAGCAAAAACGGGAGCTTGACAAATTCACTTCAGTGTCCCCTTAACCTTTGTAAAAGCTCTAAATTCAACCAGTTATACATTAAATGCTATAAATAGGCAAATTTATGAATGTTAGGCGTAGTCCATAAATTGTCACATACCAAGAAGAAACAAAATTTTATTTCTTCTAAATGTAAATTTTATGTAGCAGGCAATTTTGCTGCAAATCCACAATGTGCTACCAACATGAGTGCCTCCTTCGATGAACACCGAACCTAAAATCAGCCACGAAGAGTGCCAACACAGAATGGTGCCAACGTTTTTAGATTAGGTCAGTTGGCAAAGAGTGCGGCCTTCCAAGCACCGCGGCGCGGGCCGGTGCTGTCGCCGACCAGGCGGTGGCGCTGCGGTAGCGTTGAGATCGGTCTCGGCGCGTCGTCTGCTACTCCTTGCTTGGAAAGGCGCCGGTGAACGACCACCGCACACCGTTAATGTTCTTTTTTGACATGCGAAATCCAACTTCGCTCTACTCTTACGCTTTAGTGACAAGAGCTTTACATTTTTATCGACATTATAACGAGAAGCTGTACTTAAAGGAGCCATGAAGAGAAAACACAAGTTTGGTTCATTCAAAAGATTGTCTCGTTAGAATCATACTGACACCACTTTTAACGTAAACTTCGCTCAAATAAGCTACATAATTAGGAAAAACGGGAATGGTCATGCGACCCACCAGCTCATTTCCCGCAACAGAACCTGTGATGTCACATTGGCTAAGCTCTGCGATTGGCGGAGGCTGGCAGAAGCAGACGCAAATTAGGTAGAGCTTACAAACTAGACGAACGAGCGATTTGCGCTTAAATTTAGGGCACATTCTTTACAAAGCAATAAGAATGATGGGACAAACAGTGGGAGTTGCGAAAGCACATGTAAACATAGAAGTACTGATACGTTCTGCTGTTCGTACTGCGCACAGCATGCTTGGTTTAGCTGCACAGCACTACGGGGCTTGGGGTTGTCTCAGGCGACACTGGCCGATTGACGCAAGCAACGGTGTCTTACGTGACCCCATTTGTCGAGCGAGCACTGTTTCAGGGAACGAATATTTTCTCCCAGAACAAAAACAAGCCAGGTTTAAATGCGGGCAAAAACAAACCAAACGCTTGCCATGGTATGGTGGCGCCATCTAGGTTACGGAACATAAAGAAACGCGGGAACAAATCTACACCCCTGTACAGGGTGGAGACAACCTTTGAACGGTCCCGTGCCGCCGCAATTGGGCCAACGGGCTCAACGCGTTATTCTTTTCGTTTCCCACGAGACCTAGCAACGCGAAACAGACAATATGATTCAAACTTCTTCAGTAAACCGCGTTGCGGCGATAATTTTAGCGCGGTTTTGACACAATGACTTGCTTCGGCGGCGAGCGAGCAACCGAACATGGCGGCGCCAGCGTTACGTGTCTCTACCCTGTACGGCGGATGCGTGAATGAAGGTATTCTAGGCTGCAGAGCGGTCGGTTCCCGTGATGTCACTTGGGGCCACGAAAACGCATGATTGAGCGGGAAAATCAAAATTTTAACCTAAATTGTTTAATTTCTCAGTGAATAAACCACCGTTTGTATCCGGACAAGCGCTGGGGGCACTATAAAACACGAAATCTTTCGAATAAAACCAACTTGCATTTTCTCTTCATGGCTCCTTTAAAGGGACAGACAACCGATTTTTTTCGCATATATGTTCTCTAGCTCATTTGAAAGCCAGCGTTTTATATAGCCCGGTAACCACACGCAACTTTTAAACAAACTGGCGGAAATAATTTTAATTTGGCAGCAAACTTCCTGAAATCGGAAGGGTGGCGGTTCGTATTGTCGAAACTTGACACTACAATATAGGTCTATTCGTTTCACCTGCACCGCGTGAACCAGTTGAGGCGGTGCCGCACTTCGCCGTTCGTTTCAGCGGTGCAGCTCGCGGCACCTGAACCGCGCCGTTCGATTCACCGGTGGTGCCGACGGGTGCAGGACGGGTTCATGGCTTTGCCTGCACTCCCTGCCGAGGAGGTGCAGAAGCAGACGAAAAATGTGCAGGTCTGGTTCCGCCGATGGCGGAACCCGCTTTGCACTGCTGTGAACTGGTTCAAGAGGTGCAGGCTGAATCGAATAGACCCTATGTGTCCCTGTCACGTGACCTGCAAACCTACCAGCTACTGTAACTGCTGAAACGTTTATTTACGTATTGAAAACCTTTTAACACAAGTATTTGTACAAGCTTAAATAGTATATGAATTTCTAAACATTACTTTGAAAATTCTAAAGACACGCCGCCCGCCGCCGCTGGGTTGCTCTCAGTGTGGCTAACTGAGCCACCATGCCCAGAATCAACGGCAGCGTTCAGCAAACAGACCCAGCGAAGGAGCTTTGACGATTCTGCCTGAGTCAGGGGCGTTTGTTCTGCCAAAATATTTTATTTCAGTCTCCAAATACGCCAACGGCAGCTTAAAAAAAAAAGAGAAACGTCGCGCCCGGGGAGAATCGAACTTTCCGCCTCCACAACGTGAAGCCAGATTCTGCCTATCGTCTATCCCAACAGATGGCGCATTCGTGCAAAATAGACCCTTGCATTAAAAAAAACACATAAAGGAACAGGAAAGCCTGCGATTCACACTTTTTTAGCTGGGAACAAGTTTTTAAGTATCGTTTTTTATTTCGCATACAGACAAAAGTGTGTTGCCGAGCTACTCTATGTCATGGTTGCCAGCATTAGTTTTGGTAGGGACACATACGGCTCGTAGATCAGAAAATTCGATTTAAAAAGTTCTAGAGCGTTATCAGCAAAACCGTTTCTCGTCAAGGTGCTTTAAGTAATGCCCTTTCATTTGGGATAGAGAATATATACTCGACAAAAATCGGTTGTCTGTCCCTTTAAGAAAAAAAAAAGGCAAGGCAAACACTGCACAGTCCGCTTGTCTTCGGCTGCTTCCCGTTCCATTTATTTATTTTTCCATTTATTTTTCCCCAGTACGGGATCCTTTATAGCTCAATAATGTTTAAAGCATACCCGAACACGTCTTACACTTCTGAAACTGCGGGAAAGCCTACAATAGTCAGCCATCTACTTGGAATCAAGAAAAGACGCCTCGACATTTTTATTTATGCTGTGGAAGCAAATGCAGTAGGTACGTTTTCACAAGAACATATTTACAACCCCAACAAAACTGATCAAGTGAGCGGATTGGAAACCAAGTGCTGACGTGCACGCGCTCAGCAAATTCTTGGTATTTTAACTGCGGACACGAAAAATTACGATTTGTTAAGCAGCTTCGGTGTTAACGAAGAAAATTGAACCAATTATTAAACCAATGTTTTTTTTTTATTTCTCTGACAGGTATAAATGTGGTTTCTTAAAAGAAATAAACGTTCTTTCTCGGATGAGAATGTTTGTCGTACAGCTATTCTTTTTTGTTGGTTCGTAAATCTGATGGACTATAGGGTCACAGAAACTTTCATTCATCTTCTTGTAGTCCTGATATGCCAATTTTTTAAAGCGTTTAGCCTTCATTCATCTTCTTGTAGCCCTGATATGCCAATTTTTTAAAGCGTTTAGCCTTCATTTATCTTCTTGTAGCCCTGATATGCCGATTTTTTAAAGCGTTTTGCCTGGTAGTTTTTCCGCTGAGCCATCGCTGCTGTCTTCTGCGTTGATTTTTCCTGCACGATTCTTTTTGCAGTCTACAGATAGGCAGCACTTCTCAGTTTTGACTAGTCAGATTGATTTATAAAAGGGACTAGTCAGATTGATTTATAAAAGGTTTAACGCGCCGACGCTTCACAGCTAGGCGATGAGGCGTGCCGTAGTGGAGGGCTCCGGATTAATTTTGACCACGTAGGGGATCTTTGACATATGCTGAAATCTCGAACACACGGGTGTTTTCGCTTTCCGCCTCTATCAGAATAGCGGCCGCCGTGGCCGGGAATCGAACCCGAGTCCTTGCGCCCAGCAGCACGGCGCCTTGGCCTCCGCGCCGGGTAGGGATCTGATCTGACAGCACCGGGAATATGTTGTGCCACACACACTTCATGCCCTTTCACGGCAGTTGTTGCGGATGAAACGTCTGGAAACAGGTAACATTTGTTCCAAGGGCTGATCTTTAAGGCAACAATGTAGCGAATAAATGTTGCTACATTCTTCTGCCTTGTCAGCTGAGGGTGAATATTCCCATTTTTATCGCTGTAGCTACACGGCGGGACAAGCAAACCTCTTGAATTAACTTCAACCGACAAGTTTTGCCCCACTACTGCACCCTTCTCAATCAGCACAATTGCACCCAGAATCTTCGAGCTTGTAGAAGATAACCTAGGCGAAGCCTTCACATTCTACGATTGAAATGTCGGACAATTGCTGAATTCCTGCATAACTGCGAGCCACAGCTCAGTTCCCAACGTACGTGCTGACATCGGCGCTTTCTACACCACTCGCGCCACTTACGCCAGTTTCCTCGCGCAAAGACCCATCATTTTGGCAGGACGCAACATAGGTGGGAACCACTGTCATCCATTTATGCGGTTTTCGGCATGACTTTGACGTCTTTGGTGGCGACAGATGCTCAGGTATGTCAGGGAAAAAAAATTCCCCGTATTTCCCCGAGGGGAAGAATGTGAAAGTGCGAATGCACGAGTTGAATTTGCGCGGTTCGGTAATGTTCGCGAAAGAGAGATCACACACACAAACACAACTACAAAGAAAGAAAGATGCATTTATTCACAGACACCTATTTGTGTTGTCGTTGTACTTGATTGCTAGAGCGGATCTCAGCTTTGAAATTTCCTGTCAGTACTCCTTTAAGCGGGTGCATTAGCCCTTCTCACGCCCGATTCCTGGCCAATCCCCCACGTGTGTATGTGCCATGTCAGCGGCCAGGCAGCGCGCGCCCATCTCCCCCCGTTGCCAAGGAAGACGAGGAGATTCCTGGCCAATCCCCCACGTGGGTATGTGCCATGTCAGCGGCCAGGCAGCGCGCGCCCATCTCCCCCCGTTGCCAAGGAAGACGAGGAGCGCGCGCACCCGCAGCTGTTGCTATGCGGACGGCGGCGGACGCTTCAGGCTCGCTTAAGAAGTGCATTCGCACTTAATACGGGGCGCCGCGCCGTCCATCAGAGTCCGCCTGCCTTACGGTATCTTTACAGTTTGACCGTTCACGGCGTGTTCGTAACAGTTGACGATGTCTGAAGACTCACAATGAATGTCACAAGCGTATGTTTATGGCGTAACCATGTAGTTTTTCCGCGGAATCGCGCTTTCCTACTCCTTCAATCCGTCAGGACCCTTCGGCGCTTTGAAGAAATGCCGCTGCACGGACTTGGCCGCTTTCCGAAGCATACCCGGCCGAACGGCAGCCCGGCGCGCAGCACGTCAACAAACCGCACCGACACTTCAGAGATCCACTAAAATATGTATGCACGATGTCAACACCGAGCTAATACGTTAATACAGACGTGACGATCAGGCGAGCGCCAACAGCACAGTGAAATCACATGGCCAGGGCGAGCTTCGCTCCCCAAACTAGATCGCAACGCAACGCCAGCGCCACCTCTCGGAATGGCGACAAAATGGTGCCGCCTTTCGAGGCGCAGTTTGCAAACTGACCTAATCTAAAAACGTTGCCTGGTGCCAAGAACAGTACTTACCAACGTTTTTACGATGTGTTTGTACGGAGCGCAGCCCGGCAGTGGCGCTGCGGCTCTGTGCGTCTGGCGTCTGCTAGTTGTGCGGCCGAACCAACGTTTTAGACGATTATGACACTCTATGACTCTATGAAACTGTATGTTTTAGACACTCTATGGGCTGAACGGCAAGGTTGTGAGAAACTATGAACTGACCAGGCTGAGGACATACTTCTATCTTTTATTCCTCCTGCGGGTAAAATGAACAGTGCAGCGGCGCGCGCTGTTTCCGATCGTGCGGTCACTTCGTTGCAGTTGACGCACTGCACGACAGGTTAAAATTATTGGTCGTGTTTATTTGCCTGTACAGAACACTTCTTGTCAACAAGCACACCACAAAAATCAGTCCTGAAGAAAACATAGGAAGTGATCCCGACATATCATATCTGTCACAGCCACTTCCTGCGATTTTAAAAGCGAAATCCAAAAGACCGAAACTCATTGACTGGGATAAATGTCGAGAAAACCTACAAGCAGAAGATTCAATTAGAAATATCGGCCACATCGAAGAGTGGTGCGAAGAAATCGTACTAGAACAGAGCAATGTTGCCAAATCTATTGGGGAAAACAAAGCTCACGCTACGTGGATTGTATACCATCTTGCAAAACTACGGGGAAAATATCCAAGCTTCAACATAGATGGAAGAAAAAATAGCGCCCTTCAAAGGCGCATTACAACATCACCAAAGCTTTAGGACAACATGCAGATAACTTTTTCTAGCAAAACTAACTTTTGCGGAAAATTAAAAAACACTCTCAGCACAGCCAAAACATGGGAAATAACCAAAGGTATGCTCGACCCGGACGGTGCAAAGATACAAAGTGGCCACTGCACAAAAAGAGTCGCACACCCCTTTCAAAATTCAGAGACAACCTGACCACGGCTTTGAAGAACAAGTTCGGTTTCAACGACCCTATCTCCACCTTCGACAGAACATGCCCCGCTTACGAACTTCTCCACAGAGATAGTACCAAAGAAGTTTATCAAGCCATCATGAACTCCAAAAGGAAAGGTTCCCTAGGTTTAGATAAAATTAACAACAGCAAGATCATAAATCTCGGAGATCGAGAAATAGAACCACTAGCGACCTATAGAAAAAGTTTGGGAGAACAGGCAACGTTCCAACGCCATGAAAACATTCGGAAATCGTAACCATTTTGCAACCGGACACGTCCTGGACACGTCCCACATCCCCCGTTCGTTCCTCGACGAACGACACAGGCTGCAAGATGAAACAATTAATGGATGCAGTACGTGCCTTGCGCCCACTCGGTTGTCTATCGTCTTCCGCTGGCTTGCGGGAAGGCCTACATCGGGCAGACCAATCATGCCTCAACATCCGACTACGTGAGCACAACAGCTCTTTGAAGGGCAGATCTTACACGCACTTAGCAGTGCATTGTAAGGAGTGCGAAAAGGATGGGTGCAGGCCTCTCTTTCACAAGACGGCAGTCATGTACAAACACCACAAACAAAGATAAATAATCGACGCGTACCATATCAGCCGGGATCGCTCCGTGTGCGTTAGTCCGCCTTCACTGACTGAGACCGAAGAATGCGGAATTGGAATTCGTTGAACCGCACGGGAAGTGACCATGTTGCATGCCGCGTTCTGTTTTTAATTTTTTACAATATTTTATTGTTTTTCTTTGTATTTTTTTGTTTCTATGTACTCGTGCGAGAACATTGATGAGTTTGCGTTTTTTCACATTATAAATGTTTGTTCTTTCCAAAAAAAAAAACAATTAGTAGTGGCTTGGCTCTGCTATGCCAGGAGATACGTAGCGTGAGCTAAGGTTCAGCAATCCAGTCAAATCCAGTCCAGTACAGCCCAATTCAGTCTAATTCAGTCCAGTCCTGTCCAGTCACTGCTCCTCGCGCATGTTCAGCACGGCTCTTCACGAGCCACGCGAAACGGCTATAAGCGGCTCCAGTGCAGCGTCAGACTTGGCTACTGCGCAATTGAGGCGCACACCTGGGCACGCGCCGGCGCCAGTGCGTCTGCCGCAGCTATGACGCAACACAATCCAACACAATCCACTTTAATCCAATACAAGCCAATCCAATCCAATGTTCCTCGCGCTTGCGCAGAGCGGCCCTTTTCGGCACACGCGAAACTACTCAACCTCGGCCAGTGTAGCTTACGCTACAAAACAGTTGCTAGCAGCGCGCCGTCCTGTGTACTTTCCTACGTGTAGTCGTTTTTCGCGCTTTCTCCTAATACAGTCCGTGGAGAAAGATGCACGGTGAAATGCAAGATGAAAGCGTGAAAAGCTTGCAAGCATGAAACCTTGAAAAGATGAAATCAAATTACCAGCAAACAGCAAAACACAAGCAAGTTAGCACCAATTACCCACAAAACACAAACTTGTGTGACAAGGAATTAAGAAGCAAGGTATACGCCATACGGAACTCGAAAATTATTTTTATCCGAATTCCGTAGGCTGGCTCAATACCTTGCGCTGGGCCCTGCTGCGGTGTAATACGTCGTACCGAAGCATTTGTCCCACATAAAAACCAGCTTCATCATCATCATCATCACCAGCCTATCTACGCCCACTGCAGGGCAAAGGCCTCTCCCATTATTCTCCAATTATCTCGGTCCTGTGCCAACTGTGACCAATTTATACCCGCAAACTTCTTGATCTCATCTGCCCATCTAACTTTCTGCCGCCCCCTGCAACGCTTGCCTTCTCTAGGGATCCACTCTGTTACCCTTAATGACCAGCGGTTATCTTGCCTTCGCATTACATGCCCTACCCACGTCCATTTCTTCTTCTTAATTTCTACTAATTTGTCTTTAACACCAGTTTGCTTCCTGACCCACTCGGCTCTCTTCTTGTCCCTTAATGTTACACCTATCATTTTCCGCTCCATTGCCCGCTGAGTCGTTCTCAATTTAAGTTGAACCCTCTTAGTCAGCCTCCAAGTTTCTGCCCCGTAAGTGAGTACCGGTAAGATGCAGCTGTCATACACTTTCTTCTTCAGCGACAATGGTAGGCGGCTATTCATTATCTGGAAGAAGACGAAGAACGGGCTAGCCGGTCCACTGCTTTCGCCGCTCTGTGAGTTTTCATTTCTTTGTGCCATTGCAAAGCTTCCCGCCTCATTCTGCTGTGCAGTATGGCGTTATAAACGACTAAGGACGACGGCGAACCGGAAAAACTTAGCCAAGAGAGCCATTCATGGTCCCAATAAGCGGTCCCTGCTGTTAAGCGGGGGGCCGCCATCACTGGTGCCTCATGCCGTAATCATGGAGGCTTCAACCATGGCTACAACGGAAGGACAGCATCGTACAGCGTCCCTGTCACCGGAGGACAACGTTTTACTCAATGAACATGATCCGCCAGCTATGAAAAAGCGCGCCATCGAGGAGTTACAACGCCACACAACCGGAGATGGACATGCAGCTGAAGAGGAAAGTCAGGCTGCGTTTACTGTAGTCAGATATAAGAAGTCTAGGCCTACCGGCATCCCAGTTGTGCTTCAACCAACGCAACCAGGTTGTTCCTTCTGGAGGCTCAATCCCAATTTGCTCGCATCGGCAGTCGTCTCGATTGCCCAGGAAAAAGTTCTTACGCATCGCTTCAACAAGGACGGTGGCCTTGTCGTCACCGTATCGACTCTCAACGCTGCCAACCGTCTTCTTGCCGTGACGGAGCTGGTTGGCATGACGGTCCAAGCACGTCTACCACGTTCCTATTCAGCGACGTCTGGAAAGATCGATGATGTCCCTCTTGAGTACACGGACGAAGAACTCCTTTCCTACCTGAGAGATGAAGGTGTTACATCTGCCAAAAGGCAAGTCTCTTATGATCGGGGCGAAAATGGTGTAGTGGCAGAGCGTCGCCGAAAAACAGTGCTTCTGGAGTTCCCAAACGGCTCTGCATTACCAAAGCGCATTTTCCTTGGCTTCTGCAGTTATCCCGTTGAGGAATACTTGGGAACAGCAACCCAGTGCTTCAAATGTCGAAGGCACGGTCATATTGCGAAGCACTGCAATGGGCCCGTCCGATGCAAAATATGCGCAGGCCCGCACTCGTACAAAGACTGCACTTCGCGCGCGCACCCTCGATGTGCGAACTGTGATGGACCACATCCTGCAACCTTCGGTGCCTGCCCGAAGAAAAAAGGCGCCACTCTTGCACGCGCAGTTGAGCAACTTCAAGGAAGGGCTCCCAAACAACGCGAGCCGCCCCCAAATCCAGAAGTAGTTTGTGCAACACCCAGCTCCACTCAGGGTTCGCTTTCAACACACACAAACGCAACAACGAAAAAGTCCTATGCACGTACTGTTCGAGAAAGCCCCAAAAACCCCAGCCTGAAGAGAAACAACAACCGACACGAGCTTTCGTTACTCCTGTAATACCCATTGCGTCTCAGCATGCAACCGAACCACCAGCGGAGACCCACGCTCCTACAACGCAAGTCGACTTGAGTAAAGTGATAATTCCCCTGTTATTTGCGGCACTCAAAGCTCTTATGTCCGCCATACCATCTGCAAGCGGTTTGCCTGAAGTTGCTGCTATCATGGCTTTGGAACCTCGGCTAGCAGCATCTTGCTCCCGACCTGGTGTGCCATTCACCATCGGGAAACAATGACGGCAACACCATCGCCAACAGTGTCATTGAACAGTCACCTAAAACGATGCACCATTTTTCAGTGGAACGCTCGTGGTCTGAGGTCGAAGCTCGGTGATCTACGTCAGCTTCTGCACACTTACCGATTCCCATTCGTTGTCATTTCAGAGTCACGAGTAGATCAGAATTTCCGCTTGAGTGGTTACTATTTCATCCACTCTCAACGAGTAAGTGGTACAAGCCGGCTTCTTATAGGGTTCCGTACTGACGTTCCGGCAGTTGAAATTCCAGTCTCACCGCACGAAACAAATGAGTACGTCTGCGCCACTACAATTATTTGTTCTCAGACTTTCACATTTATCGCAGCGTACTTACAACCCAACGCCAAGTTTGATGAGACCAGGCTGGACAACCTCATCACGTCGACTGATAAGCCGCACATTATCTGTGGGGACTTTAACGCTCATAATGAAATTTGGGGCAGTTCCCAGACAAGCCTACGTGGTGCAAAACTCGCGGACCTCCTAATTAGACATGGCATTGAACCCCTAAACGATGGCAGCATTACCTTCCTCAAATCCCCCAAAACAACCAGCTGTATCGATCTGTCATTCGTCACTGCTGGCTTTTCCGCAAAATCCACGTGGTGCACAGACTTAGAGACAAGAGGAAGTGACCACTACCCGATTTTGATATCAACTCGTGACTCGCACTCTCAGACTTACAAAGAACAGGTCGCGTGCACGGACTGGAGAGCTTTCGTGGAAGCCATACGAACCTGCATTACGGCAGCGACTCGAGATGACGAAATTATCCCAGCGATACTTCACTGTTTTCGGAATTCCACATGCTTAAGAACAAAACGCTGGAATCAACCCAATAATGACGCTGAGTACCAAAGATTATGTGCCATTCGTCGCCATGCGGAGCGAAAAGCCCTCCGTACAAAATCTCTAGAAGATTTACGAGCTTCTAGAAGGGCTCAGAGACATGTAATGCGTCACCTATACAAGCTTCAGCGACAACGGTGGAGGAACTTTTGTGCAACGTTAAATACTCACACACCGTTGACGCGCATCTGGCGTGTTGTCAAAGGGTTACGCACGACACCTAAGCAGCTGCGCCCTTTTGTTGCCCTCTCACTGCACGAGCACTCCTCTTTGAAATTGGACGCAGAGGAATATTGCAAGATCCTCTCCTCATCAACGCTGAATACACTTCTACCTGTTAGGCCTCCAGAATCAGCCGTTCCAGCACTGGACCTGCCTTTTACATTACAAGAACTGACAGCAGCAATCTCCGATGTAAAAACCAAGTCGTGTCCAGGTCCGGATGGCGTTAGTTACGCAACCTTCACGCACTTGCCTCACAATGCCCTGCTCCGTCTCCTAGAGTTCTACAATTCCTCTTGGGTGAGCGGTACGCTGCCCTCTGATTGGAAACTCGTCCAAATTACTCCTGTTCTAAAGCCTAGCCGGCCGCCCACGTGTTATTCCTCTTTTCGGCCTATAGCTCTGTTGAACTGTATTGGGAAACTGATGGAGAAGATGGTACATAAAAGAATGTCCTGGTTTCTCGAAAGCCGACGCCTTTACCCGCAAGAGATGAATGGATTCCGTAGGCACAGATCGTCTATCGACAATATAATTGCCCTTATCTCGTCAGTCGAGGAGCAATTGGATTCTAGCCGCATACCAATCGCAATTTTCTTAGACATAAAAGCTGCCTACGACTCTGTCAGACACACAGCCATTCTAACTGCTCTTGCAGTACATGGCTTTGGAGGAAGACTCTACGCCTGGATCGAGGATTACCTTGCTGGACGTCAGCTTTTCATGCGCACTTCGGATGGTGACACATCATGTTTCCCCGTCGAAAAAGGAGTTCCACAAGGAGCCGTTTTAAGTCCACTGCTATTTAATTTGACTCTCATAGAGCTGAAACGGTGCCTACCGCGGGGAGTTAACATCAAGATCTACGCAGACGACATTTGTATCTGGCACGCAGCACGCTCCCGACGCACCACTCAGCAACGTCTCCAGAAGGCCCTCTTCTCCATTTCAACCTACCTTGCTGCTCGTGGACTTCACCTATCGCATGAGAAAAGCGTTGCAATGGCGTTTACAAGGAAGCGCATGGATCAGTACCCAATTCTGCTGAGTGGACGAGCCCTCCCGTACGCCCGGACCCATAAGTATCTTGGCGTAATCATCGACCGTAATCTCTCCTGGTCGCCTGAGATAAAAAGACTGTGTGACCGCATCTCTGCGACGTCTCAGGTTCTGAGATATCTTGCCGGTTCCCGCTGGGGCAGCAACTGCGGGTCGATGCTACAGCTTCACAAAGCTTACGTCGATGGCCTCATACGCTATAGCCTTCCCTTACTACACCATGCAGCGCCTACTAACAAAATGAAGCTAGAAGCGGCTCGACGGAACAGCCTGCGCATTTGTCTTGGACTACCCAGAGGTTCTTCGGGTGCCGGCACCATCGCTGAAGCTCGTTGCTTGCCTCTGGACGCACTCATGTTACAGGAGTCGCTCCGTGTCCACTACCGGCATCTACTTCAACCTACACCCCACTGTCTGAGCAGGATCACTGCGGCCCAGAGTTCTGGGTTCGGAGATGCTATTAGAGCTTTGTGCCTTCCCAAAACGACGCAACCACCGCGAGCAATTCCATCTTAGTTTCCGCCCTGGACATTAGCGTCGACTCGTATAGGTTTAGGCATCCCAGGGATGACATCTCAGAAGATAACGCCTCAGGCTGAACTGCTCCAACTGGCGTTGGACTACATGCACAGGTTGCATTCCACCAGGGTTCATATTTTCACTGATGGGTCTTCGCTGCCGCAAAGTTCCTCCTCTGGACTATTCGTCCCGTCGACTGGTAAACTCTTTTCCTATCGTTTAGACAGACCAACGTCCTCGACATCAGCTGAACTACACTCCCTCAAAGAGGCAATCCGCTACATCCTACGTCAAGAGCCCAACGAATGGACCATATTCACTGACTCTAAACCTGCCCTTCAGTGCCTCCTTAAGAGCGGCAAGCACTTCACATATGAACTTGCCGTTCAAGATATTCTCTACCTACATCACCTTGCAGTAGGCGCTGGGCAAAATATTGTTTTTCAGTGGGTGCCTGGTCACTGTGGGATAACGGGAAACCAAAAAGCTGATGACGCTGCCTCTACAGGCCACACCTGCCGAAATATACGAAGAACATTTTTTACCAAACACGACGCTTCCACCATGGCCACACGTTACGCCCTTTCAGAGAGAAACAGAATGTGGTCAGATCCTACCCACCACCACAAGTTTCTCTACTCCCTTGACCCTCAGCTGTCGTCAAGACTTCCTCACCAGCTCCCCCGTCATCTAGAAACATTATTTCATCGGCTCCGACTTAATGCAGCTTACACCAACAGCTACCGTTTCCGCATTGGACTATCTACCGCCCCCAGGTGCAACAACTTTGCATCGGAAGACACTATTGAGCATCTTTTACTCCACTGTCCTGCCTACAAGGACTCTAGATCAACTTTGCTACAGAACATTGCACGCATAGGTTATACGCAAGGACCAGTGACCTTAAAAACCATTTTAGGGCCCTGGCCGTCTTCTTCTCAGCAACGCCTAGCCCTAAAATTTCTGTTTTCGTACCTCAGCGACACTGGCTTAATACAAAAACTTTAAATCTCTTCACTCTGAGACTTTCGCTCTTGCCCTTTTACTTAATTTCGTTGGTCCCTCTCTCAGCTTCCATCTCTTTTCTGCCGTCCTCTCTCTTGGGCCTTTCTTCCTTTTCCCCCTCCCCTAACAGAGTAGCATGAAGGCGATTTTGTACGCCGGCTAAACACTCTGTTTTCTAATAAAGAGCTTCTCTCTCTCTCTCTCTTATCTGAGAATGTCTGCCATATGCACCCCACCCCATTCTGATCCTTCTAATTATATCTGCCTCATGATTGGGATCTGGGGTCACAACTTGGCCTAAGTAGATATATTCGCTTACCACTTCCACTGCCTCGCCACCTATCTCAAACTGCTGTGCTGTCCCGAGGTTATTCATCATTACTTTAGTTTTCTGCATATTAATTTTCAGGCCCACGCGGTTCTACTCTGTTCGCCCAGTGCGGAAAGCATGCTTTGCAATTCGTCCCCCGAGTTAGTTAGCAAGGCAACGTCATCAGCAAATCTGAGGTTACTGAGGTATTCTCCATTAACCCTTACTCCCACCTGTTCCCAATCCAATGTTCTGAATACTTGTTGTAAGCATGCTGTGAATAACATTGGAGAGATTGTGTCTCCTTGTCTGACACCCTTCCTTATAGGTATTTTACTGCTCTCCCTATGGATGGTGATAGTAGCTGTAGACCCATTGTAGATATCCTCTAGTATTCTTACATAATGCTCATCTACCCCCTGGTTCCGTAATGCCTGAATGACTGCTAGGGTTTCGACCGAGTCAAATGCTTTCTCATATCTATGAAGGCTATATATAGGGGTTCAGTATACTCAGCGCAGTTCTCTATCACCTGATTGATCGTGTCAATATGGTCCATTGTTGAATAACCTTTACGGAACCCTGCTTGTTCTTTAGGTTGACTGAAATATCAGCTTATTCATAGCTAAACCAGTGCCCTCTGCTCTCACTATTTCCTTGTTGAGCGGGACCAATTGCTGAAACAGGGTTAGAAGAGGTTTGTGAACTCTCTGAGCATGTACAATTTGTATATGTGTGCATTTCTCCTCTTACTCCCCTTTCTTTCTTTCCTTTTCTTTTTCTCTCTATTCTTCGCTGTCACCTCACTGTATTCACCCCATCTGGAGTAACAAGCCCTACCGTTAGTGGGGCTGCCCTCTTCAGCTTTCATTAAAGGCGTTTTCTCTCTCCCCCCTCCTCCCCCCGGAACCAATTCAGCACTCAGCGTAAAACCATCATTACAACAATTTTAAACTTTTATAGCATTTTGACGTAACTTTTCGTGTTTATCGGCATTGGAATTGTCCCTTCCAGGTTTAATGTCATGCTTTTAGAACTAACTGCGTTTAAGGATATCAAGTTCCCTTCAGGAGCTATACGATATGGCCTGTTCCAATGTGTAGCATGTCCTACACTTACACACCTAATTTTTACACGCATTTAGAAACGTTAGCACGTGTAGGTGATTTGAAACAGCGGCAAAAGCTGAACGGGTAGCCGGGGTAGGAACAGCTGCATAATGCCTCGTTTCGTCCCCTGACGATTCCGTAACAATCCACCTTTTTCCAGTACCGGTCCGTCTAGCGGTCGTTTGTATGAACTAAATTTGGCAGCAACCCCGCCCCCTCACGGATCCCGATGCGCACTGCCCGGACCGCCATTCGGCCATTCCTCGCAGCGCGGTTGGTGTGTATGTGTTTCTTCTTGTAGTTGACCACACGCGTTTTTCTTGCGCATCCCTGCGACCGCGAGGATGGCATGCGCAAGTAGCCTGCCCTCTGCGACGTGCCAGACGTTTTTTAGTGCCTACAATGAAGGTAACTGGAACATTGACTTCCGCGACGCGCCTCATTTCACAAAGGCGCAGCTGGACAGGCACTTCGGCGATGTGGCTGCCGGATTCTGCGACCGGCAATGGTCTCGCGGGTGGAACTTTAAAGTTGAATACTTTATCCGAAACGTGGTGTGGCGGGAGGCAGAAGCTGGCGTTTACGTGCGGAGCTCGTGCGTGCCTTCCATGAAGTCTGGGCACTACAAGCAGCTTGCGCTCCTGGAGTCCGGCTCTGCGACCGTTCTCGCAGCGTACTGCGAATGCCCAGCAGGGTAAGCATTATTTCGTTCGTTACTTTCAGAACGGAACTAGCGATAGCAAACGTAGCAGTGTCGGCCTTGCCGCTCCTTGGGGGAAAGACCAATCGCGACAGATAAGCTTCATCGTGCGCGCTGCGTTCGGTTTCCCGGCTCGACAAGCCGCGCTGCGCGTAACAGATGCCTTAAAACAAAACGTGCTACGTTAGGGTTCGAGGCTGGGTCAGGGGAGTGAAACTTCCTATACCTTGCATGGGACGCGATATTCGATCGAAGCGCCGAACAAACCCCTGGTGTTTGGGGGCGGTACTAAAAACATGGCGGTGTGTTGCAGACATGCACTGGAAAACGCCATCTTGATGAGGACTTAAAAGCAGAGCGGGGTGGGGTGGGGGGGGGGGGGGGGCAAATTAGCACCAAATTCAATTGGGATGCACATTGAAGGTAAATTGAGTGAGTGGAAGATATTCAGATGGCCAGCGCACGACCTTTCTGTTGCGCACCCCGCCACATTATCGAAAGGGCAATTGTTTTGTTCTGATTAATGAAGTTTTACGCGTCCACTTCTTTTTGCACCACTTATTCTAAGTACGACGTTGTTTTGGTTTATTAGTACACACAATCTAGACAAGGATAAAGAGTACAGGTATTTTAATTTTTATTGCTAAATGTACCATTCATACAGTAAAAACACAACTTAGATATTTTACACTTTTAGTCGTAAACAAAAGTGTATGGCACATTGCCGCATGCTATGTATCCAGCCAGTGCATATCTGTCCAGTGCCTTGTCTGTCCAAGGTCCTCGTAGTCTCTGGTGGTGAAATGGGCAGGACACAGCCGGTAGCTGCTGTAGATCTGTCGAGGTGGTAAATGAGCCAGGTTCTGCCTTCTCGCACACTGGAGCCAAACACGAGATCTGGAACATCAACAAGCACGTGTGTATATTTGGGTTAGAATGAATACTAGCTTTACTGCTGCTTTCAGATAGCATCTGTATTCGATATATTCGGAAAACTAGCATCTGTATTCGGAATAAGCGTTATCTGATATATTAGGAATCTTTCTTTCTTTGACCAATCGTAAAGACAAATTTTAAATTAAAATCAGCCTTTATTATTAAGAGACGCAGATACATTGTTCTATTTGTGCGATGATAATGTTCGGTGGCGTAGAGGTAGAACACCCGTCTCGCGTGCAGAAGGACCGTGGTTCGAATCCCGGTGCCGGACAATTCCCACCGGATTAAAAAAAAAAAAAAAAAAAAAAAAATCCGCGTATTGATGGAATTGCACAAAGGGGCTTGGGGTGCGGCCTGACCCCGGCGACCATTGCCGGTAATGCACTCCCTCACCAGAGCAGGATTGGCCACCCTGGTGTAGTAATGGCCACAACCTCCCATGAATACGCCAACTAACCCTCGGCCCTCAGTCCCCAGCGGCTGCGAAGCAACTGACCACGGCGGCGGTCAGACCTGTGACGCAGCAGAGGGTGCTAAGAATCACTGGATCCGGACAGGCCGCCAATGGAATCTGAACCTGGCAACGTTTAACGCGCGAACCTTATCTAGCGAAGCAAGTCTCGAGGTGTTGTTCGAGGAATTAAAGGGGATTAAATGGGATGTAATAGGGCTTAGCGAGGTTAGGAGGGCAGGCGAAGCCTTTACGGTGCTGAAAAATGGACACGTCCTATGTTACCGTGGACTAGAGGACAGAAGAGAACTGGGAGTGGGATTTCTAGTCAATAAAAGCATAGCTGGCAACATAGACGAATACTATAGCATTAACGAAAGGGCAGCAGGTCTTGTAATTAGGCTAAATAAGAGGTACAAGCTCAAGGTGGTGCAGGGCTACGCGCCCACATCCAGCCACGACGACCAAGTAGTGGAAAGCTTCTATGAAGATGTGGAATCGGCAATGGCTAAAGTAAAAACACAGTATACCGTAGTTATGGGGGACTTCAATGCTAAAGTAGGCAAGAATCAGGCTGGAGACAAGGCAGTTGGGAACTATGGTCTGGGCTGTAGAAATAGTAGGGGGGACCTACTAGTTGAGTTTGCAGAACGGAATAACCTACGCATAATGAATACCTTCTTCTGTAAACGGGAGAGTCGGAAGTGGACCTGGAGGAGCCCAAATGGGGAGCACAAAAATGAAATAGACTTCATATTATGCGATAACCCTGGCGTCGTGCAGGATGTGGAAGTGCTCGGAAGGGTAAGGTGTAGTGACCACCGTATGGTAAGATCCCGAATTAGGCTAGATTTGAGGAGGGACCGCAACAAGCTAGTACGAAAGAAGCCGATAAATGAGCTAACAGTAAGACGTAAAGTAGAAGAATTCAGGATCGCGCTGCAGAACCGATATTCCGCTCTTAACCAGGAAGCCGAGTTTACGACGCAGGAAGCCAGCGACAACCTTACACGCATTATTACGGAGTGTGCAGTAGAAGTCGGGGGCACTATAGCTAGACAGGATACTGGTAAACTTTCACAGGAGACGAAAGATCTAATCAGGAAACGGCAAACCATGAGAATCTCCACCGCAGCTGACAGAATAGAACTAGCGGAGCTCTCCAAGCTAATCAATAAGCGCAAGACAGCTGACATACGGAAGTATAATATGGAGAGGATCGAATACGCTGTAAAGAACGGAGGTAGCCTGAAAGCAGTGAAGAGACGTCTTGGCGTGGGGAAAAATCAGATGTATGCACTTAAGGATAAGCAAGGCAATGTCATCACAAATAGGGATAAAATAGTCACAGTGGCCGAGGAGTTCTATAGGGATCTGTACAGTAGCCAGGACATACAGGATAATGCCGAACGAGACAGTAGTTCACAGGAGATAGACATCCCACCAGTAACGAACGAAGAAGTAAGGAAGGCTTTGAAAGAAATGAAAGGGGGCAAAGCACCTGGTGAGGATCAGATAACAGCAGACCTCTTGAAGGATGGCGGAGAAATCGTCCTTGAAAAACTGGCAAACCTGTATACGCAATGCCTAATGACCGCAATGGTACCGGAATCTTGGAAGAACGCGAATATCATCCTAATTCATAAGAAAGGCGACATGAAGGACTTGAAAAATTACCGGCCGATCAGCTTACTGTCAGTCGTCTACAAGGTATTTACCAAGGTAATCGCTAACCGAATTTCTGCAACCTTAGATTTCAGTCAACCTAAAGAACAAGCAGGGTTCCGTAAAGGTTATTCAACAATGGACCATATTCACACGATCAATCAGGTGATAGAGAAGTGCGCTGAGTATAATGAACCCCTATATATAGCCTTCATAGATTATGAGAAAGCATTTGACTCGGTCGAAACCCTAGCAGTCATTCAGGCATTACGGAACCAGGGGGTAGATGAGCATTATGTAACAATACTAGAGGATATCTACAATGGGTCTACAGCTACGATCATGCTCCATAGGGAGAGCAGTAAAATACCCATAAGAAAGGGTGTCAGACAAGGAGACACAATCTCTCCAATGCTATTCACAGCATGTTTACAAGAAGTATTCAGAACGTTGGATTGGGAACAGGTGGGTGTAAGGGTTAATGGAGAATACCTCAGTAACCTCAGATTTGCTGATGACGTTGCCTTGCTAAGTAACTCGGGGGACGAATTGCAAAGCATGCTTTCCGCACTGGGCGAACAGAGTAGAACCGTGGGACTGAAAATTAATATGCAGAAAACTAAAGTAATGATCAATAACCTCGGGACAGCACAGCGGTTTGACATAGGTGGCGAGGCAGTGGAAGTGGTAAGCAAATATATCTACTTAGGCCAAGTTGTGACCCCAGATCCAAACCATGAGGCAGAGATAATTAGAAGGATCAGAATGGGGTGGGGTGCATATGGCAGACATTCTCAGATAATGAATAGCAGCCTACCATTGTCGCTGAAGAAGAAAGTGTATGACAGCTGCATCTTACCGGTACTCACTTACGGGGCAGAAACTTGGAGGCTCACTAAGAGGGTTCAACTTAAATTGAGAACAACTCAGCGGGCAATGGAGCGGAAAATGATAGGTGTAACATTAAGGGACAGGAAGAGAGCGGAGTGGGTCAGGGAGCAAACTGGTGTTAAAGACATATTAGTAGAAATTAAGAAGAAGAAATGGACGTGGGCAGGACATGTAATGCGAAGGCAAGATAACCGCTGGTCATTAAGGGTAACAGAGTGGATCCCTAGAGAAGGCAAGCGTTGCAGGGGGCGGCAGAAAGTTAGATGGGCAGATGAGATAAAGAAGTTTGCGGGGATAAATTGGTCACAGTTGGCACAGGACCGAGGCAATTGGAGAATAATGGGAGAGGCCTTTGCCCTGCAGTGGGCGTAGATAGGCTGGTGATGATGATGATGAATGTTCGGTGGCAACGACCCACCTTTCCTCTTAATTCAAAATACACTTCTGCAGACAAAAGCAGCCATCCCACACCAGAATCGCTAAGCAATTATTCATGCATATATACTTTGGCGCCCTATGTATTCATCAGGTATTTCTCGGGCGTTGCAATAAACCGGTCATAAAAACCTTATTTCAAAACTTCTAATAAATTCCTAGCAAAGGTTAAGCCTGCACTGTCTAATTATTTATCGGCTTATAGCTGTAACTGCGTTCTTGTGAATACATTTATCGTTCTTGTGCTAAAGCTGAAACTGCAAGCGCGGAACTCAAGGTTAAATTATAAATTATAAGTGGCGGAATTATAGTTATGATTGTATTATAAACACATAAAGTAACTGCTTACTTTGTATAGTTATTGCTACAAATTTATTCTGCTATGTGCCGTTGATTCACGTGACGACAAAATGCAGAACACACAGAGCACACAATTGAAACGCAATAAAATAATTGATGTAGTCACTACTTAGTTAACATAGTGCTAACAACACGATATGAACCTGCGGACCCAGCCTTTGAGCCATAAGTGTATGGTAGATGCCTTCCTCCAGCTGTGGACATAAACAGGCTGATAATAATACGATAACCATAATATTGGTAATAATTATAATAATCACAACAATATTAATATAATAACAGCAACGCATGCTACGAAAACAAACTAAACGCAGACAATCAAAAGATAATAAAAATAGTGCAGATAAGCTCACACTGTTACATTAGTTATCGTATATGTTGCCTCATATACACTTTGCTGCATACCGCGAATTCACTTGCGCTAAAATGCAAAACACACGATCTAAACGCATTAAATCAATAACGCACGTATAAACAAACGTGTGTAGCTAATGTAGTGATTTGATTAATTACCAGATGCTCTGCCGCGCATTTCATGCTTCAGTAAAGAGTCAAAGAAGACAATCAGAATGTAACAAATAGATAGTGCACGTGCATGCTCACTTAAATTATACAGCTACTGCTGCAACCGCATCCTGCTATCTCGTGCAAGCGTAGAAAAGCAAAACAAGCAGCATGCAGATCGTACCTTTCGTCCGCCGGGATCCAAAAGAAGTTTATGCCGGCCTGGCGTGAAGAATTTTGACACCACTCAGTACAGCACGATCTGTGATGACAGTGCGAATGCATTCATGCGTCTGTTTCGATGAAACAGACTTTTCAGTGGTAAAAACGGCCCTCGGAACACCGTGAATCGTAGCATACCTATGGGCGCGACAAGAAACGCCCCTTTTCAGCGGTGCGAAGCAGAAAGGCGCGGTTCCTGTTTTCCACTGCTGGTGGCGCTCGTATTTTCGCAATCTCGAACTGCAACTTTTAAGTTTACTTGCATATTAAAAACTTCGTAATTAATAATTAACCTAGTATTAAATATAAGATGCAACAACAACGTTCATTTATGCGCGCATGTAGTACAGCCCCCAAACGTTAGGATCGCTGCAGTCACGGGACAGAAAAACGGCGGAGTTTCATCCCCCTGGCTGGGTTGCGAGAGTGAGTACTGACAGAAAAGCAAGACGGCTGCAGCGTGCACAGTCACGAAGCGCGTTTCCGTAGGCGCTGAAGCTTGTTGATATGACTACGATAACGAGTTGAAACATTGCGTGGCTACCAAGAGCGGCGCAGCTAAGCACAAAAGCATCGTGTCATATTTTGCTACAATGTTTACGGCGGTCCCTGTTTCCCCTGTTGCGAAATTACGTGGGTGTTCATATTGTTGGTTTATCTTTTTTGTCATCACAACAGTCTCAGCGAAACGTGTCAGCACGTTGCCGCCTTGCTGTACGCGGTTATCGACTTGAAGGAGCCTTCCTGCACAGACGTGCCGTCCGTATGGAATGTCCCCTACAAAGGTAACAACTGCTGAATGAAAGGAGGGTGCCGAGGCAGAAAATGTGGTGCATTTGCAATGCATGATATTCAAATAATTTTTATTCACAGGTAATGGATATAGTTAACTACCCAGCCCGCTCAGGCCACACGGCTTGTGTTACTTAACATCAATAACTTGCATAGGTAGTCGAAAGCTTTGACAGTAAACCCGGGAGCGCGCGTCGCTCAGTGCATGCAAAGTGGTCTAGCGGAGGGATGACTAACTCGTATAGTTCGTACGTTTGGTGGATCCACTCCCTGACAAGGGTTTATTGCGCTGTTGTCTGCTGCGGTAGCTGCGTCAGATATCTGGAAACGATTCTAAAGAATACATGTGCCGATGAGGGGCTTTTTATCAAGCGCAAAAATGGAGTGAACGCATTAAAATGTTTGCGTTTCGCTGCCCAATAGGGTGATAAAAAATGTGTTATCCATGACGTAATTAATGCAGCAAGCAGCCGCACGATAAAGTGCTTTCAGGAAGTGTGCACGCCAACCGAACAAACTGTCAGAGCATGCCAGCTTCTCACCAGAGTGCTCTGGCATATGTTGAGCAGCACGCGCTCCCGTGTTTACAGTCATAAAGCTTTCAACTATACTCTTGTGTGTGCTCTGTACATACAGTTCAACACACTGGTAAGTTTCCTGGTGTTGAATTTGGCGCTGTCTTGGGAATGTGAGTGAAATTTCAGTTCACGGCAACTGTATCATGCTGAAATGTTGCCTGAAGCTGTTATGCCTTTCATCCTTTAAGTGAGTAAGATTCACGTTGTTTGCGTAGAACTAACAAATCCCATATCTGACTAGGCCACTGTCTGCAGCTGCACGCAAGCTGGAGACTGTTCTAAAAATGTTGTTCAATTAAAATAGGAATGCGCCGATGAAGCAGTATGCATGCAGTGGCAAGTGTTACCTATTGTGTCATTTCTTGTCACTGTCCGTGCAGCACTATGAAGTACCTACAACATTGGGCCTCCTCGATTATCAGTCCCGGTTGTCCGCGGACTGCCCGAGACGCAATCCGGCGCTTGATTCTCCCATGTATTCCTATGGGAGCTCCGGTCCGGACGCAGTCCTCGGACTGCCCGCAGACCGTCCAGGACTGGTAAATCGAGGAGGCCCATTGACACTCACTGCCATATTGCAGTCTGCCCATTTATTTTAAAATAGCAGCATAAATGTTACTGTTCGCGAAAAATTGAATAACTGTAATTAAGATCTGCACCTTTTTTAACTTGCAAGCCACTGGTTCTCTCTACAGCAAAGGTTTTCCCATGCTACAGCCATGCCTCAGAATTTTAAACACCAGAATTCTGACATTTAAAAAATTAAGTATGCACCATTTGGTCGATCAGTCCTGTTAAGAAAACACTTCATATCTCGTCAACGTGAAGAGGCTGAAAAACAGTGCAGTCATGCAATTTTAGCTTAATAAAGTGCAAACATCATCCACCAACAGCCAACCAACTTGTAGTGTGGCAGTAGCAATGCCACTGTAGTTGCAGTGGCTCTATAACTAGTCACTGTGTCAAGAATGTGAAATCTGTGCTACAAGGTCGTGGGTTCGATTCCCGGCCACGGTGGCCGATTTTCTGATAGAGGCGAAAAGCAAAAACGCCCATGTGTGCGAGATTTCAGCGCACGTTAAAAGATCCTCGGGTGGTCAAAATTCATCCGAAGCCCTGCACTATGGCGCGCCTCATCGCCTGCGTTGCATCAGCGTGTTAAACTCCACAAATCAATCAATGAAATCTGTGCTTCCTGCATAACTAGTCACTGTGTCAAGAATGTGAAATCTGTGCTTCCTGCTTAGGTGGTCTTCACATCTCATCAGTACCGATAGTCCTTGTCCATGCCCTGCACTTGTTGATTGCACTTACTGCTTATTAACTCGGTGCATTTTATGCAGGACACAGCCGGCCCAGCCCAATGCCACTGCAGGAGATTCCCTTCTGGAAGGTGAAGACTGGACAACCACGGCTGGAGAAGCGAAAGAGGGACAACTGCCCCTCACCAACCGTTGGCCCTCTGGATGTTGCTGGACTGGCTGACCACCTGCACACCAACAACCCAGGCATCCTGTGGCTTCGCTACGAAGGGGACCCTGCAGGTGGCGACTCTCCTCCTGATCATGTGGCTCTGGCCGGCCAAGAGAACGCTGGCCCAGTCGTCCCTGTTGTCTCGGATGGGGCTGACCTCACCTCCGTAGAAAGTAGGGAACTCTTT
Organism: Haemaphysalis longicornis; assembly: GCF_048455015.1. Lineage (NCBI taxonomy): Eukaryota > Metazoa > Arthropoda > Arachnida > Ixodida > Ixodidae > Haemaphysalis > Haemaphysalis longicornis. The sequence goes on along the minus strand of NW_027526335.1, from coordinate 210,138,376 downwards.
CGTGCACACGTTGCTAAACTAGTGCCCATGTGTGCGGAAGAGAGGGAGGCAGTGCGCCTGGCGACGGTTGGCCAGGCCGATAATGGTGTGTGGTTGGAGGAAAGGAGGGGCCGCATAACGGCATCCCTTTTTAAGCGTGCCGTGCGGTGCAGGAAGCCAAACAGCCTGCTAAAGGAAATTTTCCAGTACTATAGCAACAAAGTCCTCCCAAAGGAGGATCCGCGTTGCTATGGGAAAGAAATGGAGCCTGTGGCAATTCGGCGCTACGTAGAGACCAAGAGTCTCTATGACGTAGGTGTCACTGTTGAGCCCACATGCTTACATATACACGACAAGTACGCTTTTCTGGCTGCCTCACCTGATGGCATTGTCCGAGAGCCAAGTGGCACAGGGCTCCTCGAGGTGAAATGCCCTTCCACTCAAAAGGGAAAGACACCCGAGGTCGCCTGCACTGATAAAAAGTTCTGCTGTGAGCTTGTAGGCAACAATGTCACACTGAAGAAGTCCCACGCCTACTACTACCAGGTGCAGGGGCTTCTTGCAGTTACAAGCCTGCAATGGTGTGACTTTGTAGTCTACACCGCTCACGATGTGCCAGGTCGTGACATTTCAGTTGAAAGAATCAGTTTTAACAAGAAGTTTTGGGAGGAGGAGATGTTGCCCGCATTACTCTACTTCTATGAGCGTGCGGTAGTCCCCGAGCTCCTGACGCGGCGAGTGGAGCGCCTTGGGAAACTTCATGTTTCAGGTCCAGGGCATGTGCCATTTCGGTTGTACCAAAACGGCTATTTTACAACCCATGCTGTCGAGAATTCTTTGAAACTGCTCATTCAGCGTATTACGTAGAGAACTCACGTGGGCAGTGGCTGGTATAATGTGACTGATTGATTGATTGTAGGGTTTAACGCACCGACGCAACGCAGGCGATGAGGCGTGCCGCAGTGGAGGGCTCTGGATTAATTTTGACCACCTGGGGATCTTTAACATGCGCCGAAATCTCGTACACACGGGTGTTTTTGCTTTTCGCCTCCGTCAGAAAAGCGGCCGCTGCGGCCAGGAATCGAACCCGTGTTTTTGTGTGGTATAATGTGTCAGTGGATATCATCAACCCGTTTGTGTCCACTGCAGATTGAAGTCCTCCTTTACCTCCAACCATTCATGCCTTGCAATGTCCCAATCTGATGATTGTGGGGTTTAACGCGCCGACGCTGCACAGGCAGTGAACGCCGCTGTAGTGGAGGGCTCCAAATTAATTTTGACCACCTGGGCATCTTTAAAGTGCGCCGAAATCTCGAACACACAGACATTTCTGCTTTTCAACTCCGTCAGAAAAGCGGCCGTCATGGCCGGGACTGGAACCCACATCCTTGGGCTCGGGCAATGTCCCAATCTGCTTTTACTTCTGAATTTCTTGATTTTAGAGCAACAGCTGTATTACTGCAAAAGTCCCTTAGTCCCTTATTGTGAAGTCCTTTATTGTGTCAGTCTTGTGTTCAAGCTCAGCGAAGGTTAAGCCAGTGCCTCATGCTGTCGCGTAGAGAGAAGGCGTCTAATTGCTCGTTCGTTCGTGTGTGTGGGGGGTAAGCCATCAGAAAATGTTCACATTCATGGCACATTTTCAATACAAACTTCACTTTCACTAGTCAATGTGTGTTCACTGTGCGTTTGTGCTGACGGCCTTTAGCAGCAGTTGTGTTGCCTGTAATGCAATTGTAGATGCCCAGGTTCATTTGTTTCTCTTAATTTTGTTTTATAAGGTCTGCTTACTTACTATCCCTTAAGTGCTAACCACATGGAGTGATTTTGCAAGCGACGAACTACTTTTCGCCGACGAACTACTTTTCGCTGCCAGAAACAGTCGCTCGCCTCCCGGAAGTGGCCTCAGCGACTAGCCAATAAGGGAGCCCCACTTATGCACGCAACCTCCGGTTTTTGAAGAGAACGGGGGGGGGGGGATTTGGCGCACGCGCAAAATCCGCGCAGATGGCGTTTGCGATGGAGCGGCAAAGAAAGCTTTGCACGGCAAAGTTTGTTTACATGCTGCAGCAGAAGCAAGAAGGCTCCCACACACACTGGGTGAGACCCGTGTGGCAAAAACAAACGTTACTAGACCTATCCAGTAACGTTGGCAAAAACGATGTCAAAGCGAATTCTTCACGGCGTTCGTGTTGGAACCGAGAGACGAGGCGCAGAAGGAAAAGCAAACCAGTTTTAGAGATGCAATGAAGTGCAAAAAGCAAGGTAGAAGGGCGTAATACTTTTTAGTCATGCTTTTTATGACAAATGAACAAAAAATGTTTGTAAACAACCCGCGTACCAATTGCGCGTTACTATGCGCAGTGCGGCAACATTGCAATCGCCGTCCTCAGTCGCTCGAGCCGTCGCTGTCGTGCTTGCCTCGGCCAGCGACTTCAGATCAGCGACTGCAGATCCTAGTCATGTCGCTGGAAAAATCGCTCCATGTGGTTAGCGCTTAAGTGTTACTCCTGTTGACGCTTTGTGAAGTATTAAGTTTTTACCACTAGTCATCGCCAGCGGTACGCCTTGTGTTATTTTCAAAGTGATGTGTCTGTAGTTGTCATGTGAGACGCTGCTCATTGCTATGAGCTGCTCAGTGGCCACCTAGATGGATTTTGATTTCTTACTTGTTGTGCTGTATATTGTGTTGTGGTGTATTAGCACTGTGTTTTATTAGAAAGCGTAGGATGTGCTGTGTTGGTTCAGTGCAAAAGGGTGGCCCTTGACATTTGCAGAAGTTGGGCCAGCTGTTTCTGAGTGTACACTCGCGCCCTCACTGAGCTCCAAAATACGTCGTTTCAGTTTATTTTGCTTTGGGAACCTGTTTGTTGTGCCTGCCAGGCATGGTCCGGTGTTTGTCTACATAGGGCACATTTTCATGTGTAATAATGGATTTTCTTTGGCTAGTCACTTTCCTTAAAGCTTCAGAAAGCTATCCAAGGTTCACAGACCTATGGGTACGTTTGGGTCTCCTGTTCAAATTTTACCCTAGCCATGTGTACTCGGGGACAACTTTCTGTGGCAGTGCTGTGAAGGTTTACATAGCCGGACTACACCGTTTCTAGGTGCAGCTGAAACTAGTGTAGCAAAAATAATTTGCTGCGTGTAACCTAAGCCGTTGGAAAATAAATTTTTTAGCGTTGTATTGATAGTGCCACCAAATTATTAGCCAGAATATATGAAACAGACAGCATTATATTTTAGATTTCAAGGTTTTTTTTGGTTGCGGCATTCACCACTGGTGTTCCATAAGTTCTCTTCAGGAAAAAAAAATGGCACCCTCGTCAACGGCAGCTTTCTTTCCCTACCTCGCCGCACGCAAGTGTGCTGCTACTCTTGCTTCTTGCCTGGTGGTCTGATAGTTCCTTACAAACTTCATGCGCATGCACAGAGATCGGAATGGACCTTTTTCCAGTACCGAGCTGCGCATGCGCGGGCTGCCAGCCCGCCATTCTTGGCAGGCACCTCCGGCAAAATAAAGCTCGTTGCTTGGGGTGTGGCTATGCTTTATAGCGCGGCGGGTTTTTTTTCTTTCTTTCGACAGCTCGTAGTAGGTTTGTACGTGCCCACGAAAAATGCTTTCTAAGATAAAGGGCAAAGACGTTTGAGGCTGACCAAGCTGCGACCACTGGCTGCCAGTGAGGGAGCAACGAAAATGAAAAGTAAAGCGGCGCTTTGACCGCTGCAGTCTAGTCATCACGGGAACTTGCCCTTGCTACCGTGACATTCATGTTAAAGGTATGGGTGACGAGTGGGTGCAGGAGAGGCTGAGGGACTGCAGGACGAGGATGTTTCGTGCACGCATTCTCCGAAAGCCTGACTTTTTAGGGGGCGTGCCTTACTGCCATTTTTAGTTAGCTGTGGCGGCCGCTAGGAGGACCGTTTTTGGAAAAAGGTCCATTCTTTGTACCCTCACAGTCATAATCTACCCTAGTCCTTTGTATGCTAGTCCTTTAGTTCCTAGTACTAGTGAATAACTCCTAGTCCTCAATACATAGCAATATATTCTTTCCATTAGCTGGTCAGTGAGAATGCAGTCTATCTCTACCTCTTTAGGCTACCTCATTGCCTTTCGATCATGTCCCATATAATTTTTCTAGAGATCATAATGCAACTTGCAGTTTGAGATTGCCAAAAGTGTTGCAGAAAAGCAGTGTGTATTATTGCAGGTTGCAACAATACACTCAAGTGTATATTATTGCAGATTGCAGCATTTACGTGCAACATTTGCCACTCGGCATTGTGCACGTGTTTGATAGAAGTGTTGTTTTAATTTATAAGTTACTTTTTGTTCTCTCACCACTAGGCTTCTGGTGGCCTTGTAGTTCTGTTTATTTTGCCTCTGTTATGTTTCCCTAGACTACAGCGAACTAGAATATTGTAACAGTGGCAAAAGCAAGGGAATTTCCAATGGGAGGCATTGAAGCCAGAAAACCAGAAATCTGCATGGGGCGCTGCTGTAGAATACTGGAGGGGAAACAACTGTAGTGGATACAACTCTCCAATTCTTGTCATTGGGTTCGAATCCTGGTGTATTGCAAGATTTTAGTGCAGAGAACTTTTAGGGGCCCGGCTTGTCGTCGCAACGTGTCCGCTGTCACGCTATCTAGACCCTGCAGTCACGCGGGGTTACGCACCCAAACAGGCTTTGAAAAGGTACCTGCTTGTCCCTTGATTCAGCTGTCTGGCCGAGAGTTAAGGGGATACTTTATCAATTTATAAAAGTAGAACCATTTGAAACTGCTGGCTCTTGTTATAAATGTCCCCATTATTGAGCGCGAAGAAAACTGCAGGTACTATTGGCGTCAAATGAAACGCGAACCCGTAAATATGAACCGGAACGTGCAAAATTTTTGACAGTATTTGTACCTCGCTTGTTTTTGTTACGGTAGAAAGTAATTGTTTCATGAAACATAGGGTATGGTCGACAAACGGTAACGTACGGCAATAAAGCTTATGCCAATCAACCAATGGTGTGCAAGACACCTGAAGCACCGCACTCTTGTGTGCAGCTATAACAAACATAGTGCGCGCAGTACCAACAGCAGTACGCACAGTTACTTCTGTTTGTAACTTCCATTGTTTCACCCCACCGTTCTTGCTGCAATAAAATGAACGTGAGCAACAATATTTGAGCGAGAATAGCTTGCATTGCAAGGCTACAGGCCCTTAATTTGCTTTTGGCAGCCTCAGCCAATCGCACAGCTGTGCATATGACGTCAGGCTCTAGTGCGGGAAGGAGCTAGTTAGTCGCATGACCACTCCTTTTTTTCCTAACGACACAGCCTATTTGAGTGAAGTTTAATTTAAAGGTGGTGTCAGTACGATTCTACGAAGTAGTCTTTTGAATGAACCGAAGTTGGGTTTTACCTGCGTGGCCCCTTTAACGTGTGAATTAAGTTGGCTTTGCCGCAAGGCGTTTTGATGTGGGGGAATTGAAAAATTTTCCCGATTTGTCTTCAACTTCACAGGGCCACTTCTGCCACCATTACAATATTCTGGTTCCCTGATCCTAAACTTTTGTGGTGGCCTGGGGCTCCATCCTCTAAGCAGGCACATACAAGACTAAATATGAAGGCACAAGCCCCATGCACAGCTCTTGACAGCGTCATAACACGAGTGATGGCAGGCATGGCTTTTTTATAGTGTTCAGCCCCAGAATTAAAAAGTGAATGGTTAACTTACATTACAAGCTTCGAGATGGTATTTTTGCAAGCTTGGATATGCTTCCTGTTTTGCTACTCATGTGTTGCCTACATCCTTGAAAGCCAGTGTTTGCTTTGAAGGTATGCCTCCCTATGTGCTTGAATTTTGTAACTTCAGAGATATTTGTGATCCCATGCCCCGGAAAGACCTCAAAATCTCTGAATTGAAAAACAGTACGCTGTACGTTTTGGTTGCTTGTTCCTTGTCCCAACCTTGTTTTCCTCTTCACACTTTGCAGTGACCCCTAGTGTGTTTTCACTTTGTAATGAAATATATTGTTTGAGTCATCATGAATGCTGCTTTTATTCACAACAAACCAGTTCATCACAGAGCACAAATCTTCATTGTTTTAGTTTGCATCGAAAAAATGAAAATCTAAGTTACAGAGCGAAATTACCAAAACATAAGATCAGGGAACAAGAAAAAGATACCAGAATTTATGCTAGCTGCAGTACTTGTACTGCCAGGGTGCATGCAAGTAAAATTTCTTATAAGGAATAGTGATTGTCTGTACACAAGACATTACACAAATCTTGGTGCCAGGCTTAAAACAGCTCTACTGTCCTGATAGCAGTTTATGACAACATAGCCAAACAAAGTAGGGAAAAACAGCAACAAGAATACTGAACAGGTGCACTGATGGCACACAAATGCAGGCACAGGAACACCACATGTAATCATGGTACTGTATTACGAAGTTGGTAGCCAGTTTTTCATATGCTGTGTGCTGCCATTACAAGCACACTGTTCACACACAAAAGTAGGCTTTAGAAAAAACATGGGTATATCACGCCACATTAATACAAATTTACTACACTGACACTATTTTCAGTTGACAGAACCAATTATAAAAGTTACCCTAGTTGCAGCAGTGGACTTAACACTCGCATCAAATACTATGAAATGTCAGGTGGCCTTTGGCCCCGGGTGTTGTGTTACACACAATGAGCAAACAGCAAACAACGTGCATGCACCACCAAACACAGTGCTGATGCCCGTTTTAGTAAGCTGCCCTTAAAGGGACACTGAAGTGATTTGTAAACATTGCGGGATTACTAGCACAAATTGTAGTCCGGAGTCCATAGGCCGTTATGTGTTGCACACAATGAGCAAACAGCAAACAACGTGCATGCACCACCAAACACAGTGCTGATGCCAGTTTTAGTAAGCTACCCTTAAAGGGACACTGAAGTGATTCGTAAACATTGCGGGATTACAAGCACAAATTGCAGTCCGGAGTCCACAGGCCATGTTTCGACCACTCTGAGCGCGTTTACGCGAATTTATTTAATAGAAAAATCAATTCGAAAATGCTGTCCTCCTCTCTGCACCTTCGCCCATTTTTGGCGTTTTCGTGTGCCATCAGGAGGGGATAACTTGGCTTGACTGCACTACTGCACGGCTCGCCAACCTTCCAGCAGAGTCAGTCGGCCCAGCGTTCAGTCCGTCATCTGCCAACGGGTCGTCGCAATTTGTTCGCTCAGTTGAAACTAAGCCAGGACACGTTTGTGAATGGAGAATGTGCCTTTCTTTACTTTGTTGGTTTGTACACTGTATATAGCTCCAAGCCCAGGTCGCTTGACTACGCATCTGCGAACGCTTTTCCGTCTAAGAAATGCAATTGCTAGAAGGTGAGATATAGTGGAAATTTGGGGGATGCTTACTGCACGAGCGGTATGCAACAGTCACCTAAGCTGCTTGACAAATTTTGACCGGGTGCCTCACCACAGATTGCTAATCACCTGGGACTGGGACAACTACCTGGGACTTACCTGCACTGTTGCCTGACATGGAATCATCATATGAGCATCATTCTTGCATCCGCCAACCGCTCATAGGGTTTTTTAAAGCACAGACTAAAACATGCTCCATCTAACCTCCGCAAACTTGCATACACAACTGTCGTCAGACCTAAAATTGAATACGCATCTGCCATTTGGGACCCTGACAAAGCAAACTTAGTTGACCAAATTGAATCCCTTCAAAATCCTGCCGTTTGTTTCATCTTTTCAGATTATTTACGTCATACCAGCGTCACGGCTAGTGATTCATGGCTAGCCTCAGCTAGTGATTTCTACGATTCTAAGCCGTCCTGGGAGGCTTATCTTAGGCATTTTACAGCCGACAACATGGCAGAAGCGCGGTACAACGATTACTGAGATATCGAGAATGCTCATCCACAGATAACGTTGGATGTCAAGCATGTTGTTTTAGAGAACCGAAACTTGCTTAAATGCTAATCGTGGGCATCGTCCAATCAGGGTGCACCACCTCCCGTCATCACAGCGTTTAGTTGGTGCGGCTGCCGCAGAACGCGCATGGTAGTTTTTATTCTTTTGTGCTTAATCAAATAATTACCAACTTGTCAACCGGATAAAGTTTGTTAATTTGAGCTAGTCTACGCAGTGCAAGCAAAAGTGGGAGCGTGGCAAGTTCACTTCAGTGTCCCTTTTAGGAACCTAGCTACGCTAGTTATTCTTCCCAGCTAGTCAGTTTTACACAGGGCGGTTTGAAGGGTGGATTGCACACAGTACTTGCTGGAGGAATGAGCAACTCAGCAAAGGAGCATGAGGTCGCGGGTTCGATTCCCGGCCGTGGCGGCCGCTTTTCTGATGGAGACGAAAAGCAAAAACGCCCGTGTGTTCGAGATTTCGGCGCACGTTAAAGATCCCCAGGTGGTCAAAATTAATCCGGAGCCCTCCACTACGGCGCGCCTCATCGCCTGCGCTGCGTCGGCGGTTAAACCACAATCAAATAAAAAAAAACTCAGCAAAGGAACCTTTGCTAGACAACAAGAAAAAAAGAAAAATGGTCCCATTTCTCCGCGAGGGGGACTTGAGTAAATGCGTCGCATGGGGGGTGGGTGTATTGCGTTAGCGTTTAGTGTTTGGGGGGTTGGTGCTACCACGTGTACACCACGCAGCTATCACGCCGCTGAGTCGCCAAGGCACGCCGCTGACGACGTAGTTTGAATGAGTCAAGGATATAAGGCGCGTTCGTAGCCAGTTTTTCATATGCTGTGTGCTGCCATTACAAGCACACTGTTCACACACAAAAGTAGGCTTTAGAAAAAACATGGGTATATCACGCCACATTAATACAAATTTACTACACTGACACTATTTTCAGTTGACAGAACCAATTATAAAAGTTACCCTAGTTGCAGCAGTGGACTTAACACCCGCATCAAATACTATGAAATGTCAGGTGGCCTTTGGCCCCGGGTGTTGTGTTACACACAATGAGCAAACAGCAAACAACGTGCATGCACCACCAAACACAGTGCTGATGCCCGTTTTAGTAAGCTGCCCTTAAAGGGACACTGAAGTGATTTGTAAACATTGCGGGATTATTAGCACAAATTGTAGTCCGGAGTCCATAGGCCGTTATGTGTTGCACACAATGAGCAAACAGCAAACAACGTGCATGCACCACCAAACACAGTGCTGATGCCCGTTTTAGTAAGCTGCCCTTAAAGGGACACTGAAGTGATTCGTAAACATTGCGGGATTACAAGCACATATTGCAGTCCGGAGTCCACAGGCCATGTTTCGACCACTCTGAGCGCGTTTACGCGAATTTATTTAATAGAAAAATCAATTCGAAAATGCTGTCCTCCTCTCTGCACCTTCGCCCATTTTTGGCGTTTTCGTGTGCCATCAGGAGGGGATAACTTGGCTTGACTGCACTACTGCACGGCTCGGCAACCTTCCAGCAGAGTCAGTCGGCCCAGCGTTCAGTCCGTCATCTGCCAACGGGTCGTCGCAATTTGTTCGCTCAGTTGAAACTAAGCCAGGACACGTTTGTGAATGGAGAATGTGCCTTTCTTTACTTTGTTGGTTTGTACACTGTATATAGCTCCAAGCCCAGGTCGCTTGACTACGCATCTGCGAACGCTTTTCCGTCTAAGAAATGCAATTGCTAGAAGGTGAGATATAGTGGAAATTTGGGGGATGCTTACTGCACGAGCGCTATACAACAGTCACCTAAGCTGCTTGACAAATTTTGACCGGGTGCCTCACCACAGATTGCTAATCAAACTTACACAACTTAATATGCACCCTCTTGCATTTGCATGGGTTAAAGAGTTTCTGTCATCAAGGGTTCAATTCACATCTGCTAATAACGTTAATTCTTCTTTTCGTCAAGTACACTCTGGTGTTCCACAAGGCAGTGTCCTTGGCCCTTTATTTTTTCTAATTTTTATCAATGACTTGCCAAATTGCATTTCTTCAAAGATCAGGCTGTTTGCCGATCACTGTGTTATTTACCGTACAATAACCTGCTTTACTGACAAACTGGCCCTCTAAACTGACCTTAACAACATATCTATTTGGTGTTCCACGTGGTTAATGCTGCTGAATAATTCTAAAACTAAACTTCTGTCCTTTACAAACCACGCATCTCGCATTCAAACTTCCTGTTCCTTAAATAACACAACTCTCGAGCTAGCAGACACTTGCAACTACCTGGGACTTACCTGCACTGTTGCCTGACATGGAATCATCATATGAGCATCATTCTTGCATCCGCCAACCGCTCATAGGGTTTTTTAAAGCACAGACTAAAACATGCTCCATCTAACCTCCGCAAACTTGCATACACAACTGTCGTCAGACCTAAAATTGAATACGCATCTGCCATTTGGGACCCTGACAAAGCAAACTTAGTTGACCAAATTGAATCCCTTCAAAATCCTGCCGTTTGTTTCATCTTTTCAGATTATTTACGTCATACCAGCGTCACGGCTAGTGATTCATGGCTAGCCTCAGCTAGTGATTTCTACGATTCTAAGCCGTCCTGGGAGGCTTATCTTAGGCATTTTACAGCCGACAACATGGCAGAAGCGCGGTACAACGATTACTGAGATATCGAGAATGCTCATCCACAGATAACGTTGGATGTCAAGCATGTTGTTTTAGAGAACCGAAACTTGCTTAAATGCTAATCGTGGGCATCGTCCAATCAGGGTGCACCACCTCCCGTCATCACAGCGTTTAGTTGGTGCGGCTGCCGCAGAACGCGCATGGTAGTTTTTATTCTTTTGTGCTTAATCAAATAATTACCAACTTGTCAACCGGATAAAGTTTGTTAATTTGAGCTAGTCTACGCAGTGCAAGCAAAAGTGGGAGCGTGGCAAGTTCACTTCAGTGTCCCTTTTAGGAACCTAGCTACGCTAGTTATTCTTCCCAGCTAGTCAGTTTTACACAGGGCGGTTTGAAGGGTGGATTGCACACAGTACTTGCTGGAGGAATGAGCAACTCAGCAAAGGAGCATGAGGTCGCGGGTTCGATTCCCGGCCGTGGCGGCCGCTTTTCTGATGGAGACGAAAAGCAAAAACGCCCGTGTGTTCGAGATTTCGGCGCACGTTAAAGATCCCCAGGTGGTCAAAATTAATCCGGAGCCCTCCACTACGGCGCGCCTCATCGCCTGCGCTGCGTCGGCGGGTTAAACCACAATCAAATAAAAAAAACTCAGCAAAGGAACCTTTGCTAGACAACAAGAAAAAAAGAAAAATGGTCCCATTTCCCCGCGAGGGGGACTTGATTAAATGCGTCGCATAGGGGGTGGGTGTATTGCGTTAGCGTTTAGTGTTTGGGGGGTTGGTGCTACCACGTGTACACCACGCAGCTATCACGCCGCTGAGTCGCCAAGGCACGCCGCTGACGACGTAGTTTGAATGGGTCAAGGATATAAGGCGCGTTCGTAGCCTTTGATTCTCCTATACACCAAGCCAACCACACTTATCACTGTAACCGTCTCGGTGGTTTGAAAAACATTTGTCGCCTACTGATATTGGCATTTCCTCACTGTGATTTCCATTCCTGCTTCCTCCAGTTGACAGAGAGGTGCAGAAATTTTGCCATTCCCCCTTTTATTGCTCACGCATTAACACAAGGCAGGAAGTCGCACGGAAGTAACAGGTCTACCCGCCGCGCTGGCTCAGTGGCTAAGGCGTTGTGCTGCTGAGCACGAGGTCGCGGGTTTGATTCCCGGCCGCCGCGGCCACTTTTCTGATGGAGGAGAAAAGCAAAAACGCCCGTGTGTACGAGATTTCGGCGCACGTTAAAGATCCCCAGGTGGTCAAAATTAATCCGGAGCCCTCCACTCAGGCGCGCTTCATCGCCTGCGTTGCATTGGCGCGGTAAACCCCACAATCAATCAATCTTTTTGTTCAACGACAAAAGAAAATGCTACTACACGATTGGATTCTTGAAGTTGCTCAGAAAAGCACATGTCTGCACAACGGCATTGCCAACATCAGCCATGTTCACTGGGTATCCGCTGTCGAGAATGTGGAACTCCTTTATCCGTCTAATCACACGTTCAATGTGTACCCGCGCTCTTGCGATTTTTCTTGTTTGGATGACGTTATTTGCCGTCATTTGACCCTGGGATGGCTTGTTGAAAGGGAGCATGTATCCCTTCACTCCATCAGGAAGTACATCAAAAATGGTGAAACCCTTGTTCATCATTATGGCATCGCCAGGCTCCAAGAGGCTCGGCAGGCCACTCTCAATCACCATTTGCCTGTCGGAAACTGATCCACCCCATACCTTTGAAACAAATGACACATAACCATCCGGTGTTGCACCGACTAAAAACTTAATGGTGTTGGCATGTTTGTACGGTGAATAAGTCAGTTTCTGCGCTTCCATACTAGATGGCGTTTGAATTTTCACTTCTGTGCCATCAATGACGATTCGGGTGTCTGGAAATTCTCTAAAATGGTGAGGAAGCTGCTTCTGAACCTGTTTTAGAGAAGGGAATCTTGTCATCTGGCGCAGTGCTTTTTGTAGGTACACTATCCACTTGGAGAACAGCTTACTGCAGAGTCACACTGTTACTCCAAAATTCCGTGCGACTTCCTGCAGTGGCATTCCTGTGCGGAGACGCACAAGCACAAAAAAAACTGCTCCTTACAATCAAGGATAGGCTCGGGCCCTTTCCTCGAACGTGGCATTCCTCCTGCTAGTACTGTGTACAGCCCTTCAAATACGCTGTATGAAGGCAGCACAGTGTAAAAGTAGCACTCACTGAGGCCCGTAAGAACTTTCACTGTCAATTGCCGGTCCTCCATGCTTGCACAATACAACTGCCATTGTGCAAGCCGTTCCTGTGCTCTCCTCATGGACGCTTGGGTTTCCTCCAGCTCCCTTTTCAGCGCAGCCTCTCTCGCTGTTGATAGCTCGAGGGCAGCCTGTGTTGCTTTGAGCTCCTTCCTCAAACCGTCAACCTCACAGGAAGATGGCATGTCCAGGAGGGCCAATGTAGCTTCTGCGAAAGAGAGAGGGAGAGAGAGAGAGAATTAGTGAGCTTGGCTACTGGGTATTTTTGTTGGCCTCCAAAGGATGACTGCGTTGTGCAACTCTTTCGTGACCGACCGCACCTATTCAAAATCGTTCAATTTGAACGATACTTTGGGAGCCCCTTTTCATAGGGTTCCAGGCGTTGCTGGAACAAGTAAAGCTATTTGAAGTTAGATCAGAAAATGGCCTTTCAAAACCAGTTTTGTTTCCATTTTTGCAACAAGAACGTTTTTTGACACGCATTTGCATCACCTGGGTTGTTTTAAGTTGTGCTGCCAGTTTCGTTTCCATACAAGGGTCTCGCCAGGGGGCCAGTGTTGCTTCTTAGTTGAACTGTCTATTTGGACGGAGTCTCCAATATGTTTTCGTACTGTTTCATTTTAAAAATGTTTCGTGCCGCTCCAATGGAGAAGGCTCTTAGTGATCTTTTTTATCGCGCAACAGCTACTCGGCCAAAGTTTACAGGGCACAATTGTAGCGCATCGCACCTCATTCCTGCAAGCAGGGCTACATTAGCGAGACAAATGGTGATAATAAAGCGCAACTTTGTTTTGAGAGATAACTGACCTCACGTGAACGTCAACAAGCATCAACCACGGAGTTCCGTTTTCAACTTCCTGCATGTTTTCCGCATCACGTGCTACTGTGCTGGCCAGAAATGCAGTCAGTCATTGACAAGATGTTTTTACGTTACGTGGGGGCAAATGGATGCCTCATAATGTCAAGCCGCCAGATTTCTTCAAGGAAATTACCCGAAATTAGACATTTTGAAGAGTACGTTGAGGTTCACCGCATGGCACAAGCACCACACGTGCTGACATATTTTGTTGTATCTGATGAAATGTTCCGTGCAAGTTGACAATTTTTCTAGGGCGTGTTTTTGAAATGTTTCCCTACAAAATGTATCTTCTATTTTTTTTTCTACTACGGGTGGTTTGTTATACACAACTCCCTTTTTTGGCATTTTCTTCGACAACTTCACAAAAATATTGACTTTGGTATTTTTTTTTGCAACTATGATGTATAAAAACATTTTAAAAACTGGTGTTATTGAAAAGGCCGTTAAATAATTTGAATTTTGTGATCCTGTTATTAGTGCCTAACCGATTTTTTTAGTAGAAAAAAAAATTTTTTCTTTGACCCCTAAAAATACGGTCGATTTTCCCGCAGTCACGAAAGAGTTGAGGGCACAAGGGCTACTAAACGAAACCACCCTCCAAAGGAGCCGTTTTGTTATGGACAGCGGTTTTTCCGCTAACGAGCCATTTAAGGCATCCACTTTAAACATGACATTGCATTCTAGTATTGTGGCTGCCCCAGCTGGGTGCAGTTAATTGCTGCAGCTTTACAGACAAATACAGCAAAATTCCGAAAGTAAATAAAACTTTACAATGTTATACGAACTACCTACACGAGTGAGTATTGTAATTTATGCCGAACAAAGCAAGGGTCAGCTCTATGCAAAAGTGGCAGCAATGTGTGATGCTCCCCACAAAGTGAACACCACCTATAAGTGGGGGAAATAACCACACCTGATCATACAAGACATCTGGAGCAAAGACTAAAGGGTGACATGAAAAGCCATGGCACGGGGCAAGCAAAATGACTAGAGCACGAAGCAGATTTGCAACAAAGTTTAACAAGTAAAGTTTAACAAAGTACACTGTACCTATCTCAGAAGTGGAGCGTCTTGTGGAGTTCGCACCTGGAGAGGGAAAGGCACAAGAAACTGTTTACTATTGTTCCAACAAAGTTTGTTTCTGATTTAAGTATTGTTCTTACTTCTGTTGACCTCCTCCTTGGGCTCTTCAGCACCTGTGCGCAGAGCACCTCCTGCATTGACAGAAGCTAAAGGGTTACTATGCATCACTTTGACATGCCTAGCATACTGCTTTAGGCACCACAGTTGCAGAAAGATCATACCTGCAGCACAGTCAAGTGACTCCTCGTCACTACTACCACACGTGTCTGTGCTGCTGTTTCCAGCCTGCAGGCCTGCAGAGGGACCAGGTGGTGGTTCCGTGTTGGAGCCTGCAGAGTGCAATGTGGTTATTCAGCCATTTATCTGCCTGTCTTGGACTGCAGTAAAGTCCCTGTCAATGCGCACTAACCCATTAGGGCTATGGTTAAAAAGTACTGCCAAATCTCCGAAGCCAACGTTCCTAATAATAATATACCGGGCTAAGGTCTAGTGCCACTTTGTATGTAGTATTTTGCCTCCTTCGCAAACACAGCTTAAAAAAGTTGTCGCACAATAAGGAGCTTTGCTCGTTATTGTGCGACTATCAACCTATCAACCTCTCTAACTATTAAGCGTGCGCAAGATTTCTCATTGGTATTGATTACGATGTTGCTGACATGCATGCCATTGAACGTGGAGGAGTAACACTGCTTAGCAAACGCGTTTCTCCTTTTTGCGACGTGCTGGGGTAAATAATGACTTGGATAACATGG
This sequence comes from Haemaphysalis longicornis, assembly GCF_048455015.1. Taxonomy (NCBI): domain Eukaryota; kingdom Metazoa; phylum Arthropoda; class Arachnida; order Ixodida; family Ixodidae; genus Haemaphysalis; species Haemaphysalis longicornis. The sequence continues at coordinate 210,122,888 of NW_027526335.1, read as the reverse complement.
GGTTCCCTCTCCTGACACACTGTATCGAAACAGACATTGAATAAAACAAGAAGACACTGGTAGTTAACATATTCGCATAAATTGATCGATATTTATCACCTCCTGTGTTGTCGTGCAAAGCTGCTGCAAAAACATCAGCAGCTGGACCAGCAGCTGGATCAGCAGCTGGATCAGCAGCTGGATCAGCAGCTGGACTAGCAGCTGGACTAGCAGCTGGACTAGCAGCAGGATCAGCAGCAGTACCTGCATAGGGAAAACAAGTAGTGCCACAAGTCATGTCAGGTGGTCATGATATTCTGCATTTTAAAACATTATTGACAAGTTCAGTTTACATGTTATGTTCCTAAATGTAGGATTCATGTTCAACAATGTTAGCGGGCAGACGGCTATAGTAGGACCGGCAGCACATGAAGCCACCGCAGAAAAACATCACTTTGTGACTGACGAGTGGTAGACCGTGTTTGTGACAAACTCTTCTCAACTAATGCATGGTGCCTGACAAAAACATTGGAACGGTTGGCTCATAAAAAAAATTAGCGCCAATCCACCCGGCGAACGGGGTTGGAAAGCAAAGCTGTAAACGGCACCCACAACGATTACGCATGCAACGTCATATAAATTCACTCACGTCACTTTACAAATAGTGAAACCAGAAAGAAGTGAATGCACTTAACCACACTATCTATTACTTGAAAGAGATGTGTTTGGTGAGGTTAAATTGATGCATGATGCATGAACGGTGGTTGGTTGAGTTGTATTGGTGTAACACATGAGCAGAAACTTTTTTTTATATAAAATTAAAATGAAACCTGGTGTTGACGATTTCACTTCTCCATCTCTGGCATCGCGGACGGAGTCGACGAGATCGGTGGCAGAGACAAAAAAGGAGCAGGAGGAGGAGGACAAGGAGGAGGAAATACTTCTATTGATATTTCTGAATGGCCCAGAGTGCGGTCCAGGGGAGTGGTTCCTTTTTCACAAAAGCCCATATCAGTCTGTGCCTGTGCTCTGTCCACCAGCTGAAGCTCGGTAGGCCACCTGGAAGCCACCTGCTTAACATATTGGCGTACCAGAAGTGAGATGATTTGGGTCAGTGTGAGCTTCCTTTAATCGCTATCGCGTGGCTTTCAGCGAGAATGCAGGGGTTAAACCCGTAGATGTGCTTGGTGAGTGCACCACTTGCCTTGCCCATCTCAGCGTGGGCTCGTAGCTAAATCGGCAAGACAACGGGCTCTGGCTTTGTTACTTGATTTGTTCCAAGTTCGATTCCTGGCGTTGCCAGTAAATTCTTTTATTTGTTCGCGGGAGTTTTTTCTGTTGACACCAACGGTCGCGAAAGAACCCCTGGAGGGTAGAGGTAAAAAGCTTTGCTTTAAAAAAGCTACAAAAACAGCGCGTGTCACTTAGACAACGAAAGGCCGCAGAAGCGCGCAGCTGTGCGCGCACCGCATGCATCAGTTCGATTACCTTGGCACGTTGCGGATCCGCCCAGGCGTTCGAAGATGTGATCGCGAGGCGGACGATCGAAGAAAATCGACGGCACGTAATCGGGATGAGCCAGTGCTCGCTGTGGCCTCCCTGTAACGCACGGTGGTATGAAAATAACACCGGAACTGTTGCAATCGGCTTCATTGTGCACTACACATTCTTTTGACACGAACCTGTATAGAAGTGGTCGCCGCAGATGCGCGAGGCATTCGTTGGTTCCCATTGCGTTCCGTCGTCGTTGAAGGGGTTTAAGGCCTTAGACCACCGCTTTCGCCGCAGGGCCTGCATGTTTTGCGATGGAAATCTAAAGAAGCCTATGTTGCTCTCTTTGCTTCGGCGATTCACGCACCCGACTGCAACACAGTTGTCGGGCATGTCGAAGCGGCTGCCGCTGAAGCCGCCTGCTTAATAGAGCGATATGCCGGCTCCGGTAACGCGGCGTCTTTTCATCTAAAGCTCACTAAATGCTGAACAGCTCCGCCCAAGTAGCACGATGAGGTGTTACCGGCCCTGCCAGCATAAAGAAAAAATGGCGGCGGTTTGTTTACCATTACTGCCAAAAATGGCGTACACGGGCACTGGGTGCGAGAGTCGCGCATGCGCAGATCGCTACTGGAAAAAGGTGGATTGCACAGAGCGTCTACCGCTACTAACCTCTAATATGCGCGCGCGATTTAGCGGATCCAACACAAGATGACCCTTTAACTCCATGAGAACCATCAAAACGAGCGTTACTAACTTTCCGGCCCTATAATACGAGCATAAGAGCACTGTTTATATTTATGCACCTTTTCATACCGTTCCGGGGTGCGAAACCGGGAACTGCACAGGAACAACAGTCGACACCGTACATAACTATATCACAGCTTTATTTCGTTACGCAATGCAGTTTTAGTCTCTCCATAAACTTCTAATGGCCTGCTAAACTGAATAGTTATTCCAGGCTCACACGGCTAAACTAACGGTTTAGCTGCCCACAGCTATTGGGCACTAGAACAAACGGCCTGGATGGGCGGTGGAGACAGTAACCCTTTAAAATATGGTTAATTACACATCACCGCACTCGTTGGTATCTTGCCGCTGATTACAGTTACATCTCACTAATGCACTCTTCGCTGAAGTCGTTCATGGGAAGGTAGCACGGTTATATTTATCGAATAGATCACCACGAGCAACTATGAAGTTTTAACAGCACGACTGTGTAGGCCTACACAAATCCGCCCGGCGGAGATAGAGAACCCTGAGCGCATGAGAGCGCATCCCTAGCGGCGACCGCCGGGCGTCGTCCAGGCTTGCGCGTGGGCTTACGCCACGTGAGGAGCTCCCGCCTTCGTCGCCGTCGTCGTGTAGCGACCGGCGCGCCACGGGTCTGCCGCGCCGAAGACGATGACGACGAATCAGTTACGCGATCCCTTCACAATCCACACGTGGAGACGGCCACCGGACCAGCTGGCGAAGAAGTGGAGGTCTGCCGGGGCGAGAACGCCCTACATTTGCCCTACGCGGCTGTGTCGTCGGAAAACGACTACGAAAGGGATGGCAACGATTGCTACTGAATAAAACGCTGTGCACTCTCCAGTGGTCTTGGCTTTACAGTGCATACAAAACGGCTTTGCACTGATGGGGAACGGCTGCTTCCTTATTTCTGGGGTCCGCTGTCAGTGTGGGGACAATGTAGGCCGACCCCCCGCTCTTCTGATTCTCCAGCCTTGCATCAGTAGACCAAGCTGCGCCAAAATTTTTTGCCTTTCTCCCCACCTCCACCCCCTCCGCTCAAAACAAGCAGCAAGGCGATTGGAAGGTTTATTGGTGGATGTTGCGAATATTGATAAGTGTAAAGAAGTTTTCCCTTTTAATTTGACCGTATTTTATTTTGAATGCTAATTTTGCGCACGACTTCAATAGCGGCTGTATATTTCTGCAACTTTTCTTGTCACAGGGTAAAGGTAGGCCACAAAATACAAAATGTTGATATTTGATATTGTTACGTGGCGGCAGGACAGTGATGAGGCGAACCATGGGCGACGATGGAGGGATGTATTTACAAGATTTTGCCGCAGAGCGATGCGATCTATTTACAAGGGGCCATGATCGCTCGGGCCAGCCGCATCCTCTTCGTCGTCTTCGATGACGGGTTATGGCGCTATGGGGCATTGATAGGTGTTCTGTGACATCACCCCCCTCCCCCCCCCCCCCGGCAAAGGACGACCGTCCCGGTCGAGGCCAGGGTGGCGACGCGGATGAGCAAAGCGATGAGAACATGTACAATGAAGTCCTTGCCGCCACTGATGATGGTGATGGTCGCGATGACCACCGGTCCCGGAACAGCTGTGACCACCGCTGACCCCACGAAGCAGCGTCCAAAGCTTTCGGAGAAGCGCCGGAGATCTGGGCGGGGGGACGTTGTCGGCTATACGTCTGGTCGTCGCTGGTCAGTTCGTCTGGTCTCGGCGGAGCATGGGCAGGGGACACGGGGCTGGGGATGTAGCGTCCGTGGCTCACCGGGGCTGGGGCGGGCCGACGCTTTCCAAGAGCCAGGATGAGACCACTTCATGAGCTGAGACGGGGTGAAATGGGACTGAAACCCGCACCCTCCACCAAAATGTTACGTGGCGGTAGGACAGTGATGAGGCGAACCTTGGGTGACGATGGAGTGATGTATTTACAAGATGTTGCCGCAGAGCGATGCGATCTATTTACAAGCGGCCATGATGCGGCCGTGGTTTTGCGGCCGTAGTGCATTCGGCGGAAATCCAGGCAGACCAGCTCAGCGATAGGGGCAGGTCCGGTGGATATGCCCTGCTTACCCGCAGTGGAAGCAGAGAGGCGTGTTGTCAGGGGTGCGCCACAGGTCACTCTTCCGGCGACCCGTTTCCGTCGAGTAGGGTGTACGCGGCGTCAGCTCCAGGGTACGTTGCGGTGCGGCCGAGGCAATGATAGGAAGAGCGCCATAGACGGGCTAGCGCAAGGCTGATGCATATGAGGAGCGGGGTTCATCCTGCCGGAACACGTCAACTTGTTCTGGTACCCGAAGAGCCTGCCTTACCTCCTCCCTAACTAGTTCTACTATGGACAGCGGAGCCGGTGGAACCTGTCCCTGCTGCAGCCTTTGAAGCTGTTCGCGAACAATTCGTCTCACGAGCTCCCGGAGACCGAGGCTGTCCGTTGGGCAGGGCTGATTCGTTGCGACTGTAGTGCCACGCCCTTTGGTGGAGCGCCCTTTCAATCGTGGTAGCCTCGCGGATGAACTCGGAAGCCGTTGTCGGGGGACTCCGCATCAGCCCGGCAAAGATGTCTTGCTTGACGCCGCGCATGAGATGTCGAACCTTCGTGTCGTCGGTCATTGAGGGGTCAGCGCGCTTAAAAAGATGAGCCATGTGTTCGGCGTACATGGCGACGCTCTCGTTCGGACGCTGGTTTCGGGTTTCAAGGGCAGCCTCAGCCTTCTCCTTGCGGTCACTGTTTGGGTAGGTCGCTAGCAACCGTTGGCGGAACTCCTCCCAAGACGACATCGTCGTTTCATTATTTTCATACCAGGTTCGGGCGTTTTCTTCCAGTGAAAAGTACACATTTCGCAGCTTCAATCTGCTGTCCCAGCCGTTAAACATTGCCACGCGCTCGAAGTGGTCAAGCCAATCTTCCGCGTCTTCATAAGGCTCTCCGTAAAATACTTTTGGTTGCCACTGCTGCTGAACCAGGTTATTAAAAGGGCTGCCCGTGGGAGTCGTGTTCACAGCGCCAGCGTCCCGTCCTGTCATCGTGGTCGTGCGATCAGGGAAAAGGCCGCACTCCGCTGGAGGTCCAAGTAGACGACGGCTGCTTCTCCCGTGAACGGGCGAAACTTCTACTTGAATTGGCGACTCCGAGCTGTGCGTCCCTGACGGATGGGGTATCATGTACCCAGCACCTCTACCACTTATGTAGCGATGAGCTCCAGTAAGGAGAGTAAAAGCGTTTATTAACAGGGCAAACTTGTGCCGGCAAACACTGGCGATCCACAAGCAAGCTAGAGCAAGCGAGCTTGGACTTCTTTCTCCTCCGTCCACCACTCAGCACATACCCATTACTAGAAACAGCCCCGTTAGCCCTTCGGGGATTGCTCCCACAATAATAAAGTCGCGGCAATATTAAAATGTTGTAGTGAAGCACACGACTTTGGCCAAAACCTGGTTTATAGGCAGCGTCGATCTCGTCATAAAGCGCATATTCTACCCGAGTGCTCTATCTCACACTTTCGCAAGCCCAATGTCGTTTTTTTAATATGGGGACTGTAGTAATACGAATAGCTTTCTATTATATAGCACACAGCATATATATAACGTGGCTGGTCACATACTTCGGGATCGAAGGAATAAGGATGTTCACGAGGCTGGTTAGCGTTATTCCTGGTTAGCGGTCTCGCACAGTATAGGCTCACCCGACAGCGTAATTTTGCAAGCGCTGTCATTATTTTATACCGAGCGTTCCGAAAAACTTAAAATTTGTTTAGAGAAAAGTCAGAATTTTTGTTGGTAACATCGAGACAGTATTACTGTGCATGAAAAAAAAATAGCAGTGGCTTAGCTCAGCTACGCCAGGATGTACGGAGCGTAAGCTAAGGTTCAGCTCTTAGCTTTCCTGGTTGTCTAGGATTAGCTTGATTACCATGCTTACTGCTGCTTCAATGACACACACACACGGTATACGCATTACGTGACACATGTATATTTATCAAGCGGCTCCGGCGCAGCGCTAAGCTGGTTCCACAGGCGCACGCCGGTGTTGCTGCGACGCACGAGCCACCGGTTCCACACCCGGCCGCGTGTTTCCAAACGCTTCGCTGCACAGAGCGTCCGCGTGACATGTGCAATGTCACCGCGTGCCCTATCCTTTTGAGCGCCTGCTAATACGAGCCCACCGTTCGGGCTCTGTGGCTTCGATATAGAGTACTGAAAACTGGCGTGGGCGGCTTGGGTTCGAGGCCCAGCAGGTCTGTTTCTTAGTATTTTTAGATGCGAAGCATCTCATGGCCGGGGCTATGTCCCTCCCTTGTCGTTGTTGTTGCGCCGTCCACACACCCACTGCATGCGCATCCTCGGCTTGCTGAACGCCCGGTGTTGTCTTACCCTTCTATGGCTCCTGGAGCGACAGTGTGGCCGATGTATTCCTGGGCCAGCACGAGACGAGCACGCTTCCCCTTTAAGGGCTCCTGGAGCGACAGTTTTGCTGGTGTCTTCCCGGGCCGGCACGAGACGAGCACGCTTCACGCGCCTTCGATGATTCATCGTCGTCGGCAGCGGCGTGCGTCGTCGAGTCTCGGCGGGCCGTGATTACAAGCAGCCCACAACCATTCGGGGAACGTGCTTCGACCTCATCTTCAGCAACCTTAGGGTTCATCCACTACAACAGCCCTTTACATTTCACAGACCATAAGGAGGTCATAATCAAAGCGGAACGCCAACCACAGCTCGACATCACCTACGTTTAACATGATCATGATAATGCTTAAATAAAGACAAACTCATACCACGTACAACATCTCTCTCTCTCTCTTTAATGCCTCTCCACTCCAACACCCCCCACCCCCCTCCAATAAAATTACTCCATCTTCCCGGAGGGGAACCCTGCGTAGTATGCGAAACAGCCCTGGGGTCAACGCAGTTTCCCATTTCCTAGTTCCGGTAAGTGAAAAGTGCAGTAGTTACCAAGAAAACCAAACGGTAAATATAACGGTAGCTACGTACCTCAACCTAACGGAAACGACGAACTGAAAGCTATTGGGTACTTGAATCGACCCCATGCCTGCTTCGCATACTACTTAGAGTTCCCCTACGGGAAGATGGGGTAATTTTTTTCATTGCCTAATTTTTTCTACATTTAATTTTTTGCCATACTCAAATATACGCGTTTTTTGTTAATAATGGTGATTTCGTATGTTTTAGGTCGCCTTAGGGTTGGGGCGCAGCTAACGACTACGTTAAATTACAGTTCTCTATCGCGTGAACAGACATGTCACGTGGGTGCTCTGTGCAGCGAAGCGTATGAAATACGCCGTAGGCCACCCCTCGCATTATCCCCAAGTGTACCGGGCCCCCACGTGCGGAACGGAAGTCGATGAAGACGCTGGACGCATGGGTTGTGTGAGAGACGGCGGGCAGCGAGCAACGTTCTGTTCGCGGTGTGACGTCACTGCTCCTCTCGTATGCGCATCACGGCTCTCCGGGAGCCACGCGAACCTGCTCAACCTCAGCCAGTGTAGCTCACGCTACAAAAACGCATCCACGTTTGGTGACAGCACTTCTTTTATGAAGCACTTTTTCAAGTGCTCCAGAGACTTCTCGCCAGCGATGAGATGTGGCGTGATTTTGCCAAGGCCGGGCTGAAGCAGATGCGGGCACTTGACGTTGGCCGCTCTCTCCTTGTCATTTAATAATACGCCTATCATCTTCCGCTCCATTGCTCGCTGAGTCGTTCTCAATTTAAGTTGAACCCTCTTAGTGAACCTCCAAGTTTCTGGCCCGTAGGTGAGTACCGGTAAGATGCAGCTGTCTTACACTTTCTTCTTCAGGGACAATGTTAGGCTGCCATTCATTATCTGAGAATGTCTACCTTATGCACTTCACCCCATTTTTTTCCTTCTAATTATCTCTGCCTCATGGTTGGGATCCGAGGTCACAACTTGGCCTAAGTAGATATATTCGCTTACCACTTCCATTGCCTCGCCACATATCTCAAACCGCTGTGCTTTCCCAAGGTTATTGATCATTACTTTGGTTTTCTGCATATTAATTTCCAGGCCCACGGTTCTACTCTCTTTGTCCAGTTCGGAAAGCATGCTTTGTAATTTGTCCCCTGAGTTACTTAGCAAGGCAACGTCATCAGCAAATCTGAGGTTACTGAGGTATTCTCCATTAACCCTTACTCCCACCTGTTCCCAATCCAACGTTCTGAATACTTCTTGTGCACATGCTGTGAATAGCATTGGAGAGATTGTGTCTCCTTGTCTGACGCCCTTCCTTATAGGTATATTACTGCTCTCCTTATGGATGATGATGGTAGCTGTGGACGCATTGTAAATATCCTCTAGTATTCTTACATAATTGCCATTTACCCCCTGGTTCCGTAATGCCTGAATGACTGCTGAGGTTTCGACCGAGTCAAATGCTTCCTCATAATGTATGAAGGCTATATATAGGGGTTCAGTATACTCAGCGCACTTCTCTATCACCTGATTGATCGTGTGGATATGGCCCATTATTGAATAGCCTTTACGGAACCCTGTTTGTTCTTTAGGCTGACTGAAATCCCAGCTTATTCATAGCTAAATCAGTGCCCTCTGCTCTCACTATTTCTTTGTTGAGCGGGACCAATTGCTGAAACAGGGTTAGAAGAGGTTCTGTGAACTCTCTGAGCATGTACAATTTGTATATGTGTGCATTTCTCCTCTTACTCCCCTTTCTTTCTTTCCTTTTCTTTTTCTCTCTATTTTTCGCTGTCACCTCACTGAATTCACCCCATCTGGAGTAACAAGCCCTACCGTTAGTGGGGCTGACCTCTTCAGCTTTCATTAAAGGCGTTTTCTCTCTCCCCCCTCCTCCCCCCGGAACCAATTCAGCACTCAGCGTAAAACCATCATTATAACAATTTTAAACTTTTATAGCATTTTGACGTAACTTTTTGTGTTTATCGGCATTGGAATTGTCCCTTCCAGGGTTAATGTCATGCTTTTAGAACTAACTGCGTTTAAGGATATCAAGTTCCCTTCAGGAGCTATACGATATGGCCTGTTTCAATGTGTAGGATGTCCTACACTTATACACCTAATTTTTACACGCATTTAGAAACGTTAGCACGTGTAGGTGATTTGAAACAGCGGCAAAAGCTGAACGGGTAGCCGGGGTAGGAACAGCTGTATAATGCCTCGTTTCGTCCCCTGACGATTCCGTAACAATTGCACAGAGCGTCTACCGCTACTAACCTCTAATATGCGTGCGCGATTTAGCGGATCCAACACAAGATGACCCTTTAACTCCATGAGAACCATCAAAACCAGCGTTACTAACTTTCCGGCCCTATAATACGAGCATAAGAGCACTATTTATATTTATGCACCTTTTCATACCGTTCCGGGGTGCGAAACCGGGAACAGCACAGGAACAACAGTCGACACCGTACATAACTATATCACAGCTTTATTCCGTTACGCAATGCAGTTTTAGTCTCTCCATAAACTTCTAATGGCCTACTAAACTGAATAGTTATTCCAGGCTCACACGGCTAAACTAACGGTTTAGCTGTCCACAGCTATTGGGCACTGGAATAAACGGCCTGGATGGGCGGTAGAAACAGTAACCCTTTAAAATATGGTTAATTACACATCACCGCACTCGTTGGTATCTTGCCTCTGATTACAGTTACATCTCACTAATGCACTCTTCGCTGAAGTCGTTCATGGGAAGGTAGCACGGTTATATTTATCGAATAGATCACCACGAGCAACTATGAAGTTTTAACAGCACGACTGTGTAGGCCGACACAAATCCGCCTGGCGGAGATAGAGAACCCTGAGCGCATGCGAGCGCATCCCTAGCGGCGACCGCCGGGCGTCGTCCAGGCTTGCGCGTGGGCTTACGCCACGTGAGGAGCTCCCGCCTTCGTCGCCGTCGTCGTGTAGCGACCGGCGCGCCACGGGTCTGCCGCGCCGAAGACGATGACGACGAATCAGTTACGCGATCCCTTCACAATCCACACGTGGAGACGGCCACCGGACCAGCTGGCGAAGAAGTGGAGGTCTACCGGGGCGAGGACGCACTACATTTGCCCTACGCGGCTGTGTCGTCGGAAAACGACTACGAAAGGGATGACAACGATTGCTACTGAATAAAACGCTGTGCATTCTTCAGTGGTCTTGGCTTTACAGTGCATACAAAACGGCTTTGCACTGATGGGGAACGGCTGCTTCCTTATTTCTGGGGTCCGCTGTCAGTGTGGGGACAATGTAGGCCGACCCCCCGCTCTTCTGATTCTCCAGCCTTGCATCAGTAGACCAAGCTGCGCCAAAATTTTTTGCCTTTCTCCCCACCTCCACCCCCTCCGCTCAAAACAAGCAGCAAGGCGATTGGAAGGTTTATTGGTGGATGTTGCGAATATTGATAAGTGTAAAGAAGTTTTCCCTTTTAATTTGACCGTATTTTATTTTGAATGCTAATTTTGCGCACGACTTCAATAGCGGCTGTATATTTCTGCAACTTTTCTTGTCACAGGGTAAAGGTAGGCCACAAAATACAAAATGTTGATATTTGATATTGTTACGTGGCGGCAGGACAGTGATGAGGCGAACCATGGGCGACGATGGAGGGATGTATTTACAAGATTTTGCCGCAGAGCGATGCGATCTATTTACAAGGGGCCATGATCGCTCGGGCCAGCCGCATCCTCTTCGTCGTCTTCGATGACGGGTTATGGCGCTATGGGGCATTGATAGGTGTTCTGTGACATCACCCCCCTCCCCCCCCCCCCCCCGGCAAAGGACGACCGTCCCGGTCGAGGCCAGGGTGGCGACGCGGATGAGCAAAGCGATGAGAACATGTACAATGAAGTCCTTGCCGCCACTGATGATGGTGATGGTCGCGATGAGCACCGGTCCCGGAACAGCTGTGACCACCGCTGACCCCACGAAGCAGCGTCCAAAGCTTTCGGAGAAGCGCCGGAGATCTGGGCGGGGGGACGTTGTCGGCTATACGTCTGGTCGTCGCTGGTCAGTTCGTCTGGTCTCGGCGGAGCATGGGCAGGGGACACGGGGCTGGGGATGTAGCGTCCGTGGCTCACCGGGGCTGGGGCGGGCCGACGCTTTCCAAGAGCCAGGATGAGACCACTTCATGAGCTGAGACGGGGTGAAATGGGACTGAAACCCGCACCCTCCACCAAAATGTTACGTGGCGGTAGGACAGTGATGAGGCGAACCTTGGGTGACGATGGAGTGATGTATTTACAAGATGTTGCCGCAGAGCGATGCGATCTATTTACAAGCGGCCATGATGCGGCCGTGGTTTTGCGGCTGTAATGCATTCGGCGGAAATCCAGGCAGACCAGCTCGGCGATAGGGGCAGGTCCGGTGGATATGCCCTGCTTACCCGCAGTGGAAGCAGAGAGGCGTGTTGTCAGGGGTGCGCCACAGTTCACTCTTCCGGCGACCCGTTTCCGTCGAGTAGGGTGTACGCGGCGTCAGCTCCAGGGTACGTTGCGGTGCGACCGAGGCAATGATAGGAGGAGCGCCATAGACGGGCTAGCGCAAGGCTGATGCATATGAGGAGCGGGGTTCATCCTGCCGGAACACGTCAACTTGTTCTGGTACCCGAACAGCGTGCCTTACCTCCTCCCTAACTAGTTCTACTACGTATAGCGGAGCCGGTGGAACCTGTCCCTGCTGCAGCCTTTGAAGCTCTTCGCGAACAATTCGTCTCACGAGCTCCCGGAGACCGAGGCTGTCCGTTGGGCAGGGCTGGTTCGTTGCGACTGTAGTGCCACGCCCTTTGGTGGAGCGCCCTTTCAATCGTGGTAGCCTCGCGGATGAACTCGGAAGCCGTCGTCGGGGGACTCCGCATCAGCCCGGCAAAGATGTCTTGCTTGACGCCGCGCATGAGATGTCGAACCTTCGTGTCGTCGGTCATTGAGGGGTCAGCGCGCTTAAAAAGATGAGCCATGTGTTCGGCGTACATGGCGACGCTCTCGTTCGGACGCTGGTTTCGGGTTTGAAGGGCAGCCTCAGCCTTCTCCTTGCGGTCACTGTTTGGGTAGGTCGCTAGCAACCGTTGGCGGAACTCCTCCCAAGACGACATCGTCGTTTCATTATTTTCATACCAGGTTCGGGCGTTTTCTTCCAGTGAAAAGTACACATTTCGCAGCTTCAATCTGCTGTCCCAGCCGTTAAACATTGCCACGCGCTCGAAGTGGTCAAGCCAATCTTCCGCGTCTTCATAAGGCTCTCCGTAAAAGACTTTTGGTTGCCGCTGCTGCTGAACCAGGTACTGAAAAGGGCTGCCCGTCGGAGTCGTGTTCACTGCGCCAGCGTCCCGTCCTGTCATCGTGGTCGTGCGATCAGGTAAAAGGCCGCACTCCGCTGGAAGTCCAAGTAGACGACCGCTGCTTCTCCCGTGAACGGGCGAAACTTCGACTTGAATTGGCGACCCCGAGCTGTGCGTCCCTGACGGATGGGGTATCATGCACCCAGCACCTCTACCACTTATGTAGCGATGAGCTCCAGTAAGGAGAGTAAAAGCGTTTATTAACAGGGCAAACTTGTGCCGGCAAACACTGGCGATCCACAAGCAAACTAGAGCAAGCGAGCTTGGACTTCTTTCTCCTCCGTCCACCAATCAGCACATACCCATTACTAGAAACAGCCCCGTTAGCCCTTCGGGGATTGCTCCCACAATAATAAAGTCGCGGCAATATTAAGATGTAGTGAAGCACACGACTTTGGCCAAAACCTGGTTTATAGGCAGCGTCGATCTCGTCATAAAGCGCATATTCTACCCAAGTGCTCTATCTCGCACTTTCGCAAGCCCAATGTCGTTTTTTTAATATGAGGACTGTAGTAATACGAATAGCTTTCTATTATATAGCACACAGCATAACGTGGCTGTTCACATACTTCGGGATCGAAGGAATAAGGATGTTCACGAGGCTGGTTAGCGTTATTCCTGGTTAGCGGTGTCGCACAGTATAGGCTCACCCGACAGCGTAATTTTGCAAGCGCTGTCATTATTTTATACCGAGCGTTCCGAAAAACTTAAAATTTGTTTAGAGAAAAGTCAGAATTTTTGTTGGTAACATCGAGACAGTATTACTGTGCATGAAAAAAAAAAATAGCAGTGGCTTAGCTCAGCTACGTCAGGATGTACGGAGCGTAAGCTAAGGTTCAGCTCTTAGCTTTCCTGGTTGTCTAGGATTAGCTTGATTACCATGCTTACTGCTGCTTCAATGACACACACACACACGGTATACGCATTACGTGACACATGTATATTTATCAAGCGGCTCCGGCGCAGCGCTAAGCTGGTTCCACAGGCGCACGCCGGTGTTGCTGCGACGCACGAGCCACCGGTTCCACACCCGGCCGCGTGTTTCCAAACGCTTCGCTGCACAGAGCGTCCGCGTGACATGTGCAATGTCACCGCGTGCCCTATCCTTTTGAGCGCCTGCTAATACGAGCCCACCGTTCGGGCTCTGTGGCTTCGATATAGAGTACTGAAAACTGGCGCGGGCGGCTTGGGTTCGAGGCCCAGCAGGTCTGTTTCTTAGTATTTTTAGATGCGAAGCATCTCATGGCCGGGGCTATGTCCCTCCCTTGTCGTTGTTGTTGCGCCGTCCACACACCCACTGCATGCGCATCCTCGGCTTGCTGAACGCCCGGTGTTGTCTTACCCTACTATGGCTCCTGGAGCGACAGTGTGGCCGATGTATTCCTGGGCCAGCACGAGACGAGCACGCTTCCCCTTTAAGGGCTCCTGGAGCGACAGTTTTGCCGGTGTCTTCCCGGGCCGGCACGAGACGAGCACGCTTCACGCGCCTTCGATGATTCATCGTCGTCGGCAGCGGCGTGCGTCGGCGAGTCTCGGCGGGCCGTGATTACAAGCAGCCCACAACCATTCGGGGAACGTGCATCGACCTCATCTTCAGCAACCTTAGGGTTCATCCACTACAACAGCCCTTTACATTTCACAGACCATAAGGAGGTCATAATCAAAGCGGAACGCCAACCACAGCTCGACATCACCTACGTTTAACATGATCATGATAATGCTTAAATAAAGACAAACTCATACCACGTACAACATCTCTCTCTCTCTCTTCAATGCCTCTCCACTCCAACACCCCCCACCCCCCTCCAATAAAATTACTCCATCTTCCCGGAGGGGAACCCTGCGTAGTATACGAATCAGCCCTGGGGTCAACGCAGTTTCCCATTTCCTAGTTCCGGTAAGTGAAAAGTGCAGTAGTTACCAAGAAAACCAAACGGTAAATATAACGGTAGCTACGTACCTCAACCTAACGGAAACGACGAACTGAAAGCTATTGGGTACTTGAATCGACCCCATGCCTGCTTCGCATACTACTTAGAGTTCCCCTACGGGAAGATGGGTAATTTTTTTCATTGCCTAATTTTTTCTACATTTAATTTTTTGCCATACTCAAACCTACGCGTTTTTTGTTAATAATGGTGATTTCGTATGTTTTAGGTCGCCTTAGGGTTGGGGCGCAGCTAACGACTACGTTAAATTACAGTTCTCTATCGCGTGAACAGACATGTCACGTGGGTGCTCTGTGCAGCGAAGAGTTTGGAAATACGCCGTAGGCCACCCCTCGCATTATCCCCAAGTGTACCGGGCCGCCACGTGCGGAACGGAAGTCGATGAAGACGCTGGACGCATGGGTTGTGTGAGAGACGGCGGGCAGCGAGCAACGTTCTGTTCGCGGTGTGACGTCACTGCTCCTCTCGTATGCGCATCACGGCTCTCCGGGAGCCACGCGAACCTGCTCAACCTCAGCCAGTGTAGCTCACGCTACAAAAACGCATCCACGTTTGGTGACAGCACTTCTTTTATGAAGCACTTTTTTAAGTGCTCCAGAGACTTCTCGCCAGCGATGAGATGTGGCGTGATTTTGCCGAGGCCGGGCTGAAGCAGATGCGGGCACTTGACGTTCGCCGCTCACTTCTTGTCATTTAATAATACGCCTATCATCTTCCGCTCCATAGCCCGCTGAGTCGTTCTCAATTTAAGTTGAACCCTCTTAGTGAACCTCCAAGTTTCTGGCCCGTAGGTGAGTACCGGTAAGATGCAGCTGTCTTACACTTTCTTCTTCAGGGAAAATGTTAGGCTGCCATTCATTATCTGAGAATGTCTACCTTATGCACTTCACCCCATTTTTTTCCTTCTAATTATCTCTGCCTCATGGTTGGGATCCGAGGTCACAACTTGGCCTAAGTAGATATATTCGCTTACCACTTCCATTGCCTCGCCACATATCTCAAACCGCTGTGCTTTCCCAAGGATATTGATCATTACTTTGGTTTTCTGCATATTAATTTTCAGGCCCACGGTTCTACTCTCTTTGTCCAGTTCGGAAAGCATGCTTTGTAATTTGTCCCCCGAGTTACTTAGCAAGGCAACGTCATCAGCAAATCTGAGGTTACTGAGGTATTCTCCATTAACCCTTACTCCCACCTGTTCCCAATCCAACGTTCTGAATACTTCTTGTGCACATGCTGTGAATAGCATTGGAGAGATTGTGTCTCCTTGTCTGACGCCCTTCCTTATAGGTATATTACTGCTCTCCTTATGGATGATGATGGTAGCTGTGGACGCATTGTAAATATCCTCTAGTATTCTTACATAATTGCCATCTACTCCCTGGTTCCGTAATGCCTGAATGACTGCTGAGGTTTCGACCGAGTCAAATGCTTCCTCATAATGTAAGAAGGCTATATATAGGGGTTCAGTATACTCAGCGCACTTCTCTATCACCTGATTGGTCGTGTGGATATGGCCCATTGTTGAATAGACTTTACGGAACCCTGTTTGTTCTTTAGGTTGACTGAGATCAAAGGTTGCAGAAATTCTGTTAGCGATTACCTTGGCAGGTACCTTGTAGACGACTGACAGTAAGCTGATCGGCCTGTAATTTTTCAAGTCCTTCATGTCACCTTTCTTATGAATTTGGATGATGTACGCGTTCTTCCAAGATTCCGGTACACTTGCAGTCATTAGGCATTGCGTATACAGGTTTGCCAGTTTTTCAAGGAGGTATGCCCTGTTATTACTAGATTAACCGCAGCAAATCTCGGGTATGCACTCCGTAGGCCAAATGGTTGGGTGTGGGGTATACGGCTTGAACGGGTACCTGCTTCTTGGCGTAGAGTGAATCCTTTTTCGAGTTGGTACCGGCTTAAAATGTGGCGTTAGGCCAACGTCCTAAACCTCTAAATGCGAAGTTAGGCCTAAAACCCTGCGGCTAGCAGCCTTACGGCATGCAGAGAAACGTCATTGTCATCATACGTCGAGCTGTGTGACGGCTGTGGGCGTTCACATCAGAACACGATGTTAGTCCTATATACGTCGCGCCGTCGCACGCTGGCGTCACCTCCACCCTATTTGAATATCAACGTTTAGCTGAGGCGGCCTAACGTAGCTGTCGCCAAACCTCGCACGGAAGCGTTTTAATTTTCTTCACTTCACACACGATCATCATCATCAGCGGAAAAAGTTGACTTTTTGGTGTACATACATCGCCCTGGAGAGCCTGAATGCTTCACTTTTAAATGGCGGAGCTTGGGGCCGGATATTTGAAAAATAAAACAGAAAATGGTGGACTTTAGAGCATAATTAAAATTGTCATGGCCATTGTAATCAGGGCAAGGAGCACGCAAGAGTAGTAAAAATATTGCAGCAACGTTTTAGTTCTTGGAAATCGGTCCTTTGAGTATGCCCGAATAGGTCGAATCTGGAATGCAGTAAATATGTGGGCCTGAATATACGTGGGAGACTTCAGAGTAAAAAAAGGAAAGAAGCTGGGGCACACAAAACAGAAATTAGCCTGAATGGGAATTTTTCGGCTGCAATACGTCCTTGAAACTACTCACGACAAGTGGCTTGCTCCCACGTTCGGCAGTATGATGGCGGAAAAGCTACCATTTTTCCCAAGTGGCCAAGAGCCGTCGCTATATAGGCACATTTACCAGGATTGTATCTCCTACTTTTCAATATCGCATTACTTGAACTACCCACTCTTCTGAGCAAAATACCCAACCTGCAGCACGCTATATACGCCGACGACACTACTTTCTGGGCTACCTCTGGTTCCAGTGGAGAACAGCAAGACGCCCTCCAAAAAGCTTCAGACACCACCGTCAACTACTTGCGTCTCAGGGGCCTGATCTGTGAATCTGCCAAATCAGCCCTTCTCATTTTGCGGGCCCGATCACGTGGCCGCCCTTCTCCTCCCACACCTGATCCTCAAGTGTTATTTCAAGGTGAACGTATCCCTTTGGTGACCACCCTCCGCATCCTCGGCGTCCCCTTCCATCGGGACGGCATGGGTACAGCGCTCCTTCCGCAACTCCAGACATCCATTACTCACCTAACCCATCTTATCCGCAGAATCCGCAGCCGACATCACGGCCTCACAGAATCGGAAATTTGTCGTCTGGTCCAAGCTCTCCTGATCAGCAAAATCACCTATGCCACGCCGTACCTCAATCTTCGACCACAAGAAACCAAAAAAATTGAAGCCCTCATTCGTAAAGCATACAAAACGCCTCTTGGCTTTCCCATTTACACCTCTAAGGAAAAACTGCTCAAGCTGGGAATACACAACGTCCATGGAGAGCTTGTGCAGGCTCAGAGAAACTCCCAACTTCAACGCCTCAGCTTCACGCCAACTGGCCAATCCGTTCTCTGCACGTTCGGCTACCCTACGCCGATAAATCAAGGCCGACCACAATGTCTCCCAACTAACATCAAGCACCGTATTCACGTTTCCTCCATACCGTGACATAGGCATCCCACCTTTAACCGAGGCTGTCGGGAAGCGCGGGTACGCTATGTCACGAAGAAGCTAGCGGATGACCCCCAGGTCCGTTATACTGACGTCGCCTATGACTCCTGCACTCGACGCACAACTTTGGCCACCCTAAATCACGCCGGCCGAATCTCCACGGCTGCCACCACGCACACCAACAAAATACAGACGGCAGAAGCTCTGGCAGTCGCCTTCGCAGCCACCACCCACGCCAAGCATCCGCACATCACTGTAGTCTCTGACTCACAGGAGGCATGCCGCCTCTACCAGGCAGGTCTAGCCGCAACCCAGGCCATTCCATTTCTCTAACGTCTACCTGACGAGACCACCATTACGATCGTCTGGACTCCCGGACACTCCTTGCCTTCCGGGGAATGAAGCGCCCCACGCCGACGCCCGAGCTCTGCACTTATCAATCAACCTTTTATTTAGCCATCTTTTTATAAAAGAGTGCTGGGACAAGAACAAAAAGCCGCAGTACAGCAGCTTGACGAGGTCCTTGCCCCGTTGTCTTGGCAACGGGTACAGCGTATGGATTCGTCATAGATACAAAAAATTCAGTAAAACTACAACAAACGTGTACAGGTACAGCGTATGGACTCTCCTTCATAGATACAAGAAATACAGTAAAACTACAACAAACGTGTGACAGATACTACAGATACAGATACGTCATCGATGCTAGGCTTTGCACACTAAGGGCAGAATTGAAAAGCACATACATTATATATAATGCACAGCAATACTTCACGAAATATCAACCAGAGAAAATTGGGTGTTTGAAATTATACAAAGATATATAGGCCGCAGCCCGAGTCACAGGTATATAGGCTTGAAACGCCGAAATACAAGCCAATGACAAACACACAAAAGATTTTAGGCAAGGCCTCGATTTTTAATCATATGCGATTTCAATCGTTTCCTCGAAATACTACTTAAATCTACGCCAATTCTGTGTAATTTGTTTAATAAACACGGTACACGATACTGCAATCTTGAAAATCCGTAGTTCGTACGCGAGAAAGGTTGTGACCACACGTTTCTCTCCCTAAAGCTATACGGTACTAGAGTTGGCTTATTTAGGTTACACAGGTCTATAAAGGCTTTGTTGTTATATTGGAAAAATTGTTTGCATTTGAGCATAAGGTTAGTTTCATATAAATGCTGAATCGGTACTACATTAAGGCTGCAAAAAATTTCGTAGGTATGCGCATCATATGGTACGTTAGCTATATTTCGGATTGCTCTTTTCTGCAGTACACCTAGCTTGTGTATGTTGGTTCGTGATGTTGTTCCCCATACAAGAGAACAATAACTTAAGTGAGAGGAAAATAATGGATGATAAATTAAAAGCTTAATCTTGGACGGTAACACCTGTAGTAATTTGCCCAATACACCACACGTCCTGGCCAGAAATCTAGCGGTGCGCTCAATATGGTCATCCCAAGTTAAATGGTTAATTAAAATTACCCCCAAAGTTTTCACTTCTGTCGACAACTGTATATTCTCCGATCCAAGATAAATTGCAATATCTTGGTTAATACATTTTTGCGGTGGCGTAAATAGAAGAGCTTTTGTTTTTACTGCATTTATTTCCAGGGAATTGATTTTAATCCATTTTAATAATTTACTCAAGGCATCATTTGCTAGATTTTCAAGATAATTAATATCGCTAGACTGTAGAAACATACTTGTATCATCTGCATAAACTATGAAATGAGCATGCTCACTAATATTGACAATATCATTTATGTAAATATTAAACAAAATTGGACCAAGAATGCTTCCCTGCGGAACACCTTGCGTTATTCTTTGCATGGTCGATTGTTCAGTTTTAATTGAAATGCATTGCTTTCTATGCATTAGATACGAACGTAAAAGGTCGAGTGAAACGCCGCGAAATCCGTAGTGTTGCAGTTTAGCAAATAGAGTTAAATGGTTGATCCGGTCAAATGCTTTTGAGAAATCCACAAAGATACCTAATGTTAGTTTTTTATCCTCAAAGCCGTTCAAAATTAATTCTTTTTGCGCCAACAAAGCTAACTCTGTCGACATTCCTTGCCTGAATCCGTATTGTTGCGCCGATATAACACAGTGTTTTTCACAAAATGAAGTAATGCGCTTACAAATAATTTTTTCTAAACCTTTGGATATAGCAGGTAGCACCGAAATTGGACGGTAATTTGATAGCTCGTTTTTGTTTCCGGTCTTAAATAAAACAACTACTTTTGCATGCTGCATTTTTTCAGGAAATACACCTGTGGATAAACTAAGATTAAAAATGTGGGTAAGAACCGGTAACAAAAGATCAAGCACGAACTTAATTGGTCTTATTTGGATCCCGTTTATATCACGTGCCTTACTGTTTTTAAATGACATAAAAGCAGTATAAACTTCTCCGGGAGTGGTTGGTTGAAAAAAGGCCGTGTGTGCGTTGGGTGTGTTTAAAAACGAAATTGCTTCTTCATTGTGATGGCTTGTTACTAAGGATGTGAAGTAATCATTAAACTTATCGGCTAATTCTTTTCCTTTGTGTAGTTTATTACCTATCGTTAACTCAAGCTCATCGTTATTGTAAGCGTTAGGTTTTAATAGCTTGTTTATTTCACGTCATATTAAATCACTGCGACGGCTCACTTCTGAGAACAGACCTTCGAAGTATGCATTTTTCGTATTTCTCAATAACTTTGTCACTTGATTTCTATACTTTTTAAAAGCAGAGAAGTCAGCGGAATTCCTTGTTTTAAGAAACTTACGATACAACGCGTTTTTCTCGCGAATCGCTCTCAGACATTCATCCGAAAGCCACGGCTTCCGTTTCTTGTTGGACGTTCTGACCTTCTTGAACCGAAAACATTCCTCATATACAGTTATTAAAATACGCATAAAGGCATCGTAGGCTTCATTAGCGAATTGACAATGAAGGACCGAAGTCCAATCAATATTTCCTATTTTACCGCAAAAGTCAGCTAAAGTTCTACCATTAATTTCTTGAATAAGAAAAGTGTCCGAGTGCCGAATGCGCTTAGAAACCTGTTCACATTCCAGGAACATAAAGATAGGCAAGTGATCACCCAAGTTCGCAGCTATCACTCCGGACTCTAAACAATTTTCGGCCAAGTTCGTTGCAAATAGGTCAATTAGGCTTTCAGATGAATCAGTAATGCGCGTGGGAGTCATTATCTTATTTGCACAATGAAATGATTCTAGAAGCAATTGCAACTCTTGAGAAGTTTTAGTATTTTGCAACACGTTAATATTGAAGTCACCCCCAATAGCAACGTTTAACTCATTCGTACTAATAAAGCAGAGCAGTCGGTTTAAAAAAGACAAGAAATTTCCAGAGCTGCCTTCCGGTGGACGATATATAACCACAGATACAAACTGTTTGCACTGTACTGTTAAAACTTCATAATCCGGTGTTATGACCGAGAATTCTTGAAGTAAGGTGCATGAAAATTTTTCCGAAACAAGCTGCAACACGCCCCCACCAAGTCGACACTGGCGGTTTAAGTAAAAGGTCTGATAACCGGGTAAGCAAAGCACATCATCTTTGGATCTATACCATGTCTCCGTAAGCATGATAATGTTAAACTGAAACGAAAATTGACTGAAGAACGTTATTATCTCATCGTGCTTATTTCGGGCAGACTGCGCATTGCAGTGCAGAAGCGTCAGACAAATTTCATTATTGGGACATGTGACGTCTTCGGGTGCTATCATTGAGCGAAAAGAATTCAACTAAAGGTTCCGAAGTAGCTCTGCGCTCAACTGCGCATCTTTGCTAGATCAGCCTCACATGCAATGCGCACAAGCTTTGAGTTTTCTATTTGACGCGCGAACACCTTGCCATCCCTAGACCATGCGAAACGCCAGCCTAATTCCCTTTTCTTTGCAATGGTCATTCCAAGAAGCTTCTTCACTTGCGGGCACAGATGTTCGTTAATGTAGACCGGGTTCTTTGTGGTGTATCCGATGTCGTCTGCCGTGAGCCTAGTTTTGCGTGCCTTCTCGAGGATTGCGTCACGTTTTGCACGGCGGCTGAACGTCACCACGATGTTTTGTTCGGTACAGTCCTCAGCAGTGTTTCGCGTAGGAACGCGATGGCATATTTCTACATCGTCTTTCTGAATTCGCTCGCCCAGCGCGCCACCAACTTTGCTTAGTATATCCTCTAGGTTCTCGGTTGTCTCGTGCGGGATTCCCCTGACCTCAATGTTTTTGTTTCGAGAGTACTGCTCCTGAGTCGTAACTCTTAGCGAGTTCTCGTGAAGTTGTATTTTCAGTAATGCAATTTCCTGCAAAAGCTTTTAATTTGATGCTGTAAGAGCGGCATTCTCTTTCTTCACTTCTGCACAATCTTTTCGCATGTCCTCAAACTCTTTGTTCATGTGAGTCATGCTAGCTTTGACTTCCCTCATTTCTTTGCGAAATTCACGTTGAAAGTCTGCAAGTTCAGTCATGGTCAAAAGCAGTCAACACAGCGCCACAAGTAACAATAGGTGAAAATCCGTCAACCCCTTGGCAGCAGAGGCAGCAGAATTCGGCAGTTGAAATGGCACAGAAATATACGTTGAAAGACTCCCGAACCTGGTAAAGACAATTTGAAGGCGTTGGTGTCCGTTCTGCTCGCTGCCCCCGCTGCCAATGGCCGTCGTGTCGATGCGGGCGTCCTTTTATCGACGATCAGCCAGTGACGAAGAAACCCACGTGGTCGGTCCCTCGCAATGGAGCGCTATCAGGGGCCAGATTTCACGCAGATTCCACGCAGCGCAGCGCAGCCACGAAGTGCGAAGAACGGCCGCGCAGGACGGACCTGGCAAAGACAATTTTAAGACGTTGGTGTCCGTTCTGCTCGCTGCCCCCGCTGCCAATTCCGGGCATTCTCCACCGATGGTCAAGTGATCCCATCACCCCGCATAAACTTCGACCACGACCTCCTCCAAATTCCTATTTATAATACGCACAATGCTCTGCTGGCTCAGTACACCCTTATTCGCCGGGCCTACACCCCTCCACACCACTCTCTAACCAACCAGCAAGCCATAATCTATCGTCGCCTTCAGACCGGTACTTTTTACAATCACGTCATCCTCCACCAGATTGCACCCACTATCTACCCCCGTCAAGGCCAACACTGCGACACCCCATTCACCACATTCCACCTCGTATTCTCCTGTCCCCACTCCCCTAACCCACACCCTTCCCCACTCCGGAGCAGTGGGAGACTGAGCTGACCAGCCCGGACTCGGCCCGCCACAGGGCCGTGGTTTCTCGGGCCATTGAGTCGGCCCGGTCAAGAGGCATCCTGGACTAGGGACGCTTCACCACCACCATTCTCCGGTTTCCTTTGGCTCCTATAAACGTTTACTACTACTATTATCTTCCTCCAAAGCGGAGCACAGTCAAACTTCACTTGAACGAACTTCACGGGACCTCACCCTGGAAAAAGTTTGTAGAAGGGAAAATTTACTCAACTGAAATAGATATGTTGCAGCTTGTTTTTTCGTAGTTTGAAGTTTGAGTTTATTTCGCTTATGATACAATATATTTTCCTGCCTTCCGGAAGAAGCACTCGAAGGAGCTTGTATGTCACAAGGTTACCACAAGCGTAAGGAAACATCGGGTGTTATAATGATATTTCAACCCACTTATTTGTCATCCTGCTCATGTACTAGCGGATGTTCACTATTTAACACCTTTTGTAGAATGCGGTAATCGTTTGCGGCAACTGTGAACTTAGGGCTGCAGTGGTCATGAATCGAATCACTGTCCAAGATATCATGAACCATGCGTCTACGCAAAACATTCCTGTTTTTCGCCTAGAGAAAGGTACTTTCGTTTTGTACTCATGATTAACCAGAATGCGTTTTCTTTGTTTGGTTGTAGTGGTTGTGGGGCTAAAGCTATGGCTATGGCTATGACTTCGGCTGCTTTCAAGATTATCTATGTAGCCATCCAGTTCTAAGTTAAAATGGGGCCCTTTATTGGTCGTGCGGTAATAAAACGCGGTTCTGAATGACAAATATGCTGAAAAGTGTGTGTTGTACTTCTTTAAGTGATCAATGGGACCTGGGAGACGTAGGATGACACCTTGGAATTTGTTCGTAGAACTGAAATGTGCACCGCACTGAATTTTGTTAAACTGAGGAGCGTTTGCATTGGGTTCAATGTCCTTCAGTGTGGGATATGAAAAAGTTTGTACAACTAAAAAGTTCGTTCGAATGACGTTCGGTCGGTTGTATTGTACTGTATCATGACCTAAATACCACGCTGGTGCTAATGTGAGTATGAAAACACCCACGCCTCCTCCTTCTCTTCTTTTTCCCCCCCTCTCTCCACTACGCCTCCCGACAAAATGGCTGCTAGTTTGTGTCTTGTGTGGTGTCAGCTCTAGCATACCCGAAATGTTTTTGTCGATGTGACATTGAGGTAGTAGTAGTAGAGCCACTTTATTTTGCATAGGGTTCAGGGTAGGGGGGTGGCGGAGGCCCAAAGGGCCCCCGCGACGTCCAGGGCTCTGTCCGTGACGGCTTCTTGCGTTGCGAGCTCAGAGCTCCCCAGAGCCTGTTCCCAGGAGGAGGGGAGGGGAAAGGGGGGAAGGGGTCGCGCGGACACTCACAGAGGAGTGGAATAGTGCGTCCAGCGCGCCTCATGAGGGGCAGTGAGGGGAGGCGAATTGTTGTGGGTGGGTGTGCACAAGGAGAGTGCGGTGTGGGAAAGTGTGGGTCTGTAAGAGCCGCCACATGCGCGCTGCCGGCGGAGTAAGTGAAGGGTGCGGGGGAGGTAGGTTCGTGCGGAGGAGGCGGTAATGTTGAGTTATGTCTCTGTATGTGAGTAGGTACGCGTGGGACATTTCGGAGATGCCGTGTGAAGGCGTAAAAGAAACGGGAGCCCGGGATATCAAAGCTCGGGCATGTTGGTGGGCCGTTTCATTACAACCTAACCCGGTGTGGGCCGGAGTCCACACCAGCATCACGGGGTGGGCAGGGGGATTCTTAAGAAGAATTTTGAGGGCAGCTAGGGAAATGACGCCCTTTGTCTAATTTCGTATGGCAGTTTGAGAGTCAGATAAATAATCTGGGGGGTAGGTGATTGATTAAGGGCAAGGGCAATGACCACCTGTTCCGCAGTTACCGAAGAGGTGGGGGCGACTGTAGCTGAGACCTGAGGGATTGTTGCACAAGCGCCTACTACAGCGAGTGCGAAGGCAGGACGGGTGGAGTAGGCCGCTGCGTCTACGTAGAGAGTGTGCTCAGAGGGAGGGTAGCGGGAGAGGTGTGTTTGGGCTCGTGCTGGACGGCGTCCGCGCTGGTAGGCTGGATGCATATTTCGCGGGATTGGCTTAATGTGGAGATGTGCGTGGAGAAGGCGGGGGATGTGAGCTGGAGGATCTAGTAGAAGCGGGGGGTTGGCACTAATTCTATCGAGGATTCGCCGACCAGTCGGGGTCTGGGAAAGGCGCATGAGGTGGGTCAGGCGATGTGCTTCGATTAGTTTATCTATGGTATTATGTATACCAAGTGCGAGGAGTCGTTGGGTGGGGGCATGCCGGGGAAGTAGCAGCACTGAGCGATAGGCTCTTCGAAGTAAGGCATGGAGGGAAGTGCTTTGAAAGGGGGTGAGCTGTGCGTACGGGAGGTGATAGCAAAAACGGCTCACCAGAAAGCACTGCACAAGTCGCAGCCGTTCTAATTCCGTTAGACCATGTCTCCTAGATGCGATACGTTTACTGAGACCAATAGTTTGGATGGTGTGAGTGCGCAAGAGAGTTATAGTGGCTGTGCTGTTCCTGTTGGCTTGGAGATGCATGCCGAGGAGGCGAAGCTGGGAGACCCGGGGGATTGGTTGTCCATCCAGCATTACCTGAATGCAGGTAGAGGGAGTGGGTCTAACCCTAGGTGGAGGAAGGAGCAGGAGTGCTGATTTAGTAGCCGAGCAAATCAAACCTGCTTGTGCAGTAAAACGGGAGACTGTGGCAGCTTCTGCTGAGAGTGTGGCCTCTATCTGGGCGTCGCTGCCTTGTGTGACCCATAGTGTTGTAGCGGCCACTTCGTTATGGAGAGCAAGAGCCCACCATCATCATCATTGGCCGCTGCCTCCATCGTCAGCAGCGCGTGGCCTCGACAGGCAGGGCGAGCCACGCGCGAGAGAACACCCAGGCTTCTTGCGCTGCTCGGCCGCATTCCACGGGCGCTACCTCTGTAGCGGCCACTTCGTCATCGAGAGCAAGAGCCCACCATCATCATCATTGGCCGCTGCCTCCATGGTCAGCAGCGCGTGGCCTCGACACACACGAGGAGCCACGCGCCAGAGAACAACCCAGGCTACTGCGCTGCTCGGCCGCGTTCCGCGGGCGCTCCCCGACTCGCAGGGCTTCTGCTGCCACCGAATCCTCCTCAGCAGATAAATGTCGGGTCAGCCGCACGACCACATCGGCGCCTACAGTGTAATATCATCCGCGTACATTGTGGAGTCGAGGGACGGTATATTTTCTACAGCGTTCGCGAGAGGAAGCATCGCGAGGTTAAATAGTAGAGGCGAAAGAACGGCCCCTTGGGTGGTACCTCTGTTAGGCATGTCGAAAGTGTTTTATTTGACGGTGCCCAATCGAAAAGTGGCGGTGCAATCGGAGAGTAAATTACGTATGTAGGTGTATGTGCGATCGCCTAGGTGTAGTGTGTTGATGGAGCTAAGAATGGCGGAGTGCCCTACCTGATAAAATGCCTTATGGAGATCTAAGGCGAGGATTGCCCCATAGTCTCTGGTTGCCGAAGGGCATCCTGTGTGGACAGCCCGGGGCAGAAGCCTGTGAGGTTGGGGGGAAGGAGGCAATGTTCTTCAAGGTGTGCGGATAGTCGATTGTGGATGACGTGTTCGAACAGTTTTCCGAGACAGGAGGTGAGCGAAATTGGTCGGAGATTCGGCAGTGCGAGAGGTTTGGCTGGCTTGGGAATTAAAGTGATACCGGAGTGTTTCCAACTCCGAGGTAGTGTACCACCGTTCCAGTGTGTATTGAAGAGTTAGGTGAGGTGGTCTATAGATGTGTCATCCAGATGACGAAGAACTTTATTGGAGATTTTGTCCGGGCCAGGAGCTGTTTGCCGGCGAAGGGCACATAATGCTGCCTCTACCTCCTCTCGCGTAATTTCAGCATCTAGCTCCGAATTGGGGGTGCCGGTATAGAAAAGAGGGCCCGAGTCTTAAGGAAATGGCTTCGGAATGTATGCAGCGTGGAGTTGGCGAAGGATATCCTCTTGGGATAGGTTCAAACCATGGAGAAGCTGGGTTATTGATGCGTTAGAGATTTTGGGGGATCGAGGAGATGGCAGAGTAATGCCCATGTGCGTCGCATAGAAAGCTTGCCCCTCATATCATCGCACAGTTGGATCCAGCTAGTTCTGGAGAAATAGGTTGCATGTTTGGTGATTTCCTGGCGAAGTAAATTTAACTTGCGGCGGAGGTGATGGCGGTATTTGTGACGCTTTCACCGTCGCTCGAGACTACCATACGCTTCGCAAAGGTGAAGCATTTTGGAGTCTACATACTCCGCAGGAATGTCCGGGTCGATTGGGCGTTCGTGCTCTCGTTTTGTGCGCAGAATGTTAGAGACCCAATCACCTAAGTCCTCCTCTGTGCCACTCAGTGGGGGTGGTATGTGTTGGCTGTCTAATCGGAAAGCGTCCCAATCTGTGATCGTAGTGTGAGTGGGATATTCATGGGGGGATAGCTGCAGTGAGGTGTTGAGTTCGGTAATATAATCGTCACTTCCCAGTGTATGTGGAGTAGGTTCCCAATTGGCCGGACCAAGGCAGTGGGAGAGTGTAAGGTCAGGTGCCGTGTCGCGTTGGACGCTGTAACCGATTCGGGTGGCTAGATCGGGCTCTATGTGTGTTTAATGTGGAGGGCTTGAGTAGTTCCCCAGAGGAGGCGACCTTTCGTGGTGGTGCGGTGATAGCCCCAGGTGTGTTTTGTTTGCTTCGGAGAGCTATATACATTAAGAGCATGGATTATGGTCTGTCCAAGTTTTTTCGGCAATATAACGGTGAAAATGTGAGGGATGTCCGAAGAGAGGGTGCGCTGCTCAACGCTATAGTTGCGTTGAATTAGTGTGGTCACTTGAGGAAAGTTAGGGTTAAAGTAGGGTGTGAAATTAAGGAGCTTTACGTTCGGTCCAGTTCTTGTAAAGCTATAATAGCAGGGGTTTTGGGAAATGCGGTGAGGAGCGCCTGCAGGGTGTACCGCTTGTTTCGGTATCCACGGCAGTTCCATTGCCAGAAAACAGTACATTTAGAGTCCTTGGTCGGGGTCAGCGTCAATAGGAATCGGGGCGTTCATGGGCGCTTGTACGGGAGGAGCTATGGTCTGGGGCTGTTGGATGATGGTGCGCATCCTTTCAAGTACCCCGGTGCGAAGGTCATGCATTGATTGTTGGAGCGCAGTTATCTGCTCAGTTGTTTTGTTTTGAAAAGATACGAAGAGTTCTTGATATTCGGCACGAAGTTCCTGCGTGGTGGGGACATTGAGGCCACACGAATAGATGCGAGGTGCTTCCCGACAACCGAAGCCCGTTGTAAACATTATGGAACCAACCTGAACTAACTGCGACGCACTGCAAAGTATCCTCCGCGTCAAGGGCCTTCGAGCCGATGAAGTACGCCAGCGAACCAACGCGAGGCCTAAATGCTGTGACCGCAAACGTAGAGTGGCTCCTTGAAAAAAAAATGCGGTTGCGCCCTGCAAGCCGGTTCAAGGTAATCATTGCACGAGTTGTATTGTAGCCAACAATTTGGGTGACGTTTGGCCCTTGCAGTGTGAAATCAAACTCAGTGTGACTCACTGAATTTAATTTGACACCGCGTCACTGTCCCGGCAATTCTCCGCCTGTCGAGTCCAGCGTCGTGCGGGAGAGTGAGCGCCATACCCGGAACATCATTGGGAAGCCCAACGGTGTAAAAGCAATGCGTATATAAAACGTCTTACCTTCAGAGTTTCGTGTGCGGGTCGCGAGCAAAATGAAAATTTTCGTTAATGTGAACAGCGATGGAGAAAGTAAGCTAGTAAGGCTAAGTGTTTTTGTTACGCTGTATTCGCGGCTCATCATTTGCAGCAGCAGCTGAAGTTGGCCGAGCGAGCGCCGCAGAGTCGATTTTCTTGAGAAGTACGAGCGGTTCCCGCCGCGCCTCGTACGTGGTGGGTGGTTACCGCGTGCACCTAGCGGCCGCACTGGATTGATACGGGCGTGCGGAGCGCAGCAGCGGCAACAATCACGAAGGTGGATAAATGTTTAAATTTTGTTATTTCGCTTTCAGATTGGTAAGGCGTTAGGTAAAACAGATTTAGTGTTTTAGTCATTAGGGTTAGGTGGAAAAAAGGAGGAGCGGTAGCGTAGGGAAGCACTCGAACCAAAAGTGGCATGTGGTTGTTACACGTGGGTATTTAAACGCGTGGTAGTTAGTAAGACTGATTATAGGGTAATTAGAGAACAATTTATGCTGTAGGAAATCGTGGCATGGTATATTTTGGTTTTTGATTAACGTGGACTTTGTGGGAGAATGGAGTAGTGAATAGGATAGAATTGGGCACGCGTTGACACGTGCAGACCATGCCACCAAAGAAGAATCCGGGTGTAGTATGCATCGGATGCGAGCGCGAATACCCTCTCGAAGAGACGAGGTTCGGGTCGGTCGAGGAAAAGGAAAGGCAGAATGTTAGGTGCATAGTGTGTGTACTAGCGTCGTGCCTCCACCGGCTCGACGAAGAAAAGCAGCGGCTCCGTTCTAGTTGTAGAGTTGCAGCAGGAGCTGAAAGGTGAACGGAAGCAGCGGGATGCACAGAAAGAGTAGGTGACGCAGATTGGGGGGCACGCGAGGGACGAGGGACAACATTAAGGCCAAGAATGGCGTACGCAGCGAGTCAGGCGAGCCGAGAGTGCTTGGTCCTGAGGAAAACGATGGTGGGCAGGGCAGCGCTGCTTACTGAGGCGGTACGAGTGCGGCCGTGACAAAGGAGTCTAGCGAAACCCGGCAACCGGTGGAAAGGGATCCGAGCGATAGGAGGTTAGGCTGATTCAGACGCAGCCCGAGCAGGTGGCCTCGCCTGGGGGCAGGCCAAAAGAAAGGAAATGGGCGCATGGCAATCGTGGCAGGCTATTCCAACATGCGCTACTCCAACGGGAGATAAGAGGACGGGTGAGGGGTATGAAAGAGTGCAGGTTGGCCTGTTCCTTGGGCAGACGGTCAGGGCAGTTTTGGAAAAGGCCAAGGACAGGAAGTGGGGGAACATGCAGGGGCAGAACCTGGTGGTTATAGATGGAGGAACCAATGACGTTCTGCAGGGAAGGGGTGCTGTATGGGGAATGAACTGAAAAAGGGGGTGAGGGAGCTTCGTAGGCTGTGCGCAAATGTACAGATCGTCGTGAGCATGGTACCCGAGATTATTGGGTGAGGGGTGCATGTAAAGAGTGAGGTGCTGGTAGTGAACAGAGAAATACGGGAGCTGAGCAAGACGATAAATTTCACAGTCGTCGACATCAACAGTGATGTACAACGGATGGGCTATAAAAGGGCATTCTAGCGGGACCGAGTCCACATCTGCAGGCAGGTGGGACAAGCTATCGGGCGAGGACATGCGGCGCGAGCAGCAACTTTTTTTAGGGTGGCCGCAGGCGTTTGCGAGGATGGAGTAAGCACGGAGCAAATGGAGATAGCTAGGTAGGTACAGACGGGTGCAGGTAGACGAAAGGACCGATGCCGGTGTGTAAATGAGAGAAGGCGAGAACTTAAGATCACGTACGTAAACATGCAGGGTGGCAGGGAACAAGATAAATGGATGGAGATTCGTAAACAGCTAGAACAGGAAGATATCCGAGTATATGACATAAGCTAGACAAACCTAAGGGACATGGAAGAACCTCCGGCAATCGGAGAGTATGTATGGGAAGGTTGCAATAAGATGGCTGGATCGAGAAAAGGATCCTTTTACGACGGGGGCCAAATTGGAAAAGAGTGAAAGAAGGCTGTAGAGAACATATGCGGGTAACAGGGGTGGTAGGGGGTAGGGAGGTGTCTTTAGGAGTGTCGCACCTGCGGACGGGTAAAGATAGTAAGGGACAAAATGAAAAGCAGGTGGCGTGCCAAAAATGAATATTGAGGATTTTAAACGATCCGGGGAAGTATTATTGGTAGGGCACATGAACGCCCACATTGAAGATCTGTGCTAGTACATAGACTGCAACGCAGATCTAATGCTAGATATATGTGACTACTAAAAGCTGATCGCAGTAAATAGGGAACGAAAATTTGAGGGTCAAGTCATGTTCGATTATGGAAGCGGGCAGTCGAGTATGGACTACTGCGTCCTCTCGGAAAGATTTTATGAATGTTTGAATGGAATGAGGATATATGAGGAAGAGAGTCACAGTCTGGGCAGCGGCCAGAAGCGTATGCAGGTGAATTTTGGGAGCCCGGGGGGGGGGGGGGGGGAGGAGGAGGCGGAACCGGACCGATCGGGGCAGTGTGAAAAGTGAAGCAGTAAAAAAATTGCGGCTATAGACAAAAGTATAGAAGATGAAAAAAAAGACATCCTGGAGAATAATGGGAATACGACAGGATCATCAAATCTATGCAGAAAAAAATAGCCAAGGCAGAAAGGGCGTATCAAGGCAAAAAAAAGACCACGCCAAGAAGCGGGTGGAACGCAGAAATGAAGGTGGCTATGCAGAGGCTTAAACAGGCGTCTAGAGAGCACAGGCAGGCCAAGAGGTCACGGAGGCAGCAGGAAGAGGCGGACACTAAAATGTGAGCAATATAAGCAAAGAAAAGTGTGCGGCAACTGTTGGTGCAAGTGAAGATAAAGGGTGACAGTGAGCGATGGGTGGCTGAAATACAAGGGAAGGGTTAAGACGCGCCGAAAAAGTTTTGAAACCTTGTGCGGCCATTAGGGAAACGTACGTGGCCCACAGAAGGATGATGATGATCGTGTGTTTTAATGGCCCAAGGGCTACTATGCCACAGAGCACCAAGACGAGTGCTGGTGTTTCAGTTAGAGGTGTTTGTCTAAAATTGGTGTATACGGCCAATGGTTAGTGATGAAAAGTGGATATAAAACAGTTCAGAAAGCACGAGTACGTGAGGGCTTCAAAAACAGGGTGCCTCGGGAAGATAGTTTTCCCAAGGCAAAAAAGGCGAGGCGCCTGAGCGTCGTATTAGAAGCGTTCAGCACTTTCCTCCTCATTGAGGGCAGGCTGCGGTTACACACCGTATGAGATTTCCTTTAAAAAATCAACATCTGCAAAGTAAACTAACACATTTTTGAGCTTGACAATTGGTTCGTCTGAGAGAAAGTGTGCTAGGTGTTGAGGTATGTGTTTTGTGTACAAATCTGTGAAGTGTCTGCGTCTTTCTGGTTCAAGTTCTCTACATTCAATGAGAACATGGTGCACAGAAAGAGCCTCTCTGCAGCTAGCACAATTTGGACGTGGTGTACCATTTAAAAGATGCCCAAGGTGCGCCATATTTGTGTCCAATCCCTATTCGACGAAGTGAGACCTCAACGGATCTGTGTAGATTTCCTGGAGTACGTCTGCCTATTGTTGGTTTGATTGAATGGAGCTTGTTTTATGTTTGCTTATACCAATGATTATGCCAGATTTTACGTAGTTTCCTTTTGATGAGTGGTTTGAGGTCCAAGTACGGTACAGATGTAATGTCCACATCATCCCGGAGAGCTGCAGCAGCTGCTTCCCTGTCAGCAGCCTCATTTCCAGCTATTCCGCAATGTCCAGGTACCCAGCAGATAGTGATTTCCAGGCCCACAGCGTAGGCTGACATGATGATGATTAAAAGATAGTTAAGCACTGCATTTTTCTGAGGCTTCGTAGAATGCAGGGCTGTCACTGAACTGAAGTAATCTGTATATATGACTGAGCGGTGTATTTGGTGTTGTATTAAGTGTTGTAAAGCCATAAAAATACTATGGGCTTCCCCTGTCAATGTGCTGGTGTTAGGATTGTGGGTCTTAGAGGCAGA
Organism: Haemaphysalis longicornis; assembly: GCF_048455015.1. Classification (NCBI taxonomy): domain Eukaryota; kingdom Metazoa; phylum Arthropoda; class Arachnida; order Ixodida; family Ixodidae; genus Haemaphysalis; species Haemaphysalis longicornis. The sequence continues at coordinate 210,089,811 of NW_027526335.1, read as the reverse complement.
GTAATGGGGTCCACATATAGCACAAGTAACAGCAGAGTTTGTTTTAGATGCGTCTGTGTAAAATTCTGTGCATTGGTATTTGTGTTGAAGGCTTAAAAAGTGTTGGTGTGTTAAGACACAGGGAGCTTTGTTCTTGTCAATGTTATCAAATGACATATTAGCAAATACGGTACTAGAACAACTTGAAAATGGGTTCCAAAAGGACAGAAGACTTGATGACAACCCATTTGTGGTTAGCCTGTCTGGATATTAAAGCGGCCTATGATGACTTACTCAGGTAACCATGCCAAGAAACCACGTGGAAGTAGTGTGGGATGGGATAACATACAATAGGCCCTTATACACATACAAGGGTTTGAAATAAGGATGTTCTCTCTCTCCACTGCTGTTCGTGATCTACATGCAGGGTTAGAATAGAAGATAGACGTCAGTACGCTGGTATTCGACTTAGATGCAAAACGGGCAGATGGTGGAACAACGGCTTCCAGGATTAATGTATGCTGCCGACATACTGTGGATGGCGGACAACCGGATAGGTATGCAGGGCTTGACTGATATATGCGGGGAAGCGACGCACCAAGGGCTATCCTTTAGCAGACGAAAATCGGCCATCATCGTCTTTACGACGACACGAAGTACAAAACAGTATCAGTGCCACAAATAGAAATACCACGGGTAAAAGAGTATAAATATTTAGGAGTATGGCTCAACGAGGGCGATGACTACAAGCATTTGCATGAGGCTCACGTTAAGACGAAAAGGAGACGGAACACGGCTATAATGAAGCATAGAACACTTCGCGGCTTCAACAACAAGGAAAATCTGGAAATGGGTGATGGTACAAGGACTGACTTTCGGAAATTCGAGTGCCTGCATGAAACCGGAAATTCAAGCGGTCCTGGAGGTAAATCAGAGGTTGGTAGGCAGGCTGGCCTCAGGGACCCAAAGCAAAACTATGAACTAAGCGGTACACGGCGATATGCGCTCGTCGTCCCTCGAGGCAAGGGGGCGCAAAGAGAGATCAATTTTGAGGAGTGATTTCGTGACATGGAGCACGTAAGATGGGCCACGAGAGTGTTTCAGTACCTGTATATGAGGGGGGACCGCCACAACGGGGCCGAATGGAGCAGCTCAAACATGGCTCCGCAGTTTGTTTCGAACTAGTGGCCGTTTTAGTTGCCAATGACACTTGTTCTTTACTAGTTCGCGTTGTGAACGTGTTTCCGCACTTTTTGGGACCAACCTCTGGATCCTGCGACCATCGGACTGCGAAATATCGCCTTCTTTTGGTGACGGCCCCCGGAGCCGTCTCGCTAAACCTAGGCGAGGCAGCGCCAACTTTGAGTCACTCCCCGGCATGGAGAAACAGCTGGGTGCTGAGGCTGCTGGTGCAGCTGGAGCCGTGTTTGCCATCGCCTCATTTCCTGAGCAACGCGCAGCCGGCGCTTCCACCCAAGGCGTCGGTGCAACCGTGAAGATGTTTACCGTTGTTGAAGGTGAAGCCAACTTGCCCCAGGAACATGCTGACTCGACAGGATGGCTACCTTTCTACCACCGAGCCTTCGGTCGCGCCCAGCAAATTCACCTTGGCAGCCTTACCGCTAGCGGTTCACCCCACGAAGGTACGGCATGGGCATCCTCATCACCGTCCACCGTGCCGTACCGTACCGGTGCAACGTCCGGGAGGCCGCCACCGCCGAAAACTGTGCCGAAATATCGACCGGCTCCCCTTCCTAAAGAAGACATAAACATTGCCATCCGTCATCGAGATGGGCGCAACGTCACTAGTCACTCGGGGACTGCCCTTTTCAACGCCCGACGCCAGGCTGCTGGTCTTACGCTTGAGGACATGCGGGGAGACCATCTCAGCGCGAACCTGGTGCTTAACCTTCTCGTCCTGAGCTCTCTGAACCCTGACACAGCGGAAAAGAAGTGGAGATGCAGTCTGCCAACAGTTTACCACACCCCCTTCGTTCTTCGACAGCAACAGCAACGGAGGGCCCTCAGCCGAAGCCGCAAGCGCAAGGACGATCCCCACCACAAACGTGAACGGATTGGAGCCTTCCCAAGGCTCCCAAGTGACTCATCTGCGCTTTGCAGCAAGCCTACCACCCCGTCGACTGTGCAACGGCGTCGATTCCGGCCGAAGTCCAAGCGCCGTGGTTAACAGCACCCCTCCGGCTACGAGTGCATCCAGTGACCAGCGACCGTCGTCTCAGGTGAACTGGGCAGCAGTAGTCTCCCCTAACCATGAGCAGCGTTTCCACTCCCCTGCTTTGCCAGTTCGTCATACCTCATCCACCCCTACACCCTCCGCCACCACCTCCTATCTCGGAAGCTGCCTACCCTCGCACCTTGCTTGAGAGTGTGGTCGCCACTCAACGTCAGCTTCAGGCCGGCGTAAAACAACTGCTAAATGCTAAATTCAATGCTAAAGTAGGCAAGAATAATAAAAGAATCAGGCTGGAGACAAGGCAGTTGGGAACTATGGTCTGGGCTGTAGAAATAGCAGGGGGGACCTACTAGTTGAATTTGCCGAACGGAATAACCTACGCATAATGAATACCTTCTTCTGTAAACGGGAGAGTCGGAAGTGGACCTGGAGGAGCCCGAATGGGGAGCACAAAAATGAAATAGACTTCATATTATGCGATAACCCTGGCGTCGTGCAGGATGTAGAAGTGCTCGGAAGGGTAAGGTGTAGTGACCACCATATGGTAAGATCTCGAATTAGGATAGATTTGAGGCGGGACCGCAACAAGGTAGTACGTAAGAAGCCGATAAATGAGCTAACAGTAAGACGTAAAGTAGAAGAATTCAGGATCGCGCTGCAGAACCGATATTCCGCCCTTAACGAGGAAGCCGAGCTTACGACACAGGAAGCCAGCGACAACCTTACACGCATCCTCACGGAGTGTGCAGTAGAAGTCGGGGGCACTATGGCTAGACAGGATACTGGTAAACTTTCTCAGGAGACGAAAGATCTAATCAGGAAACGGCAAACCATGAGAATCTCTACCGCAGCTGACAGAATAGAACTAGCCGAGCTCTCGAAGTTAATCAATAAGCGTAAGACAGCTAACATACGGAAGTATAATATGGAGAGAATCGAATACGCTGTAAAGAATGGAGGTAGCCTGAAAGCAGTGAAGAGACGTCTTGGCGTGGGGAAAAATCAGATGTATGCACTTAAGGATAATCAAGGCAACGTCATCACAAATAGGGATAAAATAGTCACAGTGGCCGAGGAGTTCTATAGGGATCTGTACAGTAGCCGGGACATACAGGATAATGCCGAACGAGACAGTAGTTCAGAGGAGATAGACATCCCACCAGTAACAACCGAAGAAGTAAGGAAGGCTTTGAAAGAAATGAAAGGGGGCAAAGCACCTGGTGAGGATCAGATAACAGCAGACCTCTTGAAGGATGGCAGAGAAATTGTACTTGAAAAACTGGCAAACCTGTATACGCAATGCCTAATGACCGCAATGGTACCGGAATCTTGGAAGAACGCTAACATCACCCTAATCCATAAGAAAGGCGACATGAAGGACTTGAAAAATTACAGGCCGATCAGCTTACTGTCAGTCGTCTACCAGGTATTTACCAAGGTAATCGCTAACTGAATCTCTGCAACCCTAGATTTCAGTCAACCTAAAGAACAAGCAGGGTTCCGTAAAGGTTATTCAACAATGGACCATATTCACACGATCAATCAGGTGATAGAGAAGTGCGCTGAGTATACTGAACCCCTATATATAGCCTTCATAGATTATGAGAAAGCATTTGACTCGGTCGAAACCCTAGCCGTCATTCAGGCATTACGGAACCAGGGGGTAGATGAGCATTATGTAAGAATACTAGAGGATATCTATAATGGGTCTACAGCTACCATCATCCTCCATAGGGAGAGCAGTAAAATACCTATAAGGAAGGGTGTCAGACAAGGAGACACAATCTCTCCAATGTTATTCACAGCATGCTTACAAGAAGTATTCAGAACGTTGGACTGGGAACAGGTGGGAGTAAGGGTTAATGGAGAATACCTCAGTAACCTCAGATTTGCTGATGACGTTGCCTTGCTAAGTAACTCGGGGGACGAATTGCAAAGCATGCTTTCCGCACTGGGCGAACAGAGTAGAACCGTGGGCCTGAAAATTAATATGCAGAAAACTAAAGTAATGATCATTAACCTCGGGACAGCACAGCAGTTTGAGATAGATGGCGAGGCAGTGGAAGTGGTAAGCGAATATATATACTTAGGCCAAGATGTGACCCCAGATCCTTACCATGAGGCAGAGATAATTAGAAGGATCAGAATGGGGTGGGGTGCATATGGCAGAAATTCTCAGATAATGAATAGCAGCCTACCATTGTCTCTTAAGATGAAAGTGTATGACAGCTGCATCTTACCGGTACTCACCTACGGGGCAGAAACTTGGAGGCTCACTGAGAGGGTTCAACTTAAATTGAGAACGACTCAGCGGGCAATGGAGCGGAAAATGATAGGTGTAACATTAAGGGACAAGAAGAGAGCGGAGTGGGTCAGGGAGCAAACTGGTGTTAAAGACATATTAGTAGAAATTAAGAAGAAGAAATGGACGTGGGCAGGGCATGTAATGCGAAGGCAAGATAACCGCTGGTCATTAAGGGTAACAGAGTGGATCCCTAGAGAAGGCAAGCGTTGCAGGGGGCGGCAGAAAGTTAGATGGGCAGATGAGATGAAGAAGTTTGCGGGGATAAATTGGTCACAGTTGGCACAGGACCGAGGTAATTGGAGAATAATGGGAGAGTCCTTTGCCCTGCAGTGGGCGTAGATAGGCTGGTGGTGATGATGATGATGATGAAAACAACTGCAGCAGGACATACGTACTCCTTTCCTCTCCCACGGCTCATCTAAACTCGCTGCACCCCGTGTAATTAGCGCATCTCAGCATACCCTCCACACCACCACTGAAACCTACTCAACGGTTTCCGATCTTCGGGCTCTTGAGAAAAAATTAGACTCTGCCAACCCTGCCAGTTGGAAGGAGCTCTCGTCAGTCATTTTGCGGGCATTAAAGCATCCGTTGCCACCATCGAAAATATTAGTGCTACCCTGAGGAAGCAGTTAGCCAAAGTCCTTCGCAAAGGCGCACTTGTCCGTAGCAAAATCGCAGGCCCAGGCCCTACGCGTCACACTTCGTACACTCGCATTCCGGTCACATTAGTTTCCATTAATAATGGCGGCTCTTCTGCAGTCTCATCCTCCCCTGCTACCCCGCCGCTCTCTAAGCCCATTTAGGGTCTTGCAGTGAAACTATCGCGGTTTTCGGTCTAAGTGCGGCATTTTCCCACATCATCGCACTCACCTGTGCCACCGATCCCTCCCAACTCCTGACGTAATTGAACTGAAAGAGGCGGAGGTCCCTGCAGAGTTACCCTGCAAAGTTACTCATGACTACAACCAGGAAGCATTTCTGTATTTGTCTCAGGTGATCCCCCTCATCGAGACCGAGACCATTAATTGGATACCCTACACATCCTAGTGGTTTCAATTTGAATGCTTACTCAAACAATAACTAACCATGACTCTCCCATGATGTAGCCATACCGCATGTTTGTTCCACGTGATCTCCTTCATCGCAACCTTCAATTTCATTCCCCGCACACCCTAGCAGCGTCATTTTGAATTTTAACACATTTTTTTACCCACCATGACTATGTCATTATGATAACCAGGAAGCATTGTTGCATTTTTCCCACGTGATTTCTCTCACCGAGACCTTTAATTTCATACACAACACACCATAGCGCTATGAATTTGAATTTTATCCCAATGTATGAATAACCATGACTAGGTCATGATATAACCATAACGCATGTTTGTCCTGCGTGATTCCCCCCATCTAGACATTGAATATGATTCCCCACACGTAATTTTGAATTTTAACGCAACCTATGACATATTATGACTTCCTGATGACTATACACAGCAGCATTTTTATTTAACTCGCGTGATTCCGTTCATCAGGACATTTACTTGATACCTTACACGCCTTAGCGACATCACTTCGAATTTTCGCCCAATCTATCTCATTCTGCGGTCATTATTCTATCTAAACGGGCGTCGCCCAGTCAATTCAGTTGACAACTCATTTGCAACAGCGGAAGGGACAGCTGCCGCCACCTCTTCCTCGACGCTCACCTCTTCCTCTTTGACCCTCGCACATCAAACCATTAACAGAAGCAGGCGAACAACCAGCAAGCAAACGCCGCCGTGTGCTTTCCCACCACCCTCTCCCACTTTCATAAAGGATCCATCAAGACGAAAAGGGGGGATAACCCTCTTTTTATCACCTCAACAGGTTACTATCCTTCACACGCCCAACCGTTAAATCATACCACCTCGCGCCCACCTTTCCACCAACCGGCCGTGCGCATGGAGAATGCTGCCGTACCCGCAGGCAGCCTGACTTGCGAGCTCAAAGTGCCACATGAAACTTAACAGCCAGCCATAGCTGCCTCCTAGGCTACTCATATGTACACAAAAGTCACAATGTACTGAAAACTCCAAATGTGCTCGCGACGAAAAGGTGGTCAAACTGAAAATGTACTTAAAGCTCAAAATGTACTCAAAACTCAAATTGTACTCAGAACTCAAAATGTACTAAAACTCAATATGCATTCCGAACTTAAAATGTACTCCAAACTCAAAATGTACTCAAACTCCAAATGTACTGAAAATTCAAATTGTACGGAGAACTCAAAGTGGACTCAGAACTCACTCGGCCTCAGGTGTACTGAAACTCGGTCGGGCTCATACTCACTCAAGTTTAAACTCACCATGTCACACTAGTCTCATGATCACTCAAACTCATACTCACGCGTGAGTTTGAGTCCAAATGAGTCTGAGTGAGTGGACTCATGAGTGAGTCCACCGACCTCCGTCGTAGGGTATCTCTCTCATTTCTTCCGTCTTGTTCGGGCACAAGCTTGGCCCTAAATAGTTTTTATTTACAATTCTCCTAATTTCAAAGTGACGTCTGTAGGACTGTCCCTCGACTGAGCCACCAGGCAAAAGCTGATAAAAATTTGAACGAGACGTATATCTACACAAAATGTTTTCAATATACTAAGCATATATATAGATACATTTATTATGTTTGTCAAAGCTGTTTACCAAAAATAAATTATTGTTATTATTTAAAAAAAAAATAAGATCCCTACATAAATCGTACTTGCAGTCTGTTTTTAAAAACTGGCCCATTCGCAGAGGGGTTGCAAGGCTGACGAGGCGCATGCTCACATGCGCTTGGTGTTTTCCCCTGGTAGATTTTTGCGGGCCTTTCTGCGATGTGTTGCACAGTGGCGTCAGGGCTTGACGGGCGTCGGTAATGCTCGGAGGAGCAATGGCTAGGCTAGCGAAGCAAGCGCGGAGCTGTGCACAGCTGCGCCGTGGGGCTGCCCGGCAACGCAAAGCGACGTCGTCACTCGGCGAGGTTTTCAAGACGACAGTCTTTCTTGGGCTACTGAAACCCAGAAATTTTGGACCGCCTGAATGTCTGTTTCTCTGTCTGTCGGTGACTCGATTCAGCCACACTGCCTTAAGTGAAACGAAATCTGCACAATAGTCTTTATACTCGGAGCCAAATCTAAGCGTCTAAGTCCGGTGTCAATGGTTATACTTGTCAATATTGTTGAACAAGAACAAAACATTACGCAAATAGGAGCCAGAAAATCAATGCATAAGTGATATTTGCAGTGCCCCTGCATTACAACAATCATGAATGCTTGGTTTTCGCGATACCGAATGAATACATTATCTGCAGAAAACCGCCGCCTGCTGTTGCCCGCTCTCCTGGAGACTAACCCGCAGATCAACAATACTGTAGACCCAAGGAAAAGTCACTCCTGTTCAAAACACGCGCCTAACCTCAGCTTATTTCGCTAAGTTTAGTGGTAGCAGGACACATGTTCTTCATTACAGTTGGTAAATAAGATGACAGAGGGCTCCAGTTGATACCTTGTAGACAAAAATCCAGCGGTTTGCGGTTTGCTGACGTTCTCCACCACGACGGAATTCTGCCTCGGGTTCCCAGAGCTCCTACAAGGTAAGCAAATCGAGATTTTTTAAACACGTACAAGATGGTATGAGGAACTCGCTATATGAATATTGTGGTGTTGTTTAGCCGAGACGCTAAGAAGCCAGCTACCGCGGTCCACAAAATTGTTGAGCTGCCAGGCAATGGTTGAGGAATGCAGCGCGTGCCGTATTAAGGGTTTGGCTGCTGCATGCCTCGGTTTGCGCGCTTTTAGCATTGTAAATATTGGCGGCTGTATTATTTTCATCGCAGATAAAGCCGGATAAGCTATTGCGCGGGCAGTCAGAGCCATAAGTACTTAGCAGTTTTTCACCATCAAAGCTTTCGGCTGCGAATAGGGTATATTTGAGAGTGGAACGACGCGAGTGGATTTTCGTGTAGCTTAGCGATCTTTTTCTTCGCAGGAATATACAAAGACATCTATGGAAAGCGGGGAACGGAGAGGGGGGTTACTCTTGTTATGCAGCATCCAAGTGACTCTCAACTTGACTCTAATGATGATGACACAAGTGATGAAACTGCACTTGGATACCGCAGAAGTGCCACCAAGCCTCAGGGATGGCGTGACCAGCAGCCCTCCTGATCGTTCAACAACAACCAGTCTAGAGTCCTGGAAACGATAATTGTCGGCTAGTAGCTGCTGCCCTCCATGAAAGAAAGCAAATGGCCGCAATAGCGTCCTCGTGCCTGTTTCGGATGATGATGATGATTGCAACAAAGGTGGCACTTCCCGCTTTTCGCGTATTTCTTGGACGTCAGCATACTAAACACCCGGCTTCAGTGCAACGGGGACTGCTTTGCCCTAAGCGAAAAAAATGATGCCTCTGAAGGATTTTCGTGTCTCGCTTTGCAAATCGCTGAAATCAGCGAACCAAATTCTTGTACCACGCCCAGATGGAAGACCTCGCATGAAAGCCCTGCAGAGTTTTATCCAGAAGAGGAAAGACGCAATGCCTTCTGGTGATGCCCGTTACAACTACGTCAGCCACAGGCCAGTTGCAGCTCTCTAAAACCTGCCTTTGGTTCTCCGTCGTACGAAAGAATCCAGACAAGAGGTCACAGCTCCATATGCCACAAGGGCGTCTCTGGATTTAGGTGTGCTAAATGCGGCGCTTTCCTTCGGCTGAAGAGCGGAAACAACTGCTTTCTGACTTTTCAAACGCACTAGCATTTTTTGAAAAGTAATGAAACATCACAAGAGTAAACGCGTTAGAAAGCTCCATGAATTAAAAAAAAAGGTTTTTAAGCCATGCTTTTTACCGTTAACTGGCAGATCCGCAAAATTGTTGACCTCCTCTATCTTTTTTAGTTTTTTATGATACATATTGCAACTTGTTTCGGTGGTTCTGTGGTTGCTCTAAAGAAGAAATAAACCAGCAAAAAATTTCCACTGTTTTTAATTATCCTGCCAGTTAAAGGGTCAAGAAATCAGACGGCAACAGGAACGACAGGTTCCACTAGATAGGTTTCTCGTTCCGTTTGGTATAGTCGTGGAACCCAACCTGGTTGTGTAAACGTTGTAGTAGGGTGCTCCGGGTCACGCGCGTCTCCATCGTACGGCAGCGCTGGCATCGAGGCACCTGGCCTGGAGCAGTGGAATGCGGTAAATCTAAATTTACTTAAGCACTCCTTTAGTGTGTTTAGCTTGGAAGGAGCGCGATGGAAAAGGAACAGATTGAGAGATAAGCAGGAAGGCAAAGGGAGACATTTACCGGCCAAATGTCGACAAAGAGTATAGTCTTTTGTCGACGTTTGCAACAAAAGGAGCAGATACGCGGCCAACTTATTTTTGGTGCGAGGTCAGATAATGCTCGGCTTAAACAGCGCCTGGTGTTAAAATAACTGTGCGGTGAATTCTTCCGAAAAGAAGCTTTAAAAATGCCTTCAAAGCAACCTTTTAAAACCAAAATAAACGTCTGGCACTTTGAGTTCACGTTCCCGGCTCCTATTTAAACTCGCGTCTGTCGTAACTGAGGGCGCTCGCTGTGCGGATGCGAGAAATTCGAATTCAGCCTACCTCCGAACGGTAGACCTCGAAGAACGGCAGCAGTGGGAGAGGTGTGCTGATAAGACAGGACAGACAGGTATGCGTGGCTGGGGTGGCGGAGGACTATCGTCTTTGAAAAATCGGATCCAGGAGTGTGCGTCACAAATCACTGTGACCATTGCCTTAATGACTATTTAGTAGGCGGAGAATGAAGAACTGACTCATCTGTATTGTCATCAGTCAAAAGATGTGGCACTATTACCCTCGTAAATATTCCCTGACATTGGTGCTCTTCTGCCTTTAGCACTTTAGTAAATAAATAGGTTTCAAATGGAACTAACCTGTGAACTGCGAAAAGAGTAATGATGTTGACACCACGCAAAGACGTAAAGTGGTGCTGCATGAGCCGCACAAAATGAATCCAGGTAATCTGCAAGTATAGTGCTTACCATACGATACGTGATTACTATCGCCCAAAGTTCTCTTCCCTACGAAAGGAAGGCGGCTTCCCTAAGCCAGATATGTTTGGCAATGCTGCGTCCGCGCACCACATTCTGCAGTAGTCAGGGAGAGCTTTTCTTTTCAAAGTAGCCTTTTTTATTTGGTTGTAGGCCCCTTTTTCAGCTCCACACCATCTCATTGTGTGATCCAGCAGGTGAGTCTTGATTCTACATAAATGTTTGAGGAATTGGATCTCTTCACCAGTAAACTAGAGGTGAGGAAGAAACAATGACATCCCGTGAAAACTCTGTCGAAGGCAATGAATCAGAGATAAAGTTCACTCCCACGTTATGCACCTCGCAAAGATAGCCATTTTTCCAAGATATATGCATAAAAGCAAAGAAAAGATCTTGATAACAATGTTGGGGACAGAAACGATGCAGTTTTATAAAACATATTTGCCAGGTAAGTTCCACTTAATAAACGAAATGACACGGGGAAACTGAAGCGATTAAAACGTTCGAAATAAGTGAAGGCAACGTTAGTAAGTGTCACGCGTCTCACGCGGCGGAGAAATGAGGCTCAACTTGATTCATTTGATGACCACACAATTAATTTATTTATTTATTTAGAAATACTGCAGGCAGCATCGCTGCCCAAGCAGGAGAGGGTTACAAAAGGTGATTATACAATGCATGTTCAAATGCACCAACACTTGTACATTCCACAATCGAGAGGGGCAAACAGTTCCATTGTTCTATGGTGTTAGGAAAAAAAGACTTCTGAAATATTTTAGTGCGGGCGAAGTACGGGCGTATGGTCTTGTTGTGATTGATCCTCGATGACCTTTGTGGTGCGGGAAGCAGATAATCTTCGCGTAACAGGCCGGTTTTATTGTCGTACAGTAGATAAAGAAATTTGAGGCGCGCGACCTGGCGGCGGAGTTGAAGTGACGGCAAGGCGAGTTTCTTTATCATATTTGTTACTGATGACGATGTTCTGTAGTCGGACAAAATGAACCGTGCAGCAAGACGCTGGATACGTTCAATCTTTGTAATATTCTTGGCATGAAACGGATCCCAAACTATTGATGAGTACTCGAGGACTGGGCGAACCAAGGTGCGATAAGCTTCTAATTTAATATTAGAAGGGCATCCTTTCAGTTTTCTTCTCAAGAAGCATAGCTTCTGAAAGGCTTTGTTGCAAATATTATCAACATGCGCATTCCATTTCAGATTATTAGTAATTGTTAAGCCCAAATATTTCACAGACGTTACAACTTCGAGATCACGGTTTTTAATAACATAAGTGTGAATAAACGGATTCTGTTTTGTTGTAAATACCATCGAAACTGATTTTGAAAAATTAATTTCCATTCCCCTCTTATCGCACCAGTCCACGAGTTTACAAACATTTTCATTCAGTACAGCCTGACAAGAACCACTCTTGATAACGGAGTAAACAACACAATCATCTGCAAACAATTTGACCTTTACACCGTCACCAATATCTTTTGCAATATCATTGATGTACACTAAAAAGAGCAAGGGTCCCAACACTGAACCCTGCGGCACTCCTGACAAGACACGTAGACTATCCGACCTAACACCGTCGCATTCCACAAACTGGGTACGGTTTTCAAGGTAAGCCTTTATCCATCGAACTATAATGTCGGGTAAACCAATCTCTGTTAGTCTAGCCAGAAGTAAATTGTGCGGCACTCGGTCAAATGCCTTTGACAGGTCTAAAAATACAGCATCTATTTGTTGGTGATTATCAATTGCGGTTGCGAAGTCATGAATGACAGTTACTAATTGTGTTACTGTGGATACCTTGCGCCTAAATCCATGTTGGTACTCAACAAAAAAGTTGGTATCCTCAAGGTGCTTCGATATGTGGCTTGCTATTATATGTTCCAATATTTTGCAGCAGGTACTAATCAATGAAATTGGCCTGTAGTTTTTTGCTTTTAATATGTAACCTGATTTGGGTATGGGAATTACCTTCGCTGTCAACCAGTCATGTGGCAAAGTGCTCTGCCTGAGCGATGCCTCAAAAAGTACATAGAGGTAGTGCGAAAGTATTTCAGAATATCGTTTTAGAAAGATGTTTGGTATCCCATCCGCGCCGCATGACTTTTTTACATCAAGATTTAAAAGAAGTGCGAATATGCCTTCTTGGTGTAATACCACATCAGGAATTGGAATGCGTGTTGACGATCTGCGAGATTCATTGTGGGTACAGGGGAATGCTGGTTGCGAGAAAGACTGAAAAAACGTGGAATTAAATTCATTTGTAATCTCTTGGAGAACAGTGGTAGTTTTCCCATTAATCTTGAGCTGTTTTGTCTGGCGCTTAGAGTCTGATAAAAAGCGCCAAAATTTCTGAGGCGATTCCTTCAGGAAAGTTGAAAGCGTTTGGCAGTAAAACTTAGAACGTGCAGTACGCAATTTGATGAGCAGGTCATCCTTCATGGTGCGCAGTTCAGAAGTTTTTACCTTCGCCTTGCGCTTTCGAGAAATTCGCCGCTTTAGTTGAATTATCTCTCGTGTGATCCAAGGGTTGTGGTGCCTAATTTTCTTTTTACGCAGTGGAACGTATGCAGAAATACATGACGTGACCAGAGTTTTAAATCTGTCCCAGAGGTATGAAATGTCGCCACCAAGCTGAAATTGATCGAGACTGAAGTGCAAGCTGTCTAAGATAGCTTCATCGTCTGCGGCCGAAAAATCAGGGAATGTTTGGACAGGATGGGTTATTTTCTTTTTTCTACGCACATCTAATGACAGCTGGATGAGCTTGTGATCGGAAATTCCATCGCACGTAGTTACGGAAGAGTTTTCAGGAAAATTATGGCGTATTCGGTTGGCCGCTCCGGTCCTCTGGCTCGGAGTCGCCAGACGTCAAGGCGGCTCGCAATCAGAGCGCCAGAGGCAGCGTATCAACCGAATGCATCGGCGATCTCGGAGCAGGGCGCTGTAGCGCTACCGTGCAGCCAGCGCGGGAAGTCGCCGGGTAAACCGCTGCGTTTTGTTTCACGTGACCCGTCCTCCTGGCCAGAGCGCGCCATGCTCTCACTTCGAAGTCAGAGCGGTCGGGAGCGCTCCGAGTCGGAGACTGACGCTCCGAGAGAACCAACCGAAGGTAGCTCGAGCGCTCGAATTCTACCAACCGAAAGCGCGGCCGCTTTTCAGAGCAGTCCCGAGCGCTCGTAAAGTCCCAACCGAATACGCCATTAGTAACTATTAGGTCTAGCGCTGATTGGGTTGTTTCGGTAATGCGAGTGGGACTTTTTACTAATTGCTCTAAATTGTAAAAAAGTGCAGAATCAAGAAGCAGGCGTGCGCTCTCCGTGTCTTGAGTGCCAGAAACTGACATCTGGTTCCAATCAATGCACGGCAGGTTAAAATCCCCAGTCAATATTAATTTGTCTTTAGGGCGAAGAATACACTCTAGGTGAGCATTTAGGGCTGCCATGTAACTTGATGGGCTTTTGGGTGGCCTGTAAATGACGCTAAAAATAGCAGATAAATCGTGATAATTGATGCGACACCAAATGCTTTCGTGGTCGGGAATATCTTCGAGTCGAACGCAGTCAACTTCATTTTTTAGAATTAGTGCCACGCCTCCGCCCCGCCCTCGGCGATCTCGTCTAAGTAATTTGTGCGTCGGTGGGATGATTTCCGCGTCTAGGATACTCGATGACAGCCATGTTTCGGTTACCGCTAGAATATGGGGATCATGAAGAAATATAAGTTCCTCGAGCTCTTTACATTTATTTACTAGACTTCTAGCATTCATCAGAATTATTCGCAGTGGTTTGGTACTGCATCAAGAGGGAGTGGAAAATTTGGACTGGTGGGTTTGGATTGCATTAGTTGAGGGTTTCGACTGACGAGATGGGATAGCACACGATTTAGCCTCGTCCCACACATAGGTAGTGTCGTCCACATGAAGGCGGTCATAGTCCAGCGTTACTTTGCGACCCTGATCTTTAAACTGTTTGCCATACTTCCACAAGTTTGAGCGTTTAGCTAAAGTATTTTTGCAAAAGTCATGGTTGATTGACAATTTTGTTCCTTTTAGTTTAGAGCAGTTTCGAAGCACTGTCATTTTTTCATTGTAGTCGAAAAAGTTGAGTATAACAGGACGTGGATTATCTGTTTTTTTCTTGCCCACTCTGTGCACCCTTTCGACAGTTTTCGCTACAACCTCCAGTTTTTCGCGAAAAATTTTATCTACTACGTGTTCTTTTAAAGCGGAGTGGTTTTCATCTGGAATTTCGGGAATGCCAAAGATGATCAGATTGCGGCGTCGGCTGCGATCCTCAAAGTCATCTAGTTTTATTTGTTGTTCTTGTACCACTTTTTGCAGAGAACAAACTTCCGTTTTTAAGTGGCTGATTTCTTCTGTATGCTGTGCGAGAACTTTAAGCGTGTTATTCAGCTCAGCGAAGCGCGTGTTCATCGTCTTTTCAAGCGACAACTGCGAGGAGGCAATTTTTTTAATGGATTCTTGAAGAGCTGTTCGCATGTCATTAATAAGTGCCTTGACTTCATCGGAAGGCCCCGGATTGCTTTCCACGTCCCCGGCTAACAAAAGCAAAATAACACCACAAACATCTTGAACCATTGATACACACTTTTCGGGGCATGGCAGGACAATAACACACCTATTATCACTACGGAAGCTGCGGAAATCGTATTTTGAACGAACCTGTACAAAAAGGGCGAGACGAGTCATTGTTGCGTCTGCGGTGGTCCCGCCGTGCCCTCTGAAGCCGCGCTCACTGGATCCGGCTACTTGTACACTCGGTGGTGGCGCTGGAGGCAATGTGTGACGAGCTGATTGCGTCGTGAAGCCGCTCCCAGGATACGCATCCACGTGGGGTTCGACGAGCGTGAATTCACCAAAGCAGCTTGACTGATTGCCCGCTGGTGCGCACAAGGCGATGAGTGGCAGCGAGACCTGTACAAAAAGGGCGAGACGAGTCATTGTTGCGTCTGCGGTGGTCCCGCCGTGCCCTCTGAAGCCGCGCTCACTGGATCCGGCTACTTGTACACTCGGTGGTGGCGCTGGAGGCAATGTGTGACGAGCTGATTGCGTCGTGAAGCCGCTCCCAGGATACGCATCCACGTGGGGTTCGACGAGCGTGAATTCACCAAAGCAGCTTGACTGATTGCCCGCTGGTGCGCACAAGGCGATGAGTGGCAGCGAGACCTGTACAAAAAGGGCGAGACGAGTCATTGTTGCGTCTGCGGTGGTCCCGCCGTGCCCTCATTTTACAATATATTTACAGATCCAAAACCTCAAACGAACGCGAACATAACACGCTCACAAGCATATCACACTATACAAAAGAAACAGGCACAACCTCACACTACCAAAAATCTACTCCTAAAGTCACTATAACACATTAACTGCATCTGTCACATTCAAACAAATCCTACCGCCGGTACCACGGTGCGATGCAGATGACGTGGCCCAGTGGGTTGGTTGGCTTCCGCGTCGCCGAACGTCGCCGAACGTCGCGATGGCCCGTTCTGGTGCGTCGTGGTCCGGCGGACCGCGGTGTGATGACTCGGCTTCGCTGAGCAGCGCGGCTCAGCAGGGGGCCAGCAGGGCGAAGCTGTTGGTCGTAGGTGGTCCGGAGCTGCCCGCTGCCAGACGGTGCGATGCCGCTGGTGCGTCGTGGGGCACGGCTCGACGGGTCGCCGGTGGTGCGATGCCGCCGGTCAGCAGGAGGCCAGCAGAGCGCAGCTGCTGGTAGACGGTGGTTCCGGGCAGCCCGCTGCCAAACGGTGCGATGCCGCTGGTGCGTTGTGCAGGCACGGCCCGAACTTCCCACCGTTCCTCCAAAGAACCCGTTCCACTCTGTCCACTCCAACTTCGTTCTCTTCCTCTTCACCTCGCATCCTATCGTGTGAGGCTCCAATTTGCTGTCGTAGATAACCTTCTCCTCCTCTTCGGTCACCCTGTGTATCTTCTTTATTGGTTCCTTCCGAATCCTCCTTGCCATCCCGTGCGCTGATTCTTCTTCCTCTTCGTCTTTTCTTTCGTCATTTTCTTCTCGGGCCAATCCCCCTGGGGGTATGGGTTCTTACCACATGACAGTAAGATATAAACCAATTTAAAGTGCCCCGAAGTTTCAGCGTCTTGAAACGCTGTACTTAAGCTGTCTTACGAGTTTCCTGAAAATATTTGTGAGAATGGTTCTGCTGTTTTTTCCAGACCGTGCTTCTGGATGAAAGTTGCCATTGGTTAAAGCTTGAAACCAGTTCAAATCAAAGTGAGTCCCTCCTCCATAACCGATTGGAAAGGTATATAACCTTTTTTCAAAAGATACATACTGAAAGCACAATGTTGTGTAGTGCTAGGCTCTAGGTAGTACGTGGCGACTAAAGATGACTAGGAATGCCTGGCGTCGCTGGGCTGGTGTCTGGGCGTATGCGCTTGGATGTCTGGCTTCACTGGCGGTACCTGTTCCAGGCTCGACAACGCGTGGTAATCTGCAACAAGCCGTTGAGAGTATTCTAGTCGTTCATGTTTTGCTGTAACATTCTCCAGCGTTCGTTTGATTGTATGAGTCACTCCCGAAGTCCTGTAGTGACAGCCAAATAGGTATTCTCCAGTAAGGGCAAACAGCAATTTGGTGGGTGCAATATACTGTAGACTCTCGATAACCGGAACTTCAAGGGACCGGAAAAATTAGCTCCGTTTGACAGGAGTTCCGTTTACTGAGAGAGATGTTCTACGGTGCAAATGTATTTGCGTACACACTTCTAATGGCATTTCATGGAACTCTAATCACTAAAAAGTGACAGTAGCTGATAGTTTTTAAAACGCAAGAAAACTACAAGAAGTGTAGGCACAGCATTCACAAAGTTGATTTGGCAACAATGAGTCGCTGTGCACTACAAGATGCGTCAATTAGTTTTGTTTGAGTCCTTGCAACTGCATATTCACGGAGGCTAGAGGCCTCAACTTCGCGAGTGCTTGCGAGCCACCGAATTTAGAAGACGGCAACGTGGTAATGAAGGACGAATAGCACAATGATGGCACCAATGAGGCGACAGGAGGTGGACCCTGTAGCCTCGGGGTCTAGAATCGAGACCGAACGACAGCAACAAGAACTGCGATGTTGCATTTGTTGCACTAACACGGCTAACCACTTACGAGACGAGGCTTACGAGGCCAACAAGGCTAAAAAAGCATGGAGGAAAAAAAACAAGAAGGAAACAGCCAGAACCATAAAAAGCTGATTCTCATGCCAGTGGATTTCACAAGAAGTTCCATTTCTGGTTCCGTTTACACGGTGATGCGGAAATTTTAGTTCCGATTACCGAGAGTTTTTTACGTTATCTGAATACAAAACCAACCAAATTCCAGGCAACTGTTCCGTTTACGCGGCAATTCCGTTAAGCGATTTCCGTTTATCAAGATTCTACTGCAATTTTTAACAAGAATTCGCACTTGGCTATTGGAAATGGAAAGTACCCAATTACTTTCACTTGAATTAACACTTCGAGTTCTAGATTGCATTGACGTTTCACCAGAAATATGCTTCCTTGTGGCTCTATACGGTTGCGAATGTATGTTTCTGTAGTAAAAGGGCCGTGGACTCGGTGAGCGGTGGCTTCATACATTTATTCCATCCTGTAAACCAGGCCCGTTGCTGATTATTGTGAAAGGATGCGGGTGAGGATGTAAGTGGAGCCAAATGCAGATGGCGGTGCCGCCGCTACAGGGATCCCCCTTAGCGCGAAGCGCGTTACGATAATTGTATGTCTCATTCAGAGTGCGCGAAAAAATATGTACAGGTATGCCCAACACAAGCAGTTATGCAGGGTTGTCTACGTTCTAGGTCCTTAGGCCGTCGTGGTCAGTTCCGGAAGAGCGTCCAGTGAGCAGGTGGTACTCCGGTGGCCTTGTCAGGGAGTGGAGGCTGGAATGAGTAGGCGTATAGTGTGGAGCAGTCCCGAAGTAACAGTGACGCGAGCCGCGGCGCTACACGGACGACAAGACGATGTTTGCAGAATGGGCGCTGTATGGGCAGCCTTACGTGACACATGTCCACTGGTGGTCGGCTGCCAGTACGAGCAGGTTTACAGCCTTGACCGCGACGTTTTGAGCGGTGGTTTAGGGGCTGCCGCACTGCGTGGGTTCGAAGCGCCCAAGACCCGGAACGCCGAAGATTGGTCAAAAAGTGCAGAAGCCGTTGACAGCGCGTGTAGAACGACGCTGGGGACGACGGCGCTGACGGCTCGTATGAGCGCGCCGCCGGAGTGCCCGCAATGAAGCTTGTTTTGGTGACAGGTGCTTGGGGCGTTGCTGGTGATGTCAGGCACGCTTCGCGGAAGAACGCTTTACTGGTGGCGATATCGAGGCGTTACGCACCTGGGCGTGTGTTGCTGGAGCGTTGGGCTTTGTTATCGCTTGCTTGTCGTGGGCGCGAGAAAACTCTTGCGGCGCATCGCTGTAGTTATAGACTCTCCGTCATCGTGGTCTTCAGCACGGATTTGGGCGTGTTGTTCTAAGTATTTGGAGGCCGTAAGGAAGTCGGCATGGCTAGCGGCTTCACTCCCTCTAGAGTCCGGCTAAGGCGTTGGCGGCAGCACTAAGGGAGGCGTGAGTTCATCTGAGTTGGCTTTGGTTGCCAGGACGTGCGTATCATGAGAGTTATGCTGCGACTGCGCTGTGCGCTGTTGTGACTGGCCAATAGAATACCCAGCAGTTAAATTTTGCCGCACATATACCTAATTGGTGTGTTAGACAGATAGATGATGTGGCGCAAATCTAGAGGTATCTTATGCCATCCGTGCACCACCAAGAGCTCTGTTTTTTCAGAAGCCAGGTCTAACCCTAACGTTGGAAGGTTCGACGTCAGGCTGTGAGCAGCGGCCTGCAACTCAGTGATCATATCTTCAGTTGATGTGTAGTCTGCTGCTTCGGTCCATACAGTAAGATCATCAGCATAGATCGCGAAGCGTGCAGCAGAATCCTTCTCTAGTTGCCGTGCTACGCGGGCCATTGCTAAATTGAAAAGAGTAGGTCCAAGGATAGAGCCTTGAGGCCCGCCCCTGTCCAGGTAGTAGGTCTTGGGGCTCCATCCCGGGTTTGTGTCGCGCAGACGTATGGGGCGGTTGTCTAGAAATGACCGGACCTAGTTTTGGGCTCGTTGGCTTGGCAACGCTTGTGTCAATTCTGTAAGGATTGCAGTTTGGCTGACACGATCAAACGCTTTACGCAGGTCGATGGCAAGGACATAGTCGGGGTTGCCTGCTGTGGAAGTGCGATTGATCTCTCGTCGCAACAGCCATAAACAGTCGTGCGTACCCAGGTGTGGCCGGAAGCCAGTTTGTGATGGGCGGAGCCATGGCCGGACGTATTCCATATAGTGTTTCATGCGATTATTTATGAGACTCTCTATGAGTTTGCAGATTGTTGGTGTCAAGGAAATGGGCCAAAGGTTAGTCATGTTGGAGGGGCCTGTGTTAGGCTTTGGTATGGGATGGACGAGCGTGAGCTTGAGGTTTTCTGGAACTGTCTTTGCAGCGCAAAGGTCATTGATAACGTCCAGAAGCACTAGGTGGGTAGCTTCATCCAGGTTGCAAAGGTGCTGCCAAGTGAGCCCATCACTGCTTGCGCTGAACGTGGTTTGCATTGGTGGAAGGCAGCCAGGAGCTCCGCAAAGGTGAAGGGGAGATCTAGCTCATCTACAGGCTCCGATACTGGTATGTTGGTTAGAGGGGAATGATGAGTGAGGGAAGCGTGGGGAAAAACGTAGTTATGAGCTGCTGTTCCAGAGCTTAAAGGGAAACTGAGGCAGTTTTCAATCTGCCGAATACACATAAATTCGGAAGCGTTGACCTGAAACACCTTACCTACGAGGTCTTTTTCTTTTTTTTTTTGTTGCAATAGCGGCGTAATAGGCGAATAAACAAGCGCCATCGCCACGCCCCCGCGATGCGCAGAGCGCAGGGGAGGAGGACGGCACGAGAGTGAAAGGGGTCGTGGTGACGCCGTCGGGAGGACCGATCGGCAGCCGCGGCAAGTGTTCGGCCCAGCGTGCCCAGCGTGCAAGCACGGCAAGCTCAGCGTGCCTTCCGCCAGCGTTAGCTTTCCTGGGCCCCGTGCTGTGTTTTGTTTTTATTTAGTAACTAGTAGTGGAAACTTTTTTAATGATGCGTTGTACTGCTTCACAATCGTGCCGAGGAAGCGGAGTAACCATGCCGAGGTTCTGCTCGGCATTCGGTTGCAACAGCACCTATGGCCGCGATAAAGTGGTCTTTCAGAGCTTCCCGAGGGAGCCGAAACTCGCTGCTCTGTGGGTTGCTACTGTAAAGAGGGAACACTTCAAGCCCACAAAGGCGAGTGTGTTGTGTTCCAGACATTCCCAGACAGGCTGCTTCTAGGCAGTATCGGGGTTCCATTCTGTCGAAGTGCAACCTCCAGCACAGCCCTGTTTAGGCACACATTTTTTTCGTTTTCTGGTGGTTATGGTGCACCTGGGGTGCCTTTGCCTCTCTCGAACCTCCCGTATCTCCTGGCAACAGCAGCAATCTTCTTCGTCGGTCATTGTAACGCAGTGCGCGCATGATCACCTGTTTTGAAAACGTGCTTATCGTGATATGAGTGCCTCAGAAGGGACCACTACTGAACAAAGCGTTTCAATATAGCTCATGCTGAACTAAGTGACGACGCCACTGCAGTTACAAAAGCCCAAGCGGCGGGATATCGGCTCTAAAATCTGGAACAGCAGTGGTGACGTCGTAAAAAACAGCTGTGAGGAGCGGCTCTCTCTAATCAAAACTGGAGTATCGTGTCGCCGCTGCATGACTGAAGCCGTTCGTGCGTACTGGCGTGTGCGCTGCTTGTACTGTATGTACTCCTAAACTTCTTGTTGGATCACGGACAAAGAAAAAAGAGCTGTGCGCTGGTGCCGCGGCAGTGATAATATGGATGTTATGGATGAACCCCGGCGAAAAGACCTCTGTAGCACTTAAAATTTGCATATAAATTAGTGCGTACGTCAGCAGAAATTTAACCTCCTATAATAAAGAACGCCTTACTTTGCACCATGGTACCGCATTTTCGAGAAACACGGTGCGAGAAAAGGGAAATTAATTGTTATAGCTCAAGACGCCACTCGCTGTTTCGAAGGAAATTTTCCATTGCAAAGGTAGTTGCTTCTCAAAATCAGCGCAGAAAATGATTCACAAATTCCATACACAAACCATACCCCTTAAAACAACCGCTCAAAAAAAAAACTGACTTCGGCGGGAATTGAACCCGCGAAGTTGAGTGCACGGGAGCGACGCGCGAGAGCACTGCGCCACCGCACAGATGGTGACACAGTGCAAAATAGCCTAGGTAACAGATGGAGGCCCATCCTTCCGTGTCATACGTCGGTGTTATACCATACCGGTGTTTTACCGTGTCATACCAGCTAGTAAAGCTGGTTTATAGAATTCCTGCCTGGTAAACTGAAATTTCTTAAATAGCGCTTGCACAGCAAGGTTACCCGAAGCCCCCCGCCATCAACTCCGCTGCTTCGCGAAAGCGCTCGCAAAAATGTGTGTGCGCGGCTGCGACTGCGATTTCCCACTGCGGGGATAGTGCTTGCCGTACTTTGGTTTTACGTTGCACGTTAAAAACTTTTGCCGATTCCTTATTACCCAAATTACCCTAAGTAACTCTTCTTCTGCACGAAACTGACCTTACATTTTCTACAGGTGAGCCGATCTCACACGCATTTACAGCTTGCAGCTCCGGGGTAGCGGCGTCGCCCAAGAGCACAGCCGAAGCGTCGAAAGCCAAAATACGGATTGCATTAGCGCTAGTGTTGAGTTGCATGGGCTTCGTGGACCTTACTGAGTTTATTACACTCCAGAAACTATCAAAATAGAGCCGCATTCATTGCGGCACGGATGTTGTCGGGGAGCAGTTTTCGCTTCTCGGTCGATTCCCGACGACGCGTCGGGCGACCGGTCAGTCACACTCCGGCGACTTTCCATCAGCCGACGTGTTTGTGTCGCTGTCGGCGTAGTATGACAGCGCGGTCGGGCAACTCGGCAGTTGGCCGATGGTTTGGCGACTCAGCGGTTTCCCAGGCGGGTGAACGTTGCCGGTTGGGACACGTATTCCTCGGAAGTGTTGTTATCGTCGCCGGCACTTGTCGCCGTCGCCGCTCATGCACGGGCGAGAGGCTAGAACAGTACGGGTGTACGATAAACTCACTACTCGGACTGGCCATCGTGGGATCAATTAAACAAATGCAAATACAGCGTTTTCTACCGCGACGACCCGCTGGGAACGCGTTTCGTGCTCCGCCTCCTCCGAGGGTCCTCACGACTACGTCACGAAGACTTGACCAATCACGAACGGCGGTGAGGTTCGCCAAATGCCCCTAGGCACCCGTTGTTCATTTGTGCCAAAATTAGGTGCTTTGTAATAGTTTATGCCAAGTTTTGACTTGATTTTCGAGTTCGCCGTATGCAAAATAATAAAATGGGAGCAAAAGTTCTTTTTTTGTAAAACGTGCTTCAGAATCCCTTTAAGGGGTGTCCTTTGGAGTGAGTGTGGAGAACAGCGTCGACTTATGCTTGCGCTAGCCGGACATCCCACGGCACACCTGCCATAACTTGGAGAGGCCGCGTTCCTTGCAGAGTCTTGCACAGAGGCTGTGCCATTATTCTTTGGCGAGCGAGCGTTGGTATTCCCTAATTAGCTTGTGTTGCTTTCTCATCTTCAGGAGATCACGGTGACGTTTCCCGCTAGCAAGGTACTGGGTGGTAGGAGTTTGAGCTCTGTTCCACAGGTTCGCCATGTGAGCGTCTATAGCCGGGGTTTTGTCGTCACAGTCAATATATTCACCAGACAGATCTTTGGCTTCCTGGAGAGTACTAATGATCTGTTCGAGTGATTGAGGCGTGGACAAAGAGCACATGTACTGGACCCTAAAGTATGAGCAATATAAGCAAAAAAAACTGGTACGGCAACTGGTGGTGCAAGTGAAGATAAAAGGTGACAATCAGCGATGGGTGGCCGAAATACAAGGGAAGGGTTAAGATACGCCGAAAAAGTTTTGGAAGCTTGTGCGGGAATAAAGGAAACGTACGTGGCCTACACAAGGTATATGATGATTGTGTGGTTTAATGGCGCAAGGGCTACTATGCCAAAGAGCAGCAAGAGGAGTGCTGGGGTTTCAGTTAGAGGCGCTTGTCTAAAGTTGGTGTATAGGGCCAATGGATAACGATGAAAAGTGGATATAAAACAGTTCAGGAAGCACGAATAAGTGATGCCTTCATAAACAGGGTGCCGCGGGGAGATCGTTTAGCCAAGGCAAAAAAGACGAGGCCCCCGAGCATCAAATTAGAAGCATTCAGGACTGTCCTCCACAATGAGGGCAGGCTGCGGTTACACACAGTATGAGATTTCCTTTAAAAAAATCTGCATCTGCAATGTAAGCTAACACATTTTTGAGGTTGACAATTGCTTCGTCTGACAGAAAGTGTGCTAGGTGTTGTGGTATGTGTTTTGTGTATAAATCTGCGAAGTGTCTGCGTCTTTCTGGTTCACGTTTTCTACATTCAATTAGCACATGGTGTGCAGAAAAATCCTCTCCGCATCTAGCACAGTTTGGACGTGGTGTACCATTTAAAAGATGTCCGCGTGTGCAATATTTGTGCCCTATCTTTAGTTGACAAAGTGCAACCTCAACGGATCTGTGTAGCTTTCTTGGAGTATGATTGCCTATTGTTGGTTTGATTGAATTGAGCTTGTTTTCTGTTTGCTTACCCCATTGATTCTGCCAGATTTTATGGAGTTTTCTTTTCATGAGTGGTTTGAGGACCAAGTACAGTGCAGATGTAATGTCCACATCATCCCTGGGAACTGCAGCAGCTGCTTCCCTGTCAGCAGCCCTATTTCCAGTTATTCCGCAATGTCCAGGTACCCAGTAGATTGTGATGTCCAGGCTCATAGCGTACGCTGACATGATGATGATTAAAAGAAAGTTAAGCACTGTATTTTAGTGAGGCTTTGCAGAATGCAGGGCTGTCACTACACTCAAGGAATCTGTATATATGACTGAGCAGTGTATTTGGTGTTGTAATATGTGTTCTACAGCCATTAAAATACCCTGGGCTTCACCTGTGAATGTGCTGGTGTTAGGTTTTAGTTTCTTAGACGCAGAGTAATGGGGTCAACAAATAGTATACGAAACAGCAGAGTTGGTTTTAGATGGGTCTGTGTATAATTCTGTGCATTGTTATTTGTGTGAAGGCTTAAAAGTGTTTGTGTATTAAGGCACAGGGAGCTTTGTTCTTGTCTACGTTAGCAAATGACAGGTCACATGCAACGGGTAACCGTTTCCATGGTGCAAGGACATCAGTAAACGTTGTTTTGTAAGTGTCTTTAAACGTAATTTTCTTGTCGGATGCCAAAGTGTAGGGACATTACTTACATAAGGTAATACTAAAAAACTAAGAGGGGTAGATGCTCAAGGGAGAGCAGACATTGCGTGCCTTCATGAAATTATCACGGTCAAATTTATAAGGTGGATGAAGTGGTCCTCCAGCGTCACAGAGGTGTCACAAGGGGAGCCCGGAGTGTCTGCAGATATATAGGGGGATCTGGTCAAGTAGAATGAAGCCGGGGAAAAGGTTCACAAAAATACTGCAATAGGCTCGGATGGGATACTTAAGAAGTTCATCAACCTGTTAGGGCCATAGAGCACTTCAAAGCTACTACAAACTATCCGCACAGGGATAGAAAAGAAGACAATACCGGACACATGGCAGACGAGCAGGATGAACTTTATGTACAAGGGCGAAGGAGAGAGGACTAAATATAGTTCGTTCAAGCGAGTCACCGTAACGTCAGTGCTGCACCGGTTAGGAATGAAGGCAGTCGAATTTAAGCTAGAGCAGTGGGTAGAAATAAATACGACACTTGGAGAACTTCAAAATGGGTTCCAAAAGGACAGAATACTGGATGACAACCTATTTGTGGTTAGCCTGTCTGGATATTAAAGCGGCCTATGATCATGTATTCAGGGAGCGGGTATGGATTGTCCTGGAGGACGATGGAGTGGGGGCAGAATTTATTGCCTTACTCATGGAACCATGCAGGGAGAACCACGTGGAAAAAGCGGAGGATGGGGTAGCATACAATATACCCTTAAACACATACAAAGGTTTCAAACGAGAAGGTTCTCTCTCTCTCCACTGGTGTTCGGGATATACATGCAGGGTTAGAAAGGAATATAGACGGCAGTACGCTGGTATTCGACTTATATTACATGAAAAATGGGCGGATGGTAGAACAACGGGTTCCGGGATTAATGTATGCAGCCGACATACTGTGGATAGCGGACAACCGGATAGGTATGCAGGGCTTGATAGATATAAGCGGAGAAGAAGCAACGCACCAAGGGTTATCCTTTCGCAGAGAAAGATGGGGCATCATCGTCTTTACGACGAATAGGAGTACAAAACAGTATCAGTGCCGCAAGTAGAAATACCACGAGTAAAAGAGTATAAATATTTAGGAGTGTGGCTCAACGAGGGCGATGATTACACGCATTTGTATGAGGCTCACCTTAAGACGAACAGAAGACGGAACACCGCTATAATGAAGCACAGAGCACTGCGCGGCTTCAACTACAACAAGGGAAATTTAGAAATGGGTGATGGTACAAGGACTGAGTTTCGGATATTCGAGTGCCTGCGTTAAACCGCAAATTCAAGCAGTCCTGGAATTAAATCAGAGGGTGGTAGGCAGGCTGGCCTCAGGGGCCCAAAGCAAAACTATGAACCAAGCGGTACAGGGCTATATGCGCTCGTCGTCCTTCGAGGCAAAGGAGCACAAAGCGAGATCAAGCTTGAGGAGTGATTTCGTAACATGGAGCACGAAAGATCGACCACGAGAGTGTTTCAGTACCTGTATATGAGGGGGGACCGCCGCAAAGGGGCCGAGTGGAGCAGCTCGCTCTAAACATGGCTCGGCAGTTTTTTTCGAACAAGTGACCGTTTTATTTGCCAATGACACTTGTTCTTTACTAGTTCGCGTTGTGAACGTGTTTCCGCACTTTTTGGGACCAACCTCTGGATCCTGCGACTATCGGACTGCGAAATATCGCCTTCTTCTGGTGACCGCCCTCGGAGCCGCCTCGCTAAGCCTAGGCTAGGCAGAGCCGACTTTGAGTCACTCCCCGTCATAGAGAAACAGCTGGGTGCTGAGGCTGCAGGTGCAGCTGGCGCCGTGCTTGCCATCGCCTCATTTCCTGAGCAACGCGCAGCCGACGCTTTCACCCAACGCGTCGGTGCAATCGTGAAGATGTTCACCGTTGTTGAAGGTGAAGCCAACGTACCCCAGGAACATGCTGACCCGACAGGATGGATACCTTTCTACCACCGAACCTTCGGTCGCGCCCAGCAAAGTTACCTTGGCAGCGTCACCGCTACCGGTTCATCCCACCAAGGTACGGCATGGGCATCCTCATCACCGCCCACCGTGCCGTCCCGTACCGGCGCAACGTCCGGGACGCCGCCACCGCCGAAAAGTGTGCCGAAATATCAACCGGCTCCGCTTCCTAAAGACGGCATAAAAATTGTCATCCGCCGTCGAGATGGGCTCAACGTCGCCAATCACTCGGGGACTACCCTTTTCAACGCCCTACTATAGACTGCTGGTCTTACACTTGAGGACACGCGGGGAGACCATCTCAGCACGAACCCGGTGCTTAACCTTCTCGTCCTGAGCTTTCCGAACCCTGACACAGCGGAAAAGTACGCTCAATGACCTCCCTCACCGTGGAAGACGGAGTGTTTTACGCTCGTGGCTACATTGCTTGCTCTGAGAACACTGTCAACGGAGTGTTCCCGGCATCCCGCCTAAACACTCCTCCGCAGACAGCCACGCTGCAGTGGTCCAGCCCTTCAACCCCACCGCTCTGCACGCTCGCCGGATTGGACAGACCAACACCGTGCTCGTCTCTTTTTCGGGGAGCCGGGTGCCCCGCTACATCGACTACCAGGCCACCATCACTCGGTGCTACATCCACAAGCGAACACACGTGGTTTACTCGGCCTTTGGCAAGCTGGGTCATCGAGGCGACGTGTGCGCGTATCCTGACAGCCTACTGCGCTGCGTGCGGCTTGGCAAACCCCGAGAAAGAACACGAGTGCATCATCACGTGCGCACTCTGCGGCCTAGCTCATCCAACTGAAGGTGCAGTCTGCCAGCAGATGTACCACGCCCCCTTCGTTCTTCGACAGCAACAGCAACGGAGGGCCCGCAGCCGAAGCCGCAAGCGCAAGGACGATCCCCACCACAACCGTGATCGGACTGGATCCTTCCCAAGGCTCCCAAGTGACTCATATGCGCCTGACAGCAAGCCTACCACCCCGTCGACTGTGCAACGGCGTCGATCCCGGTCGAAGTCCAAGCGCCGTGGTTCCCAGCTGCCCCTCCTGCTACGAGAGCATCCAGTGGCCAGCGACCGTTGTCGCAGGTGAGCTGGGCAGCATTAGTCTCCCCGAACCATGAGCAGCGTTTCCACTCCCCTGCTTTGCCAGTTCGTCATACCTCATCCAACCCACACCTTCCGCCACCCCCTTCAATCTCGGAACCTGCCTACCCTCGCACCTCGCTTGAGAGTGTGGTCGCCACTCAACGTCAGCTTCAGGCCGACGTAAAACAATTGCAAGAGGCCATCCGTACTCCTCCCCCCTCCCAATGCTCCTCTCAACTCACTGCTCCCAGTGTAATGAGCGCATCTCAGCCTCCCCTCCCGCCCCCCCCCCCCCCCTAAACATCGATCTGGTGACACCACCACTGAAAGCTACTCAACGGCATCCAATCTTCGGGCTCTTGAGGAGAAATTCGATGCTGCCAACACTGCCCGTTGTTAGGAGCTTACTGCGCTCGCCAGTCAATTCGCGGACATTAAAGCATCCGTTGCCACCACCCAAAATATGATTGCCACCCTGAACACACAGTTAGCCAATGTCCTTCCCAAAGACGCACCTGTCCGCACCAAAACTGCAGCCCCACGCCCTACGCGTCACACTCCGGACACTCGCATTCCAGTCACCTTAGTTTCTGTTAATAATGGCGACACTTCTGCAGTTTCATCCTCCCCGGCTACCCCCTCGCCCTCCAAGCCCTTTAAGGTCTGGCAGTGGAATTGTCGCTGTTTTTGTTCGAAGTGCGGCGATTTCCTACATCACCTTAATCACCTGTGCCACCGTTCCCTCCGAACTCCTGACGTAATATCCCTGCAAGAGGCGGAGGTTCCTGCAAAGTTACCCTGCAAAGTTACTCATGACTACAACCATGAAGCCTTTTTGTATTTCTCTCACGCGATTCCCCTCATCGAAACCATTGATTTGATACCAAAACACATCCTAGTGGCCTCAATTTGAATGTTTACTCAACCAATAACCACGGCCGCTGGATGAGAGCGCACGCAAGGTGCGGCCTGCCGCGTCGCCCGGATTTCAACGGGCGAGGGCGTGAGTGGCGGTGGTTACGTTTGCCGCCGCTTGACTCCCTCGCGGCGCTAGCGTTCGGGGACTGGTTTCGGGACGGAGCGGGGCGGTCCCCGTAGGCGAGCGCTTGCACCGACTGAGAGGGACAGCCAGCGCACGGGTTTTAAAGATGTGGTTGTCCTTCCTGGGCTACTCAACCGCGAAAACTGTCTGTCCGTATGTATGTAAGTCTGCCAGTCTGTCGCTCGATCCAAGCGCCCGGCCGTGACTGAAGCAGCCAGAAGTTAAAATAATTCTTGAATGAGATATAGACAATACATTTTCAATCTAACAAATCTAAAAAGATGCCCCATATTCGACAACATTGTTAAAAAAAGATAATAATCAACAAAAAGATAATAACCACCGGTTAGCTTTGTCTGAAAACGTCTCACACACAGCACGTAAACCGCGTTGCACAGTTTAAAGCCGCAAGTTGATTAGTTACAGTTCAAGCGGCAGGTATTTGGTGGGACTTTATTCGTCCGAAATTTCAAAAATGTCACCTTTTCTCAGGAAACGCGGTGTCGACACACGGGAGAGCGATGAATATTTGCCGGCGACGGATTAAAGCTTGCCTAAAGACACTTCTTTGCAAAAACATGTTGGCCGGGCGGAATGCGCACCTCATAAAACGAGGACAGGCGATAGGATGGTCGAAAAAGGATTTGAAAAGACTAGACATTTTGCTATGCGTGTCTTTTTTTTTTTTTGATACTCTTATACTGGCCCGATCATGTCTTGCCGCGCATAGAGATTTCGGTTGTTTAATTTTCGCAGGCACGAGAATGCCTTTAAACGCGCTATGAAAACTTGATTACAGCTCGAGGTTGTATAGAAAGAAAAATAAATGCACCGTGCTGTGTTCAAGAAACAGTGCGTACGCGGTCCACGTTGCTAAGCATTTTTCAAACTTTGCGATGAGAACAAGCGCTATATCCTCCGTTATTTCACCGCCGATTTAAACCCATACGCATTTATCCCTGAAGCTAACGGCCGGGCTCCTGGAGCAGCACCAGTATGCGCTCAAATTAGCGCGCTCTAAAGACGTTGCGCTAGTTTTGATCTGTGAACACACTGCGCTTCAATTCGAATTAATTTTCGTAGCGTAGGAAAATTTTCACATACGTTGTTATTACGTCAGCTTTCTTTTTTGAGTGCCCTAGCATAATCTCCACGTAATGCAACAAGTGCAATGCCTTGTATCTGCACAAATGTGTAATTCACGCAGTTAGAACTATTAATAATTATGATATTCAAGATGTACAATTGTTGGTTTAAAATAGCAAAGAAAACAAGAAAACGTGAAGTGGAAAAGCGGTGTTCGAATGCTTACGCATTATTAGGCAATTTTTGGAATTTCTGTACAATTTCGCTTTTTTCTTTCGTGTCCGGGCAAAAATTTAGCTTGCCAAGCTCGCCAAATATTTTTTTTTAAGTTTTTTGTCGACCCGGAAATCCCATCTGCTCTCCTTAATTTTTTTACAGGCTACAAGGAAGAAGCAAAAATATCAGGTAGAAACTGAAATCGCTTTTCATTCAACTGTATATATATATACATGTTATCAAAATAAAAAAGGGCTGACATGATATTAGTATTACTTCATAACTAAATAACGTGTAATCAAGTCATATGTGCCGTGATATTAATACGAATTGTGGTGTTTTATTTAGTGCACGAGGAAAAACCTACATAAAAGTTGGTTACGTCTTAAACATTGAGAAGTGTTGGCACTCATAAACAACAAGCGCCGTCACGAAAACATTGTTTCTGCTTGTCGGGAATTTTAATATATTCTCTGCAGTCGCACCTTGCAGACAAAACGTAAATCTCTGCCGTACGTGAGGTCACAAAGAGCATGCCGGGCGACGTGAGACACAACGACACAGCAATGCAAGACAGAAGGCACACTATCAACGCGTAATGCTGCTGCTGTAAACGGAATTTAACTTCCACCTTGACCAAATTAAGCTCGGCCGCCGCTAATCGTCTTTGTCTTTTAACAGGCGTAACATTAGTGCTGGTAAATGCCTTATGCGGAGCGTGGAACGCCGATGATAAGCCCACACTTCGAAATAAGCGGCCCAAAAGCCGGCTTCCCGCGGGCTGCGCTCACCGCAACCAGTCCCGGAATGGTGGCGCCGCCGCGGCAGCGATGGGTACTAGGCACCCTCACGCCGATTTGGGAGCACGCGGCAGGCCGCACGTCAGTGCGCTTCTCATCCAGCGGCCGTGCAATAACTAACCATGACTATCCCATGATATAGCTATACCTCATGTTTGCCCCACATGATCTGCCTCATGGCAACCTTCAATTTTATCCCCCGCACACCCTACCTTAGCGGCGTCATTTTGAATTTTAATACAATTTTTGAGCCACCATGACTATGTCATGATAATAACCAGGCAGCATTTTTGCATTTGTCGCACGTGATTTCCCTCATCGAGACCTTTTTTTTCATACACCACACAACCTAGCGCTATGAATTTGAATTTTACCCCAATCTATGACTAACCATGACTAGGTCATGATATAACTATAACGCATTTTTATCCTGCGTGATTCCCCTCATCTAGAGATTGAATATGATTCCCCACACGCCCTTGCGGCGTCATTTTGAATTTTAATCCGAACCTATGACATATTATGACTTTCTGATGACCATAGACAACAGCATTTTTATTTACCTTGCGTGATTCCGTTAACTGGAACCTTTTACCTGATAACCTACACGGCTTAGCGACATCACTTTGAGTTTTCACCCAATCCATCTAATAAGGCGGTCATATGATAACTAAAGGGGCGTCACCCAGTCAATTCAGTTGACAACTCATTTGAAACAGCAGAGGGGACAGCCGCCGCCACTTCCCCCCAATGCTCACCTCTTGCTGTTTGACCCTCGCATATCAAACCGTTAACAGAAGCATGCGAACAACTAGCAAGCAAACGCCGCCGTGTGCTTTCCCACCACCCTCTACCAGTTTCATAGAGGATCCATCAAGATGAAAAGGGGAGATAACCCTTTTTTGTCACTTCACCAGGCCATTATCATTCACACGCCAACCCGTTAAATCATTCCCCCCCTCCCCCGCCCCCCCCCCGCCCATCTCCCCAAGAACCGATCGTGCGCATGGAGAATGCTGCCGTACCCGCAGGCAGCCTGACTTGCGAGCTCAAAGTGCCACATGAAACTTGACAGCCAGCCATAGCTGCCTCCTAACCTACTTCTATGTACACTAAAGTCAAAATGTACTGAAAACTCAAAACGTACTCACAACTCAAAAGGTACTCAAACTCAAAATATACTAAAACTCAACATGTACTCAAAATTCAAAATGTACTGAGAACTCGAAATGGACTCAGAAGTCACTCGGCCTCTGGCGTACTCAGATGCGGTCGCGCTCATACTCACTCAAGCTAAAACTCACCATGCCACACTAGTCTCATGCTGACTCAAACTCAAATTTACGCGTGAGTTTGAGTCCAAATGAGTCTGAGTGAGTGGACTCATGAGTGAGTCCTCCGACTTCTGTCGTCGAGTATCTCTCTCATTTCTTTCGTCTTATTCGGGCACAACCTTGCCCCTAAATAGAGTTTTTATTTATAGTTCTCGTAATTTCCACGTGACAATATGGATCTGTAGGACTGTCCCCCGACTTAGCCGCCCTGCAAAAGCTAATAAAAATTTGAACGAGAAGTATATGTACAGAAAATATTTTCAATATACCAAGTATAGAAACATTTTTTATCTTTGTCAAAGCTGTTAACGAAAAAAAATATTTTTATTATTTAAAAAATCATAAAAAATAAAATATAAGGCGTACTTGCAGACTGATTTTAAAAACTGGCCCACTTCGAATTGGGGGTTTAAGGCTGGCGAAACAGCGGCCCTGGGGGCTCCTCCAACACCGGCCGCTCCTGAAGAGGCGCATGCTCACGTGCTCACGTGCGCTCGGTATTTTCCATTGGTAGATTTTCGCGGGCCTTTCTGCCATGTGTTTTACAGTGGCGTCAGGGCTTGACGGGCGTCGGTGAGGCTCGGCGGAGCAATGGCGAGGCTAGCGAAGCAAGCGCGGAGCTGTGCACAGCTGCGCCATGGGGCTGCCCGGCAACGCGAAGTGACGTCGTCACTCGGCGAGGTTTTCAAGACGACAGCCTTTCTTGGGCTACTGAAACCCAGAAATTTTGGGCTGTCTGTATGTCTGTTTCTCTGTCTGTCGGTCACTCGATTCAGCCACCCTGCCTTAAGTGAAACGAAATCTGCACAGTAGTCTTATATACTCAGAGCCAAATCTAAGCGTCTAGGTCCGGTGTCAATGGTTATACTTGTCAACATTGTTGAACAAGAACAAAACATTACGCAAATGAGAGCCAGAAAATCAATGCATAAGTGATATTTGCCGTGCCCCCTTATTAAAAAAATCATGAATGCTTGGTTGTCGCGATACCGAATAAATACATTATCTGCAGAAAACCGTCGCCTGCTGTTGCCCGCTCTCCTGGAGGCAATTAAGAAATCAAAGGGGAACAGCAACGACAGGTTCTACTAGAAAGGTTTATCGTTTTGTTTGGTATGCTCATGCATAGAGTTTCTTAGTAAGTATACTAGAGAGGAAACTGCGCCTTGTAAACCATGTCGTCGTGGGGGTTCATGGGAAGACCCCCTTTTTGACTTGGGCTTGGCATGACAATTGGATTCTTAAACGGTTTTGGGGATTTGATTTATTCACTAAGCATTAACACGTTTACAAGCTACAAGGAAGCCGAAATCCTCCCTGTTCTGTGGTAGCCGTGTTCGGTGAAACAGCAGGCAGTGCGTGATCGCACCTGACATTGCTCATGCCGCAGTCGAAGGACGCGTGACTGAGCGGGTAATATGCCACCGCGAAATTTGTAGCCAACGAAAAGAAGAAACAAAACGCACGCCCTGCGTCAAAATAAGCTGGGGCACGCGAGCGCGTGGCAAAATTCAATGCCGCGACATTTGACGTTGCACTTCTGGTGTCGAGATACCAATGTGCGCGTGCGCGTCCAACCACGCTCGCTAGCCTGCCTTTTCCTTCGCTTCAAACGGCAGCGCTGATCACATTCAGAACTTGGCGCCAGGGGTCACTTTCTTTGCTCAACAGGTCTTGCTCGTACACGCTTCAGCGGCCGAAAGAGCGGGTTAACATGCGTCGTTCGCTCTGCCCTGATGTGACCGATAACTAATCTAGCCCATCTCGCGGCGACAAAATTGTGCCCCACATATGCTCTCCCACCTGGGTATTTCCAGAGTCCTTCAATGCATTACTGGTCACGAAACTGCTCCGTAACTCAATGGGAGAGCTTCATATGCTGCGTTTGGCCGCCGCGCGGTGGCGCCACCCTCTCACTGAGGTCACTCCTCGGGCGGCGTTGCGCTGGCTCGAACGGCGGAGTTGTGTTTGTTTTGTGCGGGAAAAAATGTAACGTGCATATCGTGCTCTCGTGATGCGACTTAAGTAGTACAACGACGATAACGAACATGTGTTGCGTCCCGGGATATCGTTCCTTGTACAACGATACCACAGAAAATGTTTCCTTGTTCTGTTGACCGAGCGACGGGCAGCTGCGTGAGAATTGGAGGCGCTCATCACGGGGCGGCCTCTCTCGCATCCACCGTGGTCCCACGTAATTCGCTCCAGCAGCGCCAAATCCTCCCCTAGTAGTACGTGGCCTCTGAGAAACGTTGCATTAATCGCCATGACAATGAGTGGCGAGGGGGGAAAGGGCGTTGGTGACGTCGCGGACGCTGCTGACGTCATTTATCCCGCGGCAGCCACGCCGTGCCGCCGCGCGCCGGCCCCTGAAACCGACGCTCGTCCAACTTTCGCGTCTCCCGCCGGTCGCTGCCTCATGGGCCGCTCGGCAATGGCACCAGGCGCGAAAGTTGGACGAGCGGCGCCGATGACTCGAAATGGCCGCCGCCCGTCGTTTGGTATGTGTGCAGTAACGTGTTTAATAATTGAACGAAGAAAACATGTAGGTAATAGTACGTTTTCTGGTGTCGAATTGTTGTCTTTGTGGCGATAATAATTGGAGTGTTACACAAACATTATTTTTGCTATGCATTTATTCAAAATTCATATGAGGACGTCTTTGAATCGAAGTCATGAAAACACATGTACTACACCCATATATTGCACATACATTTTATGTACACAGTATTGGACTAAGCAAAAATATGACATATGCAAATTTAGGCATACAATATTGTACAATAGGGAAAAAAACGTGCTACATACACATTTATAATAACACTGTTAGGCGGGCTAGTTGGTATTCTGAATTCATGGCTGTAACTTTTGCGCAACTTTACACGGTGACAGGTACAGGTCTTCGAGTCCCTTTTTGTATCGGTCTCCGTCTAAAGTTGCGCAAAAGTTACAGCCATGAATACACATTTAGGTACACAATACTTGATTACGAAAGAAGAACTTCGAAAGTTCTAGTCCCTACACAATTTTTTTTTCGCGCACACCTCGGCGGGAGGAGAAAAGAACTTGAAAGTTCCACTCAATGTATACTTATTTCTTGGGCTCACCTCGAGACAGGAATGTTCTTTAGACATTAAAAAAATTCGTTTCAGTTCAGAGACACAATAATTGGGAATCTATATGTTAAAAGAAAGCACGCACACGTATGCTTCAATCCCTGCCTTTCGGGCGAGTTAACGCAAACTCTGAAAGAAAGCGTTGACCCGCCCAATTAACCTGCATACACTTCCGAGAAATCATGTTCACACCAACAAAATGCAGTCATAAAAAACTGTTGCAACACAATGACCGCACTGTAGACACTCTTTGCTGGATTATATCTACGTACGAAAACAATGCCCAACCATGTGCACGTCGTAGAACACAGAACACAAATCGAACGCACCCGTCTTTTCTTTTAATGGCGCGTGAATTAACAGTCTGCTTACCGGGGGTGGGAGGGAAGGCGGGGGGGAGAAGACACCCAGAAAAAAAAGAAGCTTTCCTGTATTTTAAGCCGCAGATATCGGCCAGGGGCGGTATTCTCGTAACTGTCCCTTTTGAAAACGTCCCTTTTGCGTCCCTTTCATCATGACGTACTTCCGGTTAAGCAGTGAGCGTTGGCAGTAGGTTTGGCGCGCTTGCGCTACGTCACTTCCGGTTGTTTGCTTTTAGCCAATCAGGGCTCGCCAAAAGGGACACTTTTGAAAGGGACGCAAAAGGGACAAAACTCGAGAATACCGCCCCAGGTTGTTACAAGCTACCCTCTAACTCGTGTCTGGGCAGCGCCTCTTATCTCATCCTGTCCGATACGGCATGGCCATTCTAACTTCAGAACTATGGAACACCAAACCCATTCGCGATAAGATGACAAGGCGCGGGCGCGCAGTTTAGATTGAACAGCAAAGCCGGCAATCTTGGTTTTATTTATTTTTTAATGAGCAAAACGCTTGCAATGGCGGCTGCAGACAACGCATGTATTTCGGTTTGGCCTTCCACTGCTTCATGTGAAAATCGACTTGCATTGAACACCGCGGAGTTACGTCAGATTTTTCGGAGCTCTAAAGCAACTCTTGGCAGTAGTTTCGCCGCAAATATACGTTTTGGAGCAAGACGGGGGAGGAAAAAATGCTTAGGGCGCAGCACCTCCACGCCATCAATCGATGTGGTAGTATGTACGCCATGAAAGGCAAGAAGCGCGTACAGTTGAGCTTGCCTTCTATGTGAGCAGGTGCGTCGTGATGACATTGGATGGATTGAGGAGAGTCACCGGAGGAATCGTCCAATGAAGTCGCAAACCGTCCTCGACTTGGGGCCCAAACCTAGACTCATACCTGCTGCACGAAACAACAAAAAAATACCCTGATAAGTATATTGAATCGACGTTCCAGCAGTTACTAAGGCTATCATCAAAAAACGGCAATGCCACCACAAATTGATCTTGCGAGCAAGTGTCTGCGTGCCAAAGACGCGTTTACTTCTACTAAAACTTTGCGTACCTGCACAGCTGGGATATATTTGCACATTAGTTTCCACTCCAAGACGAGTGACATGTCTCATTAACTTCACGTTACATGCGCGAATTATTTTGAAAACAGAAAAGTGCAATCAGTCGGCTTTTAAGGAATTCACTATAACTTGTACAAAGCTAATTTGCTTACCTGTCGTCTTTGGAGAAGGCGAGAAACTTGGTCGAACTGTACCGCCCTGTGTTGCTGCACCACAGAGTTGCGCAGGAGTGGTAACACTCCTTCCTCCGCTGCCCCATATTTAGAATACATTCGAATGTATTTTATAATGCAGCGAAACGTTCCGCCCGTGGAAGCGTTTAGGCAACCCGCGCAACCCTTCACACGCCGGCTCGCTCACGCACGTACCGAACTGGCCCGCCGTGCGCGCCGAGAAAAAAAAAAACAATATTGGCGCCGGTGAGCTGTTACGCATGTGTGAGGAGGCGCGGAAGCGTTGACGGTGTGGAAAGAAAGAAACACTGAGGGAAAGGGAAGGGCCACGCCGCAGCACCGTGCCGCTAGGATCGCCACAATTTCGGAAACCGAAACTAGCCAAAGTCGCCGACCAGTGGCGCTCATTCCAAGGCAAGCAACGAGAGATTTCAGCTTCGATAATAAGTGTGCGACAGTGTGTGGAAATGCACTGTGTGTGAGAATAGAAAAAGCAATCTACCATTTTGACAGAATCGGGACCTAGAATTGTACAAGGCTAACTTAAAGCCAGATTTTTGTCATATAAGTCAGGCTGTAGCGGTGCTTCAGTGCCTGTTTGCAAACTTGTATTACCTTGCGCTCAGGCTCGCGTGTAAAAAAGCTTTGGGACGTCCTTGGGCTTTTACTTTTCATATTTCCGCGAATTATCCCTTAGGGTTCGTTTTGTTTGTTCTGTAACCGCGCGTAGGCGATTCCGGTTTCTTATCTCGCGTTTCAACTGTTTGCTCTGTTTGTCGTACGTCCACTCGGGCAATATTGTTTGATATGGGAAGGGTGCCACCTTGTCGCTAACTTGATGTTTTGTGTCTTCGACAAAGTTCTCGATCCTATTTCCATGGATCTGAAATTAATAATGTTCCGAGAGTAATGCATGCATAGCAAACACCGCGCAACTCACTTTATCGACGTTCATCTGTGCACGTCACACTGCGGACTGCTTCTTCGACGTTTGTGTTTCATTCTAGTCTTTTGTAGTGCAGGAGATCGCTAGCTCACTGCGTTCAGAAAAGCTTTGCTTCGTTCTTGGCTACGTGGAAATATTCTGTTTCCTCCGTGTGCTGCACATCGCAGCGCGAAAAAATAAATTTTTTTACGCTGGACCACGCTCTTTTGTCTCCCTTCGTAACATTGAATTTTTTTGTTGCGTGTGATAAAATGAGTTTTATTGTTCTTTTTTCGCTTCCTGTTTTTGCAAGTATTGCAAAGCGTGGATGCAGAAAGACACATGGTGCAACATATATCTCTTCGTGTTTTGATCCTTCGCGTTTCTGCAGCGTTTTTAGATGTTCTCAAGTATGTACCCACTCATCGAAACGACAATACTACTGGGCTATCTCTTCTATCGTTCTGTGCATACCAGAGCAATCGACGGATTCATTGAGCGAAGTCTGAACGACGGGTACTTGATTTCTTTCAGTTTTTTTATTGTATTATCGATAGGCCCGCAGCAGTCTGTGACTACACAGCTACCGTATATGTGGTAATTACAACTTTGCTTTAAGAAAAGAAGCAAAATAGATTTAAAAATCCGTAAACACGACGGCGCAGCGCTTGTGCCAGAGCACACAGAAGCCGTTGCCGTTCGCGGCCGAAGTCTACGGTAATTTACTTCGAAAAATAAAACCCCATTGAAGGCAGGTGATATACACAATGACTAGAATATTAATCGCTAACTACTACGAAAAAAAACACACACTTAATAAGCGCGCAGACACCAAAAGCAGCAACCGTTTGCACGCCAAGAGCTGGCCAATACGCCGCACGCGCGGCGGCTGGATGACCTTCGTGCTGCGGTGGCGCCTGTAGTGGCGCGCGCGGTCCCTATATGAAACGAGCGCCGAAGTTTCGTGACCATTAAAGCATTGAAGGAGGACTCTGGTATTTCTAACAGCGGCGCTTTTCTTGGGCTGGGCTTGACATACAGCCTGTCCTTCTATCGTTTTACGCTCCCTCCGGAGTTCCCAGCAATGCGTGTGTGTTTACAGGTAAAGCCAACTTTATGAAGATCGGAGGGAAGCTTGGTTTTAAATGCAGAGCATTTCTTAACTCAAGATGTCACCCGGCGTTGGCGTGCCTCGGCGTCCGCAACAGCCGTTCCAGGTGCGCCCTCTACCCCACTCCTCCTCTCCCGCATCACGCTACCCTCCTCGCTCTCAACAACAGGTCCGCACCCCTCCCCCTACACTTTATAAAAAAATAATACTTACCGGCGCCTGGTTTCGATCCCACGACCCTGCGGGCGGAACGCAAGGTACATGGTGCTCTACCCACTGCGCCACAAAGCCGACACAGAATGGAAGGCTACGAACGCGCCTTATATCTTTGACTCATTCAAACTACGTCAAGAAGCTGCTGATACAACGCATTCACTACCTGTGGGCGGAACGCCAGGTACATGGTGCTCTTCCCACTGCGCCACAAAACCGACACAGAATGAAAGGCTACGAACGCGCCTTATATCCTTGACTCATTCAAACTACTTCAAGAAGCTGCTGATACAACGCATTCACTACCACCAACTCCCCAAACACTAAACGTTAACGCAATACACCCACCCCCTATGCGACGCATTTACTCGAGTCCCCCTCGCGGGGAGATGGGCCCTTTTTTAGATGCGACGCATCTCTTTCTCTAGGTATGTCCCTTTTTTTGTCGCGGCGTTGTCCGCACGCTCACTGCACATGCGCAACTCTCCTCCGTTCTTCTCTCCGACAGCTGTGCGCAACACTCACTCCGTCTCATTATCATAACAACAGTTGCGCGTGTGCGCTTCGCTGCTCTGGGTGCGCGCATGTGTGCGCATGCGCGCGACTCTTCCCCCGGCTCCTCTACTTTCAAAAGCGGGAATATAAGCGGGGGAGCGCACGGCGCCGGATCAGTCCAGTGCTCGCTCTCGAACTTGACTTGACTTTGCTTGACGATACCTCCGTGCAAGATCTTCCGATGAAGACGTGATGGAAGCGACAGTCCCTTCAGCGAGTGGACTGACGCAATCCAATACCACCAAGATCCGACCATTGCTACGGCAACCATTGACGGTCCACTTTACGGACCATAAAGCTATAATTCTGAAATGCAATAAAGATCTTGGTGGTGGTGCCGGCCAGTGCCGCTAAAACACGTGTACTCTCTCATGTCGCCTATGCATGTGCATGAAAAGTAAAATTACGCCGATCTTCCCGCGTATGAGAACACCCGCATGTGATGGAAATGCATCATACGCGTTCACAACACGTTTCACGCGATTTAGAGAATCAACCCAATGGAAACGCCAATTGAACCACCCTGATACGTCGCATCACATCAGGGTTCCCTCGCGGGAAGATGGGCGTAATTTTTTGTAAGCTGGCCTTCTCGCACTGCCTGTTGCGCAGCGATGCATGGAAATCTACGGAGGGAGTACGATTAAAGAAAACGGCTTTAACTCATGTGTTATTAAATGAATCCAAAAACCAATTCTATGAAAATTTTCCAATAAGACGACAACCGCTATTTCGCGTTTTGCGTGGTATATGGGAAGTAACGTGGCCACGGGGCCGCAGAAGTCGCCAATGCAACGTTAAAGAAAGCCCGCGTATTCACCCGCTGTTCGAAAGACGACTGCAGAAAAAACGCCCGTGTGTTCGAGATTTCGGCGCACGTTAAAGATCCACAGGTGGTCAAAATTAATCCGGAGCCTTCCACTACGTCGCGCCTCATCGCCAGGGTTGCGTTGGTGCGTTGAACCTCACAATCAATCAAAGACGACTGCCTCATGCTACCCCTGCAATGTAACACTATCTCCCCTGCGCCCCTAACACCCGCCACGTCCTCCTTCCCTTTCACCTCTCCCTTACTGAATGCAATAAACGTTTTCTCAGTTAAATTAACTTCGCCTCCTTTCGCGCGTAGCAGTGACAATTTGTTGGGATCGCGCGACTATTTATTTCTTTATTTTTTCATCTGGGTGAAGCTTAAGAAGATTATTTTTTGTTGTAATTCTTGCTTTTGTCTCACATTTGCGAAGCATTATTTAACGCGTTGATTTTTATTTGCTGTCGTAAACTAACTCAGCGTGTATACTCGCCACGAAAAAAAAAAAAAGCTGGCGCTGTCGTTTGTTGTGAACCTGTATGAGCCATTGAAGTACTTTGCAACGGTTTGTGTATTTGCACTCTGCCTTTAAAATTTTTTTCAGCTGTTCTCGGTGGTGTAGTTGAATTGATTGGCACGCACACAGTCCGACATTTCCGCGTTTAGATAGCGGAAAAAGGGAATACAATATTTAAAACTAAGATAGCAGTACCGTTGAAATGTATCCTTTGTCACAGCAGGGCAGAGGAAGCAGCGAACCTTCACCCTCGCCCTCAGCCTCTGAAGCGTGTGCTAGCCAGACGGGTTGAGCAAAGGAAGTGACCCCTGACGCCAAGCGCTGAATGTTACCAGCGTTGTCGTTTGAAGGAAAGGAAAAGACACGCTAGCGAGCGTGGTTGGACGCGCACGCGCACATCGGTGTCTCGACACCAGAAGTGCAACGTCAGATGTCGCGGCAATGCATTTTACCACGCGATCACGTGACCCTGCTCATTTTGAAGCCTGGTGTACTCCGACGAAGACAAGATACGACCACGGGGATACGACAGATACGGGCGCTTTAATGCGTCCTATCTTGTCATCGTTCACGACTGTTTAATTTCTTTTTTAAGGTTAAACTTGTTGGCGGTCGGTGCACCGGTTCACCACGAAGGCAACGTTTTCTTAGGCACGCTCAAAAAATTCCGCCCACCTCCACGCGAGGGGCACCCTGTGTTGATGCGACGCATCGTGGGGTTCACTTGGTGTTTCCGTTGGATTGATTCTGAAATCGCGTGAAACGTGTCGGGAACGCGTATGATTATTATGTTTTATGATTATTATTATGTTTTATTGGCCAATCTTGGTCAATCTCTCTAAGTGGTACGCTTGGGGCTTCGCTGTCGCAACGACCTTTACTCCATCATTGTTGCTGTAAGTGGGAGCTTCTTTTCTTTTATTGCAAGTGTTAATCATTGCCCCATCATGCGTTGTATCAGTAGCATCTTGACGTAGTTTGAATGAGTCAAGACTATAAGACGCGTTCGTAGCATTTGATTCTGTCGTGAGCCACCTTATGACATGTTCGTGTTGATTGGTTTGTACAGTCTGTGGCGATGCCGCTTATGTGATAGGCATGCTGAGCCACCAAGATCAACTAAGTCCTATTTCCGAGAAACTGTGGCATTTGTACATAGTGTGTATAGTTCGCTTGACCAACCACCTGACTGGTTCCCTCGTTTGAACGCTTGTGTGTGTTTGCCTGAATTTTGATGTATATGTGCCTCTCATAACTTCAGTGTATTCTTTTGTTTGCTTGTATCCTTCGTACTGCAACGCTGAGCGTATTCTCCCATGTAATAAAGAAAAATAAAAGGTTTTGTGGCGCAGTGGGAAGAGCACCATGTACCTCGCGTTCCGCCCACAGGGTCGTGGGATCGAATCCGGGCGCCGCTAACTATTATTTTTTTTATAGTGTAGGGGGAAGGGTGTGGACGGACAACAACGCCGTATGGAGGGACAATGCGAGTGAATGAGATGCAGTCGCATCTAAAACTTTTCAAACTCGCCAAAAAAACTTTTTATTTGAAATAATGGTAAAATTAATAAAATCAGAGTCTCTAATGAGTCCCCCCCCCCCCAAATATTAACATTGTCCGTAACTACAACCTTGGCCTGTGGAATAGCAGGCACAACCGTTCTGGCAAAAACACGCTTTACTTCCTTTTTCCTTAGTTTTAAAACCGCCTGTTTTTATTTTCCACACACATAATTGCACACTATCCTTCGCGCTTTTGTGGCACTTTGTTTAAATTTGCGGTC
This sequence comes from Haemaphysalis longicornis, assembly GCF_048455015.1. NCBI lineage: Eukaryota > Metazoa > Arthropoda > Arachnida > Ixodida > Ixodidae > Haemaphysalis > Haemaphysalis longicornis. Next base: position 210,046,666 of record NW_027526335.1, on the reverse strand, counting down.
ACTAAAACGTTTCAATCCAAGCTAATGATGAAACTAAGGCGAGCGCGATGTATATTGGCGGTCCATGACGACACGGATGGCCTCGATGTGAGCCGCATAGACGCTAGCGCCTCTCCAGTGTACGTTGCATTTCTCTCTAGTGTATATTGTAAGAAATTCTATGTGCTCGTGGAACCCAACCTGGTTGTGTAAACGTTGTAGTAGGTTGCTTTGAGTCACGCGCGTCTCCATCGTACGGCAGCGCTGGCATCGAGGCACCTGGCCGGGAGCAGTGGAATGCGGTAAATTAACATACACTTAAGCAATCCTTTAGTGTGTTTAGCTTGGAAGGACCGCGACGGAAAAGGAACAGATTGAGAGATAAGCAGGAAGGCAAAGGGAGACATTTACTGGCCAATTGTCGACAAAGAGTATCGTCTTTTGTCGACGTTTGCAACGAAAGAAGCAGATACGCGGCCAATTTATTTTTGGTGCGAGGTCAGATAACGCTCGGCTTAAACAGCGCCTGGTGTTAAAATAAGAGTGCGGTGAATTCTTGCGAAAACAAGCTTTAAAAATGCATTGAAAACAATGTTTTAGAAATAAAATAAACGTTCTGTCACTGTGAGTTCACGTTCCTGGCTTCTATTTAAACTCGCGGCTGTCGCAACTGAGGGCGCCCGCTGTGCGGATGCGAGAAACTCGAATTCAGCCTAACTCCGAACGGTAGACCTCGAACAACGGCAGCAGGGGGAGAGGTGTGCTGATAAGACAGGACAGACAGGTATGCGTGTCTGGTGCGGTAGAAGACTATCGTCTTGGAAAACTGGACCCAAGGAGCTTGTTTCACGAATCACTGTGACCATTGCCTTAATCACTATTTAGTAGGCGGAGAATGAAGAACTGACTGATCTGTAATGTCATCAGACAACAGATGTGGCACTATTTCCTTCGTAAAAATTCCCAGACATTGGTGGTCTTCGGCCTTTAGCACTTTAGTAAATCAATAGGTTTCAAACGGAATGAAATCGTAAACTGGGAAAAGTGTAATGATGTTGACACCACGCAAAGACGTCAAGTGGTGCTGCATGACACGTACGAAATGAATCCAGGCAATCTTCAACTATAGTGCTTACCATACGATACGTGATTACTATCGCCTAATGCTCTCTTCTCTACGAAAGGAAGGCGGCTCCCCTAAAACAGGTATGTTTGGCAATGCTGCGTCCGCGCACTAGATTCTGCAGCACTCAGCGAGAGCTTTTCTTTTCAAAGTAGCCTTTGTATTATGGTTGTAGGCCCATTTTTCAGCTCCACACGATCTCATTGTGTGATTTCAACCAGGTGAGTTTTGATTCTAGATAAATGTTTGAGGAATTGGTTCTCTTCACCAGTAAACTAGGAGGAGTGGGGAAGAAACAAAGATATCCCGTGAAAACTCTGTCGAAGACAATGAATCACAGATAAAGTTCACTCCGAGGTTATGTACCTCGCAAAGATAGGCATTTTTGTTCCAAGAAATAAGTAGAAAAGCAGACTAAAGACGTTTATAATAACGATGGGAATAAAACCGATGCAGTTTTATAAAACATATTTGCAAGGTAAGTTCCACTTAATAAACGAAACGACACGGGGAATCTGAAGCGATTAAAACGTTCGAAATAAGTGAACGCAACGTTAGTAAGATATAAATCAATGTAAAGTGCCCCGAAGTTTCAGCGTCTTGAAACGCTGTACATAAGCTGTCTTACGAGTTTTCTGAAATTATTTGTGAGATTGGTTCTGCTGTTTTCTCCAGACTGTGTTTCTAGAAGCAGGTTACCATGTGTTGATGCTTGAAACCAGTTCAGATCAAAGTGAGTCCCTCCTCTATAACCCCATTTTCAAAAGATACATACTGAAAACACAATGTTGTGCAGTGCTAGGCTCTAGGTAGTACGTGGCGACTAAAGATGGCTAGGAATGCATGCCGTTGGGCTGGTGACTGGGCGTATGCGTTTGGATGTCTGGCTTCACCGGCGGCACCTGTTCCAGGCTCGACGACGCGTGGTAATCTACAACAAGCCGTTGTGAGTATTCTAGTCTTCCATGTTTATTTATTTATTTATTTACAGTATACTGCGGTCACGGAGGACCATGCAGGTGGGAACATGGTGATGCAGATATACAATTTATGTGGCACGGCAGAAGCCACATGGCGCACAAGCACCCGAAGTAACAAATAGAAAAGGAATAGACGTATCGGCATAACTAGAAACATTGAAAAACGGTTTAACCCAGCCAAGGAACAAAATAACACACCTTACAGAAGGGTTCAATACACATCACATCAAGAAGACACCATAGAGGTCTCCGAAAACAATTCCAGGTGCGCAGACTACTTTACTGTTTTGCTGGAACATTCTCCAGCGTTCATTAGATTGTATGAGTCACTCCCGTAGTCCTGTAGCAATAGCCAAATAGGTATTCTCCTGTAAGGGCAAGCAGTATTTTGGTGGGAGCAATATAATTTTTAACAGGAATTCGCACTTGGCTATTGCAAAGTACACAATTGTAAGGTACACAATTACTTTCACTTGAATGAATACTTCGAGTTCTAGTTTGCATTGACGTTTCACCGGAAATATGCTTCCTTTCGGCTCTATACTGTTGCGAATGTATGCTTCTGTAGGAAAGAGGACGTGGACTCGGTGAGCGGTGGCTTCCTACATTTATTCCAGCGTGTAAACCAGGCCCGCTGATGATGATTGTGAAAGGATGCGGGTGATGATTAAAATGACGCCAAATGCAGATCGTGGTGCCGCCGCTACAAGGATCCCCCCCAAGCGCGAAGCGCGTTACGATAATTGTATGTCTCATCCAGAGTGCGCGAAAAACTATGTACAGGTATGCCCAACATAAGCAGTTATGCAGGGTTGTCCACGTTCTAGGTCCTTAGGCCGTCGTGGTCAGTTCCGTAAGAGCGTCCGGTGAGTAGATGGACCTCCGGTGGCCTTGTCTGGGAGTGGAGGCTGGAATGAGTTGGCGTATAGGGTGGAGCAGTCCCGAAGTAACAGTGACGCGAGCCTGCGGCCGCTGCGTGGACGACAAGGCGATGTTTGCAGGATGGGCGCTGTATGGGCAGCCTTACGTGACACATGTCCACTGGTGGTCGGCTGCCAGTACGAGCAGGCTCATAGCCTTGACGCCGACGTTTTGAGCGGTGGTTTAGGGGCAGCCTCGTGGCACGGGTTCGAAGCGCCCAAGTCCAGGAACGCCGACGATAGGCCAAAAACTGCAGGCGCCGTTGACAGCGCGTGTACGAAAGGCGCTGGGCACGACGGCGCTGATGGCTCGTGGGAGTGCGCCGCAGGAGTGCCCACAAAGAAGCTTGTTTTGGCGACAGGTGCTTGGAGCGTTGCTGGTGATGTCGGGCCCGCTTCGCCGAAGAACGCTGAATTGGTGGCGACATCGAGGAGTCACGCACCTGGGCGTGTGTTGCCGGAGCGTCGGGCTTTGTTATCGCTTGCTTGTCGTGGGCGCGAGAAAGCCCTTGCACCGCATGAAGCAGCGCTGTAGGCATAGATTCTTCGTCATCGTGGTCTTCAGCGCGGATTTGGGCGTGTTGTTCTCAAGTATTGGGAGGCCGTAAGGTAGTCGGCATGGCTTACGGTGCCTCGATGCGCGCCCGCTCCGCTGAGGGTAGCGCCACTCTTGGATGGGGTCGTCGCCGCCAAGACCGGTTCTCGGGAGGCGCCGCCGCCATTTTCTTGCATTCCGCCTCCGCTGGCTCCCCCGCTAGGCGCGCGGAAAGCTGCGCTCTTCACAAAGTCTCTTTGCAGAATACGTGGGTGCTGCATTCCCCAGTGTTCTAACAGCGCTAAAAATGGCTGGAGGATGTTTTCGTTTTTTAGAGAACCGAAAAGGCGGCTTTTGTGTACGGTGAAGATCAAGCGGGACAAGTGGCAGCCGACGAACTATTCCTGCATATGCCGTGAAAGTACCCGGCTTCTCAGCAGTGCCAAATCCTTTTGGGATTATTGTCCCCTTGTCTGTGTGGCTGTTTCTAGATACCAGACGTACGGTTTTATAAGTAGATGTTGGAGGTTTCATCATGCTTTTTCGGCATTTTGATATTTTGTAGTCATAATTGTTTCCACGGGTGCTATCCGTGAGAGGGGCAGAGATATAGGCGGAATGCCTAACAAAGCATCTGCCCCCCTACAGTTCAGCGTAGAGGGTAATGCAGAAAACGTATCCTCAAGCACGCAACAAAATACGTGCAATACATAGCGCTTAGAATAGAACATTCAAACATTTAGCATAAGGGTGAATAGAACATAAACGATACTTAAAAAACAAAACAACAACAAAAACACTCGGAATGATTCTATGTCACGCACAAACACAAAGAGTACATTCCAAGTACATAACAAAAGGAACGCGTTACATAACCTTAAAAATAAAATAAAACAGCCCCATGCCTACATTTCAAACTTACAAAACACGTCACACAATGCACAAGTTTGTTTATATACACAAGGCACATTTGAAGCAAATTAATTTTCACAGTTCTATGGGGTGAATACACAACACCATTTTCAATCATAAACCTTCTGCATGCCCATCTGAAACTTTGAAAAGACCGATTAAAATTTGATTGATGCAAACGGACGTGGCCTCTTAAAGCGGAAGGCCGATATGAAACGTGAGGCGCTTTGCAGCTTTAGTCATTTCACATTGTATCACGAAATAAGCCGCTCGTTCTAAGAATGTCTGCAAACTTTTTCATTCCGGAAGCGTCATCCCGGCGCATCACGCTTATGCTTCAGCAAAATCCCATTTTTTGACAGTGTGAATTGTATATCCAGGAGCGTAGAACTGCGTGCGACGTGTTATGCTCATGTTTTTTCGCGTTGTCTCATCTTAAGGACTGTTATACATCTTGTTGTGCACGAAAATTATTATGGTATTTAAGACATTTATTCTCGCTGATCATGTCATACGAGTGGCGCATGGAAGTGAAAAAAAATGTGTGAATTACAGCTCCATTTGTGGATGTGTGCGGATGTGAGCCGATACGCGTGTGGGTGCCAGTTTGTTCGATTTGCTTGATTTCACGTCATTTGTTCTTATTTCTCTGAAGAATAAGGCACCCATATTGACACTTTTTTGTGCAGGCTCACTTTGAAGAATCCTGTTTTGAACAAATCCGGGCAGATGAATGGAGGAAGCTGAATCCAAATGCTGTGCCAACGCTTTTCGCATTCAGAGGTAGGCATCTATCTTTTGATTCACAGCGTGTTTTTGTATAAGTGCGTACATTCCTTTACAAATCAGTGGTGGCCACTGGGAAACGTTCCAGTGGCATTTGAGGCGTCGGTCTGGGATACTTCACTTATTTTGACTTTAACACGCTATGCATGCACGCATGTAAGTATATATATATGTATCGATGCTTCTTCTCCTGCTCTTATCGGGAGTCACTTCCACCTATGCAATTGTAATGTCGATCAGCCCATGCAACAACCTTAACCTCGCGCATCCACTTAATCATTTTTAATAACAAAAGGCACAATAGCTCGCCCTGGTTCATTATTACAGGTGTAAAGGCCGAGACACTTGTCGTGGCGTCTTTCCGCTTTCTTCTTTGTCTTGATTTCCCGTTTCCTTGACTACCGCGCTTTCCCTGAACATATTGCTTAATTTTTTCATTGGTTTGCATACTTTATGCTTCCACCTGCTCCAAATCAGCGAGAGCCACCTAGAGACAGAACGCAGCCTGAGCCCACAGCCACCAGTGAAGAGGTGAGACAACGGAAATGCTCTCCGAGTTAACTTCCACGGTATCACGAGAGACGTCATCCGACAACCCTCAACTAAAAAGCCCAGTTGTCGAAGCCTTGAATGTCGGAATTCCGAACTCGACAAATGGAACTCTGACAGCTAGTGAGACACAAAGGGATTGTGGTGAAAGGAAAAAGCAGTTGGCAGTCATCGAAAGAAGAAACGCCGTACTTCAAGAACACCACACAAATGCTAAGAACGCAATTCAAAACGACAAAAAGCAAGTCCCAGAACATTTGATCATATTCATCATTACCTGTATTATAACTGCAGTGACGTGTGTTTGTATCACCTTGTACATGTATTATGTAACAGCAGTGGAGTATGCTGTTTGTCATCACTTTGTACATAGTGTATTTGCGCTTCAAGGTAATAAATGATTGTTCCTACTTCCGTGTAGGCCTTTATGTTTAGATTACAGCCCAACGACGCTGGTTTGATTCTCGGCCACAGTGGTCGCTTTTCTGATGGAGACGGAAATATAAAAAGCCCGTGTGTTCGAAATTTTGGCGCATGTCAAAGATATCTAGGTGGTCCAAATTAATCCGGAACCCTCCACTACGGCGCGCCTCATCGCCTGTGTAGCATTGGGCACGTTAAACCTCATCAATCAATCAATCATGCTTAGATTGCGCAGTGCATGCAGGACACAGTCTATCTCCAGGCAATCCTACCTAAGTACCGCATAATAGTTTGTGGCCGTAAGCGTGCCGGGCATTCGTACTTGAAAATATAGCAGTTCACTTCCTTCGTGTATTTCGCCCACTTTCTGCTATGGTCATATTTAGGTGCAACGACAGCAAGGTCACGCCGCCGATATGACAACGACGGCGAGAAGTTGCCCGCCGTGGTCGCCTATCGTAAAAAAAGAAAGATATTTACTATACCTTCGCTAATCATCTCGAAATAGCAAATCCGTCACCAAACCCTTACTCTTGTGTATATCTGCCCTAGAAAAGGAAAGAATATTAAAAGTAAAGCCGAATCAATCTTACACTGTTAGCGAGACCAGCAATATCAAGGCGCGTCACGCAGCGAACGCGCGCCCCGCGTCCAGCGGATGCAAGAAAATGGCGGTCGCGCCAGCAGACGACGCGGTTGTCCTCACCCTCAGCGGAGCGGGGCACATCAAGGCACCCTAGCATAGCTAGCGGGTTCACTCCCTCTAGATTCCGGCTAAGGCGTTGGCGGCAGCACTATGGGAGACGTGAGTTCGTCTGAGTTGGCTTTGGATGCCACGACGTGCGTATCAACCGAGTTATGCTGCGAGCGGAAGGTTCACCCAAAGGTTGAGTGCTTGAACAGCTGTACATTCACCTGGTTTAGCCGGAAGTGAGCATCAAGCAGGAAAAACCAACATCTGAGCTAGCGTGGCTCGCACTCTGGTATTGGCGGGTCCCCCACGTCGCCATGTTGGTGTGCCGCTGGCCGGTTGAAAGCTGCAGAACTTCCGGGCGTAATGTCTGCGTGGGAAGACAAACGACCGAGCAAGCGTGTAGTCGGCTTCGATCGCCTGCGTGGCCAAGACAACGTGCCACTCCAGTCCGCTGATTAATATCATGGCGATGATGAAGGCGATAGCGATGGTGTCGCTACAGGTGTTTAACGCGTCGACGCTGCGCAGGCGAGGAGGCGCACCGAAGTGTAGGGCTCCGGATTAATTTTGACCGGCTGGGGATCTTTATCGCGAACAGAAATCTGTAACACACTGGCCTTTCCGCTTTTCCTCTCCGTCAGAAAAGCGGCCGATGCGGCCAGGAACTTCCTTTCCCTCAGCTGCACATCGCAACAGCCACTGAGCCACCGTGGCAAGTACCGTCTCTTAATGCTGAATTGCAATCATAGAAGATATTGACGCGAAGAATTAAAAGTAAATAAACAAGGGAAGGGGTCCAACAATACCAGCTATATGCGGTGGCACTGGCGAAGAATATTTGAAAATAAGGACAAAGATGAACGGTTAATCATCATCATCATCATCATCATCATCATCCTATCTAGACCCACTGCAGGGCAAAGGCCTCTCTCTCCCATGGATCTCCAATTATCCCGTTCCTGTGCTAACTGCGACCAGTTTATCCCAGCAACGCGTGTTGCTAGGCGAGTTGGTTCATATTACAGAAATAAGATTTAGCGCAGCGAAAGACACGGACGGTGAAAAGGACGGGACGTGCGCTAAATCGCAACTGCTGTTTATTGAAAAGACGGCATGCATATATACATTTGGCGTAATCACATACGTGTGCAAAAAACAGGCATCCGGTAAGGGCACACATCAACAAACATCAAGAAGGTTATCGAGGAATGCACACTCTTTTGCGTAATTAGCAGTGAACGCTCACGCAGTTATCTCCATTTCGTTTGATGTAGAAGGCTTCCGCTACTTCACGTGACGTGACGTCCCGACTTCGTTTCAAAATTTTTGTTTTGTCAAATTCGGGTGCACAGTGCAAGGAACGCCCCAACTGCAAAGAATGTCACTGTGTACCCGAATTGGACAAAACAAAAATTTTGAATCTGAATTTGGTTGTGCTCTCTTTTCAGGATCTCCAATATACAAACTCAATCCGCCTATTGTACTAGAGCGACCAGCCTTGAGATTGTGTCTCGGCCTTCCGAAATGCGGGGATAATAACATCCTGTATTTGGAGACACAGCTGCCTGCACTAGAGTCCCAGTTTAAGCTTTTAACTGTGCTGACGGTGCTCAGGATTTAGGATTTCACAGGCCCGGTCAAGCTGCATAGTTATAGCATTTTATCTGTGCCCCTGGCTTTGTAACGCCAATGCCGAATAAAGTTTGATTTGATTTTATTTGATTTAATTTGAATCGCCCCTTAGCAGAGATTTATCGCTGATGGTAGCTCGTCCGGCTTTATTTTTAACTCGTGGTGCCCCCACCCATACCGCCTTCATTTCATTTTTCATTTCATTTCATTTCTTCACTTTATTTAGATTTCATACATGAAAGCCAACAAAACTGTTTGGACCCGTAGCCAGAGGCTAGTATGGGGTCCAATCTAGGAGTACAAGGCACTTAAAACAAAAGCACAAGATAAAAGTGGTAAACCAGGAGTACAGGGCATTCAAACAAAATCTAAGCACAAAATAAATGTGGTAAAGAAAACTGTACAAAAAAATTAGGGCATTACACTTGCATATTTGGTTTGCACATTATAGTATCCGCATATATTTATTGATATGTACGATCACGTGTGATCTCAGACTAATGCACTTGCATACTTATACACATGTAAGAGTACAACAGTGAATATACAACTTTGATAATACAAGCAGTTTGAAATGTACAGAAGAATAACAACTGGTAACTAGTATTTTACAAATAGTATTTCCCAAGACCTCCTAACCACGATATAAAGGATTACCAAGTGCAGATCCTATATTCTAGAGCTTTCACCGGTTACGGAGGTTCCTTAAGAAGAGACAGAAAATGTTTTTTAATTTGATGGGGAAAATTGAAAGCCGATTTTATTTCCTGGGGCAAATTATTCCATATTTTGGCTCCGGTGAACTGTAATCGTCGTTCTCCGTACACGTTATTGGTCGGGGGTAGGTTGTAATTACCGGCTAGGGCCGGTATGCCCAGATGTGTGTATGTGTGTGTATGCCAATGTGTGTATGCCCAGAGATTACTTTCACCCCTTTATATTAGCATTCCGCCTGTTATGCCGATGTCCTGGGAAGTTCTCCCTGTTCCCCTAACCTTCAATAACATTTTTCCTAACAATGCGAAAATGCTGCCTACACGTTTGCTAACGGGTGTGTTGAACGATTATCTGGCTAGCTGGAATTCATACGTGGTAGGATCGACTGATGCGTCCCAACTTGAGGACAGAGCGGGTGTGGGGAGTTTTAGCCGACAACTCAACTGGTCGCTTTCGATTCGCCTACCGGACTTCACCCCAATCTTCCATACTGAGTTTATGGCAATAGTCCTAGCACTGAAAAACCTACCGCCTTAGATATTAAATGTCGTTATCGTTTCCGATTCATTACCTGTTTACACCATTTTGATATCCCCTCAAAATTCAGCTCTTATTCGCACATTTGGTTGTTTGGGTCCTTCCCGCTTAAGAGAAATCAGCCTGATATGGGTGCCTGGTCATAAGAGATTATGGCTGAATGAAGAAACAGCTTCTTTAGCGCGGTCATCATTAGATGGCGATTGACGTCTGTCCATTTATGTATACTGGCCGGGGCACGGATACGTCGATATCAACGTCTGGCGAGGTGGCAGGAGGATGTCATCACCTCCTTTGATGATTACGCCCATTTAGCATATGCGTGGAACTCCCGATGTTGCGAATCATCCAATGCGATGTTACTTTAATAGCTTACGTTGTAGAGTTTCACACCTCAACTTCTATATTCACCGCGCTGGTCTCACCTTCTCTGGTCGTTGTGATCTTTGTGACAAACCTGAAACCATAGAACGTTTGTTACATTGCCGCGGTTTCTCGTTAATGAGAAGAAAATACTTCGTGGAGCCAATTCACCGACTTGGACTTACCCTTTCAATGACACCCGCCGCGGTGGCTCAGTGGCTAAGGCGTTGCGCTGCTGAGCACGAGGTCGCGGGTTCGATTCCCGCCCGCGGCGGCCGCTTTTCTGATGGAGGCGAAAAGCAAAAACGCCCGTGCGTGTGTGCGAGATTTCGGCGCACGTTTAAGATCCCCAGGTGGTCAAAATTAACCCGGAGCCCTCCACTACGGCGCGCCTCATCGCCGGCGTTGCGTCGGCGCGTTAAAACCCCACAATCAATCAAATCAAAATCAACCTTTCAATGGCGGTCTTACTTCGGTTTGGTGCCATTTCGCTTGGGCATACTCACAGGAATTTGGTTACAGCCATCCACATCTATGTCTCAGAGACAAGGCGCCTACCCTTTTAGCCGCTCCGATTGACTTTATTTGAGCTGTACACACACCAAAGAAGAGCATTTTCGTCCAACTTCCTGCATAGTACGCACTTTTCTCCTACGAATTTCTGTATTTGATATGCGATTATTCCGATAAATTTTTTTCTCCAAACCTTAGTTCTTAAATCGGGCACAGTAGCCACAAGAAAGCCCCCGATCCTGGCCGATCCCCCAAGTGGGTATGCGACGCAAACAAAAGAAGAAGAACAACAACTCGCTGAGTTATCAAGGAATAGAATCCGTTTTGCCTTGCCGACGAACAGTCGTTCCGTCCGCGGCTCCTTTGTTTTGCCCCGACATAGTGCCCTACAACTGGTGACTCTCCGGAACACACCAGAGAGGATAATTTAGGGTCATGCCGCTCAACAAACAGGATTCAACCCGTTGGCAAGTAGTGGCAAAGCAGCCTCGGCTATGACCACTCGGCTGCCGCAATTCTGGGAGTGCTATCGGAAAACTGGGTTTCTTCAAGCAGTGGCGCCATTTCAGTTGACCCGGATCATCTCTCAAGAAACGAAATGTCTTATCGTCGGAGCCCTTCCACCGACCACCGCAAAAAGATCAACGACGTTCTCGCTCCGTTTTACCACAACTACACAGCAGCGCCTTCGGAGCAGCTCAGGGTTGCCCACCGGGAGCGCACAGCTGCTTCGGAGCAGACACGCATCCAGCAGCTTCTCTCGTCCGCGGAGCTCGGCAACAGCAGGCTACGCTAACTACTACGGCACATGAAGCAACTTCGCATGAAGCGCATGAAGCAAACGCACAAATTCTTCTCGCCACTGCCGCAACTGTTGACCTGCAGGCACTCGCCGCGCAGGCAGACAAAGTCATGGAGGTAGCCACCCCATTTTCTCCAGTGACCGGTGCTCCATCGGCTACCCCTACGTCTCCTCTCTGCGAAATGAACCCCGCTTCTGCACCGAGTGAGTTTACATCTGAGTCCATTCTCGACAGCCTTTTCAATTGTCTGGAGAGGATAATCGTAGCCGCAACGCGCTGCGATAACTCACCACAACGTTCCCCTCAAAATCGTAGCTCGTCATCGGAGCGCAGACGCCCAGACACCCGAAGCAGTGACTCGCCCAACCACGGCATTTGCTGCTACCAGCGGCGCTTCGTCTCTGACGCGCGCCACTGCCGCCTGCCGTGCGCCTGATCGGAAAACTGCCTGGCCGACTCCTAATGGCGGCAAACAGTGTCGGCGGTACTGTGTAATGTCGCCTTTTTCACGTCCCGGACTGCACTACCGGACAGAGGTTTCTCTTCGAAACCGGTGCCCAGGTGGGAGTTTTGCACGCTACACGCTCCGATCGTGCTTGTCGTATCATCTCGCATTTACAAGCGGTGAACGGGCTCGCTCACTTTACACCTATGGCTCCGCCGAGTTATCCGGTAGGTATTTCTCGGTACCGACGTTCACACTGCCATCCTCGGCGCCGACTTCTCTCGTAAAAGAAGGCCTTTTCGAAGCCCTGAAGCGGCGGCGACTCGTAGATCTTCCGCCATTACCCTCAGTGCAAGGTGTGTCTATGAGGCAGCTCGCAATGTCGCACCTACTTGTGCTACAGCTTCATGTGTTCCGTTCTCCACCTTGTTACGTGTGACGCCCTAACAGTGACACCACCTGAGTGGACATGTTCTCCTTGTTTTTTTTTTGTTGCTGCTTTTAAACGGGGCTAAACAGGCTTCCGAAGGTCGTGATGTCAACCACGCAATGGCAAAGGTTTGTGTTCACGAAAACACATACCAAGTATTACATACTGCGTAGTGCAGAATCCCTACAAACAATCAACCAAGATCGCCCTTTCTTTTCTTGTTTACATGTGAGTCTTCGGTGTCCTTCAAGAAAGCATTTTGCTTACAACGGAAACAGGTAGCTGGTATGTACTATAGTATCAATTGTTTGCGTAATTTTTGGACATGCACCAACGTTACGGGTACTATTCGTATTATCCGCAAAGGCGGTCTGGTCGGTCTATACAATTTGAAAAGGTGATAATTTTTAGATTGCGCTTCGGTATCATAGGCTGTTCCAGATATGGCGTATACCTACTGCCCCAGGGCTCCAGGCAATAACTAAAGTGGCTATGAGCGAAAGCGAAGGCCAAAATCAGTAGTATGCCGAGATCACAACATTCGCGCGTTTTATGTGCGGAGTACCTTAGAACCACACAATGTCCGTCCGCGCCGGCGCACATAGCATTTACAATCGCAAGAAAACACACAGACACCGGCAGGATTCGAGTGTGTCTGGTAGACCCAACGTTACTAGATTATTTTCAGTTGTAAAACTGGGCGGCACTGCCCGGAACCACCACCGATCCTTCTCTCTGTGGCGCTGCAGTCGCAACCGGCTCGATAGACGGGGCGCTCGCAGGCGGTTTCGCTTATGCTTCTCCCTTCGCATTCCTAGTTCAGCGCTCGGCGCATACTTTTCTCGTGCGGGCGCGTGGGTGGGCGCACACATCTGGTAATTATTTACATTCTCGGAAGCAAATAGCTATACAATAAACAGCAGACACAATGACATTTTTTTCGCCCCTTGTGTGGTTCTTCCGGGTCCTTTTTTTGCCTAAGAGCAGTACGCGCGCGGTAGCCGGCGCATTCAGTGCCCCGGTCTCCGGCGTTTCTTGTTCGCGCGGTCGTTCTCCGTAGTGTTGCATTCGCGATGCCGTTCGAGTGGCACGTTTAGTGATTTGCCAGCGACTGTATTCCATTGATGTGGGCCTCTGCATGTGAGGCTGAGGCAGACAATGCCGACCTGCTTCGTTCCCTGGTGTACCAGCAGCAACAATTAAGAGCAACACGGACAGGCACTTCTCGGCTCCCAAAGATGCGACGCTTCGCTCGCTATGGCCTAAGGTCATCCCGCGTGCGGATAAGGAGCTTTCGACAAAGTCCAAAGTGTGCGACTGCCATTTTCACGTACAGGACATCGACAAATGGTACGTACACAAAATGACGTTCAGGAATTCCCTGCGCGCGTCATCAAATCGTATTTGGTGACGCGCATGCATTTTATTCCGGATTCCTTCAGTGAGAACGTACCCTTGAATGTGCAGGTTAAGTCGGCGCGCAAACGCGCTAAGCTATACTGTAAGCACGCTGGCAAATTTGGAGTTTGTTGTAAATGAAAAAAAAAACCTTGCATACATGTATCTATTCATTACTTTTTTCTGTTAACATGCTTTGGTATTTTGTAGCCATATTTACAGTAAGCAAAAAAGATGTGGAGTTGATTTCTAAATAAAAATGCTTGCATGTTTCTATTCATCACTTATTTGTTTCTCTTAACGTGCTTTTGTGTATTGTAGCCATGCATGTTCACCTTAAGCAAAAAAGATGCATAGTTGATTGTAAATTAAAAAAACGTTGGATATATTTTTCTACTTTGTGTCTGCCGTAAAGTGTGTACTGTGAAAACCAATGAATTGCTGAAAAGGACTTTATGCTTATTGAAGCTGGTTTATAATAGTTCTTTCAGTTAGAGATATTTCGCCTTTTGCAGAAATGTCGCTTCTTTGGTAAAGCTAACTGTTGTCAGGGCAAAACATGGAAAAGATACTATTCTAAAAAGGACGTTGAGAAAATTAGGAAGTTTCGTCTTCGAGTGGCCTGAATTACTAGAGCCACTAAGTGACGTAGCTCCAATGCTGACCTTGCTTCTTTGGCTGGAAACAAAATGAGCGGTTTCATGATTTTTTATAAAATTCGGAAGAGTCAATCAAACTAAGCTTTAACGGAGGCTTATTCTATGCTACCAGCTCGCTGCAGACCGTTCACGCTCGTGGTTGACTGCCAGTGAGCAGCCGACACAAGCGCGCGCAAACTACGATGCGCTTCGGCTGACCTGTTGAAGAAAGCAAAGCAATGAGCCGTAACGAACGGCTTTTACGCTCCACATTAGCGATCCTGAGCAGCTACTGGAAAGTACTCTGGGCTAGATGTAGTCTGGACGCGGACAACTTGGCGGGTAGCTGGTAGTCTTTAATATATTACCGCGCGCTAACGTCATGAGAAGGCCGAAGAGGCATTGGGAGAGGCGCCGTTGCACGCGACGAGCAGCGGCCGTGTAGAGCGAAGTGCGGCGGTCCAGCCCTCTCGCGGCACGCCGAGAAACGGAGACGCCGGCGATGCACGGCGCATGGGGAGAGTTTTACAACTGAACCTATCTAGTAACGTTGGGTAGACCAGACAGAGGTAGTGTCAGTTATCTTACCCATTCGACTACGACCATGAGTTAGAACGAGAGAGTAAAACGGCTTACTCCCTCACCTGAAACGATGCAGAGTACCTTTGGACCTCCCAATGTCCGTCCGCGTCCATCTGTGCACACACCACCATCAAGTGCTAATCAAGCGAAATTCGATTTCAGCCGTGGGTTGCATTTTCCAGGTGCAACTCACCCCTCAAATCGGATGTCACTCGGGGCGCAAATTGGATGTCATTTCGAGTCCTCGTACTCCGCACCCTCGCCATCATTCACGGAGTGGAGATGGTGCCATTTTCAGTAAGACATGGCATCTATATGCCAGCTTAAAGCAGTCTTGTTTGAATTTTCGACTTCCAGTGGATATCTGCTTCGAAGTTGATACCGAGACACTTGTGCGAAGGGACGTGCTGAAGTCGTTTGTTGTTTAAAAAAATAGACAACCATTTTCAACCTGATTGCTTCCGGCTTGAGTGGAAAATGGTGCGTTTTGTTTTATCAAGGTTAAGGGAAAAACTGTTGTTGAACCATGCCGCAACACTGCCAAAACGATTAATTATTTTAGGTTGAATTGTGTGAACAATCGCGCCTGAGAATATACCAACCGTGTCAATAACGTACATTAATGACTGTGAATGTTTCAAACTTGACGAAAAATCGTTTATGAACAAGGAAAATAAAATCGGGCCCAGGACTGAGTCCTGGGGTACCCCGGTTAACATTGTTTGCGGATCAGATATGAAGACTTTAACTGCCACCCATTGGCTTCGATCTGGTAAATAACTGGGCAACAATTCATGTGTCGAAACCCTAAACCATGTTTGTGAAGAATACTCAATGTTTTAACATGATTAACTGTGTCGAAGGCGTTTTTATGTCTAAATATACTACAACGGCCATGTAGAGAATTTGGCCCCAATTGAGTCCTTCTGTAGAAGAAGTTTTGGGGTAAAGCAAAGCTGCCTGTATGGAGCGATGGCGTAGAGGTAGAACACCCGCCTCACGTGCAGAAGGACCGTGGTTCGAATCCCGGTGCCGGATAATTCCCACCGGATTAAAAAAAAGAAATCGGCGTATTGATGGAATTGCACAAAGGGGCTTGGGGTGTGGCCTGACCCCGGCGACCATGCCGGCAATGCACTCCCTCACCAGAGCAGGATTGGCCACCCTGGTGTAGTAACGGCCACAACCTCCCATGAATACGCCAATTAACCCACGGCCCTGAGTCCCCAGCAGCTGCGAAGCAACTGACCACGGCGGCGGTCAGACCTGTGACGCAGCAGAGTGTGCTAAGAATCCCTGGATCCGGACAGGCCGCCAATGGAATCTGAACCTGGCAACGTTTAACGCGCCAACCTTATCTAGCGAAGCAAGTCTCGAGGCATTGTTCGAGGAATTAGAGGGCATTAAGTCGGATGTAATAGGGCTTAGCGAGGCTAGGAGGGCAGGTGAAGCCTTTACGGTGCTGAAAAATGAACACGTCCTATGTTACCGTGGTCTAGAGGACAGAAAAGAACTGCGAGTGGGATTTCTAGTCAATAAAAGCATTGCTGGCAACATAGAAGAATACCATAGCATTACGAAAGGGCAGCAGGTCTTGTAATTAGGCTCAATAAGAGGTACAAGCTCAAGGTGGTGCAGGGCTACGCGCCCACATCCAGCCACGACGACCAAGCAGTGGAACGCTTCTATGAAGATGTGGAATCGGCAATGGCTAAAGTAAAAACACAGTATAACGTAGTTATGGGGGACTTCAATGCTAAAGTAGGCAAGAATCAGGCTGGAGACACGGCAGTTGGGAACTATGGTCTGGGCTGTAGAAATAGCAGGGGGGACCTACTAGTTGAGCTTGCAGAACGGAATAACCTACGCATAATGAATACCTTCCTCTGTAAACGGGGGAGTCGGAAGTGGACCTGGAGGAGCCCGAATGGGGAGCACAAAAATGAAATAGACCTCATATTATGCGATAACTCTGGCGTCGTGCAGGATGTGGAAGTGCTCGGAAGGGTAAGGTGTAGTGACCACCGTATGGTAAGATCTCGAATTAGGTTAGATCTGAGGAGGGACCGCAACAAGCTAGTACGAAAGAAGCCGATAAATGAGCTAACAGTAAGACGTAAAGTAGAAGAATTCAGGATCGCGCTGCAGAACCGATATTCCGCCCTTAACGACGAAGCCGAGCTTACGACACAGGAAGCCAGCGACAACCTTAACACGCTATGGAGTGTGCAGTAGAAGTCGGGGGCACTATGGCTAGACAGGATACTGGTAAACCTTCACAGGAGACGAAAGATCTAATCAGGAAACGGCAAACCATAAGAATCTCTACCGCAGCTGACAGAATAGAACTAGCCGAGCTCTGGAAGTTAATCAATAAGCGTAAGACAGCTGAAATATGGAAGTATAATGTAGCGGAAGCTGCTCAGCACCACCGCATTCTTTTCTATCCCGTCAGCAGCCGGCCGTAGACAGCCCGCCTACTCGTGGCGCCAGCGCCTCGCCCTCCGTGTAGGGGGAACAACTTGTTGTCGGGGCCGGCTCCCGGGATTAGCCCTGGCGGCATGCTACGTCTGCTCGCTCGGGGGCCCCCCTTTTCTCTTTCTCTTTTAGAAGAACGCGGGGGTGCCTCCTTCTCTCCCTCGTCGGGGGGAACTCTCTGCACTCGGACGTAAGGAAAATAAACAGTTTGGTCTTGCAACTCCAAACCACCTCCACGTCTCCTTTCTCGCTTCATCCGGCAGCCGACATTCCCGGCTGCTACAAAATTGGTGACCCGAACGCTTCAACGAACACGCCGCGATGAGCTCCGACGACAACGCTGCTGCCTCCACGCCTGCGGTCATCGCCGCAGAACTGAAGCTACCAAATTTTTGGCCGAAAAATCCAGGAGTTTGGTTCAGCCAAGTGGAGGCCCGTTTTCAGCTCCGGCACATCACCTCGCAGTCAACAAAATACCTTCACGTCGTCGCAGCCCTGCCCCCCGAAATCGCCGACGCTATCGACGACATTTTGGTTTCACCCCCCGCGCAAGAAGAATACGACACCCTCAAAAAGACGGTGCTGGACCGCCTCGAGGCGCCGGAAGAAAGCAGATTGCAGCAGCTCTTGTGTCGCGAAGAGCTGGGCGACCAACGACCTTCCCAACTGCTGCACCGTATGCGGCAACTACTCGGTGTGCACGCGCGTCAGGACGGCCAGCTCCCACTTCTTCGTGAACTTTTCCTGCAACGGCTGCCCCAGTCGGTGCGCGTGGATCTCGCGGGTTCAAATGAGACGTCCCTTGATCGACTAGCGCAACTTGCCGATCGCATCACGGAATACTCAACACCAACCTTTGCGCCCATAGCTGCTGCAAGAACACATGAGCAACCAGATCGACTGTCGCGCCTTGAGGAGAAACTGCAACACCTTACCGAGACCATGCAGAAACTTGTGCTATCTGGCGCTCCCCAACAGGACGAGCAACGACGCAACCGATCCCCTTCAAGACACCCAAGCTCTTCCCAGAGAAGCCAGGCACGAGATAGACAGGACGGAGTTTGCTGGTACCACCGTCGTTTCGGCACGGGTGCTAGCCGCTGCACTCAACCTTGCTCGTTTCCGGGAAACGCTCCGGCCAGTCGTTAACGGCGGCTTACGACATCGGCCCTCCACCCAGCCGCCTGTTCTTCGTAGTCGACCGCGTAAGCAACTCGCGCCTGCTAGTCGACACGGGAGCCGAAATCTCTATTGTCCCGGCAACCCCCGAGGATCGCCGACGTAGCAAGAACACATCGTCGCTGCAGGCAGTGAACAACACTGCCATCGCTACGTACGGCTTCCGCTCGCTGACAATAGACGTCGGACTCAGGCGCCTGTTTCGCTGGGTCTTCGTGGTGGCGGATGTTAATTTCGCCATACTCGGAGCAGACTTTCTCAGCCACTTCAACCTGGATGTGAGCGTACGTGACCGTTGCCTCAAGGATAACAACACATCCCTCAAAGTACGTGGTTTGGAGTCAAACATCTGCTCATCTGGCATCTGCGCCTTCCAGCCAGTATCAGCCTACCACCATGTCCTGGCCGAATTCCCCTCGCTCACCAAGCCCCGCAACACGGAACAGCCGGTGAAACATAACGTGACTCACCACATCGTCACCACCGGGCCACCAGTCACCGCCCGGCCACGACGGCTGTCCAGCAAAAGGCTTCAAGCGGCACGCAGGGAGTTCGAGCATATGCTGCAGCTGGGAATTGTTCGCCCTTCGTCTAGCAACCATTCATCGCCGCTACACATGGTGCCTAAGGACGACGATTGGCGCCCGTGTGGTGATTACAGAGCCTTGAACGCATCGACAACGCCGGACCAGTATCCTCTGCCACACATTTACGATTTCAGCGCGCGGCTGGCAGGTACGAAAATATACAGCAAGATCGACCTCGTAGCGGCATACCACCAAATCCCCGTCGAAGCGCAGGACATACCAAAAACAGCCATAACAACTCCGTTCGGCCTGTTTGAGTTTGTCCGCATACCCTACGGCTTGAAAAATGCCGCACAGACCTTTCAAAGGTTCATGGATGAGGTCACCCGGGGTCTTCCTTTCATCTTTGTCTACCTGGATGACATTTTGGTGGCCAGCAGATCGCCTGCGGAGCACGAAGAGCACCTCCGCAAGCTCTTTCAGCGTCTGGATGAGCACGGTCTGGTGTTGAAACCTCAAAAGTGCGTGTTTGGAGTAGAGGCGCTCAACTTCCTCGGCCACCACATCACTGCTGAAGGCATTATGCCATTGGAATCGAGGGTGGAATCCGTAAAGAAGTTTCCAGCTCCAACATCTTTTCGCAAGCTGAGAGAGTTCCTCGGGCTCTTAAACTTCCACCGGCGGTTCATTCCGTCTTGTGCTCGAGTGCTCCAGCCATTGACCGACCTGCTGCGCCGAGACGACCAAAAGGCACCAGAATTTTGTTGGTCTGACGAACACCAGAACGCTTTCCAGAAAGCTAAGGACGAGCTAGCCGCGGCTACCCTCCTCATTCATCCACGGCCTGAAGCTCCTACACGCCTCATGGTGGACGCTTCCTCCACATCGGTCGGAGCAGTGCTGCCGCAACAGGAGGGCGCCCAGTGGAAGCCACTGGGCTTCTTTTCGAAACGTCTGAAGCCTGCAGAAGCACGGTACAGCACTTTTGGAAGGGAGATGCTCGCAATCTATTGTTCCATTAAGCATTTCCGCTACTTCCTCGAAGGCCGTGAGTTCTACATCTTGACAGACCACAAGCCCCTCACCTACGTATTCAACAACAACAGTTCCTCCTACTCAGAACGAGAAATCCGTCAGCTCTCATTCATCTCCGAGTTTTCTACAGACATCCGCCACGTTCCCGGGGTCGAAAACGAAGCAGCTGACGCCTTGTCTCGCGTCAACGCTTCCGGCACAGAAGTCCTGGACTTCGAAGCTATGGCCGCAGCTCAGCGGGACGACCCCGAGTTGACAAGACTGAAGGGAGGGGGATCTTCACTCGTGCTCTCGGAGGTTGCACTTCCCTACGTCCAGAGCACGATAACCTGCGATACCTCCCAGGCAGCACCACGACCTTTCGTCCCACTGAATTTTCGCCGAGTGGTATTCAACACTTTCCACTCCATCAGCCACCCAGGTGTCCGCGCCACCCAGCGGCTGATAACGCAACGCTTCGTTTGGCCCGGAGTCAACGCGGACGTGCGACGTTGGGCTCGGACATGTGAAACGTGTCAGCAAGTGAAGGTGACTCGCCACAATCGGGCTGCACTACAGGAATTTCGGACTCCTGAGTCGCGGTTTGACCACGTTCACCTCGACCTCGTGGGACCACTACCGCCCTGCCAAGGATTTAGGTACCTGCTCACATGCATCGACAGGTACAGCCGGTGGCCCGAAGCTATACCAATTGCGGACATATCAGCTGAGACCGTCGCGCAGGCCTTCATTCAAACATGGGTGTCGCGCTTTGGCTGCCCCGCCCGCATAACAACTGACCGGGGACGGCAATTCCAGAGCAACCTTTTTTCCGCACTTTCAACGCTCCTCGGCACGAAGCTGCAGCATACTACCGCCTACCACCCCGCCAGCAACGGAATGGTTGAGCGCTTCCACCGGCAACTCAAAGCCGCACTGGCAGCGAAACTTGACCGCCAGCACTGGGTGGAGAAGCTCCCGCTCGTTCTTCTTGGCCTACGCTCAACGGTGAAGGAAGACCTCGGCTTCAGCGCAGCGGAAATGGTCTACGGCTCAACAGTGCGCCTCCCGGGAGAATTCTTCTCCGACCAGACACCTTCCGTCCCAACAGCCTCCGATCACATCCAGAAGCTGCGCGCATGGCTTGCGCAACTCAGGCCTACAGCACCTCGCATCGCCCGCAACAGGAAAGTTTTCACTTTTCCTGACATGGACTCCGCTACCCATGTGTTCGTGCGACACGACGCAACGAAGCCGCCCCTTACTCCGCCGTACGATGGCCCATTCAAAGTTTTGGGACGTACTAACAAAACCATCACAATCGACGTGCGGGGGAAACGAGAAGTCGTCGCCGTTGACCGCGCCAAGCCTGCTCATATTGAGGTTTCCATTCAAGCAGCCTCTCACGTACGATTTCACTGCTAACCATTGGACTCTGACCTTTCGCTATTCAGCCCGTAACTGCTGTCCTTCTTTAAAAGCTCCGCAATCTAGGGGGGGAGCCTTTGTAGCGGAAGCTGCTCAGCACCACCGCATTCTTTTCTATCCCGTCAGCAGCCGGCCGTAGACAGCGCGCCTACTCGTGGCGCCAGCGCCTCGCCCTCCGTGTAGGGGGAACAACTTGTTGTCGGGGCCGGCTCCCGGGATTAGCCCTGGCGGCATGCTACGTCTGCTCGCTCGGGGGCCCCCCTTTTCTCTTTCTCTTTTAGAAGAACGCGGGGGTGCCTCCTTCTCTCCCTCTTCGGGGGGAACTCTCTGCACTCGGACGTAAGGAAAATAAACAGTTTGGTCTTGCAACTCCAAACCACCTCCACGTCTCCTTTCTCGCTTCATCCGGCAGCCGACATTCCCGGCTGCTACAATAATATGGAGAGGATCGAATACGCTGTAAAGAACGGAGGTAGCCTGAAAGCAGTGAAGAGACGTCTTGGCGTGGGGAAAAATCAGATGTATGCACTTAAGGATAAGCAAGGCAATGTCATCACAAATAGGGATAAAATAGTCACAGTGGCCGAGGAGCTCTATAGGGATCTGCACAGTAGCCGGGACATACAGGATAATGCCGAATGAGACAGTAGTTCAGAGGAGAGAGACATCCCACCACTAAAGACCGAACAAGTAAGGAAGGCTTTGAAAGAAATGAAAGGGAGCAAAGCACCTGGTGAGGATCAGATAACAGCAGACCTCTTGAAGGATGGCGGAGAAATTGTACTTGAAAAACTGGTAAACCTGTATACGCAATGCCTAATGACCGCAATGGTACCGGCATCTTGGAAGAACGCGAACATCATCCTAATCCATAAGAAAGGCGACATGAAGGACTTGAAAAATTACAGGCCGATCTGCTTACTGTTAGTCGTCTACAAGGTATTTACCAAGGTAATCGCTAACCGAATTTCTGCAAACTTAGATTTCAGTCAACCTAAAGAACAAGCAGGGTTCCGTAAAGGTTATTCAACAATGGACCATATTCACACGATCAATCAGGTGATAGAGAAGTGCGCTGAGTATACTGAACCCCTATATATTGTAAGAGGGAAGCGGACACCAATAAACGCTCACAATATAGCCTTCATAGATTATGAGAAAGCATTTGACTCGGTCGAAACCCTAGCAGTCATTCAGGCATTACGGAACCAGGGGGTAGATGAGCATTATTTAAGAATACTAGAGGATATCTACAATGGGTCTATAGCTACCATCATCCTTCATAGGGAGAGCAGTAAAATACTATAAGGAAGGGTGTCCGACAAGGAGACACAATCTCTCCAATGTTATTCACAGCATGCTTACAAGAAGTATTCAGAACGTTGGATTTGGAACAGGTGGGAGTAAGGGTTAATGGAGAATACCTCCGTAACATCAGATTTGCTGATGACGTTGTCTTGCTAAGTAACTCGAGGGACGAATTGCAAAGCATGCTTTCCGCACTGGGCGAACAGAGTAGAGCCGTGGGTCTGAAAATTAATATGCAGAAAACTAAAGTAATGATCAATAACCTCGGGACAGCACAGCTGTTTGAGATAAGTGGCGAGTCAGTGGAAGTGGTAAGCGAATATATCCACTTAGCCCAAGTTGTGACCCCAGATCCCAACCATGAGGCAGAGATAATTAGAAGGATCAGAATGGGGTGGGGTGCATATGGCAGACATTCTCAGGTAATGAATAGCAGCCTACCATTGTCGCTGAAGAAGAAAGCGTATGACAGCTGCATCTTACCGGAACTCACCTACGGGGAAGAAACTTGGAGGCTCACTAAGAGGGTTCAACTTAAATTGAGAACGACTCAGCGGGCAATGCAGCGGAAAATGATAGGTGTAACATTAAGGGACAAGAAGAGATCGGAGTGGATCAGGGAGCAAACTGGTGTTAAAGACATATTAGTAGAAATTAAGAAGAAGAAATGGACGTGGGCAGGGCGTGTAATGCGAAGGCAAGATAACCGCTGGTCATTAAGGGTAACATAGTGGATCCCTAGAGAAGGCAAGCGTTGCAGGGGGCGGCAGAAAGTTAGATGGGCAGATGAGATCAAGAAGTTTGCGGGGATAAATTGGTCACAGTTGGCACAGGACCGAGGTAATTGGAGAATAATGGGAGAGGCCTTTGCCCTGCAGTGGGCGTAGATAGGCTGGTGGTGGTGATGATGATGATGATGAAAGCTGCCTGTGACCTAAAATGTTGCACTTTGATATGTACGTGCTGATATGACAGCTGAAAATTTTATCATTGCTTTTATACCAGTTAAAAACGAAATGGGTCTGCAACTGCCACGTTCCGTCTCGTCGCCTTCGTTAAAAATAGGAACTACTTTAGCGGCTTTATGTTGAGGAGGGTAGATTCCCGTTTCTATCCCGTGGTTAAGCTTATGCTGAAGAGGAGGAGCGAGAATATCGAGGTGATCTTTGATTAACTTGACTTAAATTCTGTATATCCTGGAGGTGTTTCTTGCCTGAAGCTTGTTGCTTAGGGCTATGATTTCATGCTATTCAATATCCTTCATTACATAACTGTTTGAAATGACTAGCAGTGGTGGCATTGAATATTTTATAGCATGTATTTGTTTGACGAGGTCTTGGCCCACCTTTGTAAAGTAGCCGTTACAGGTGTTAGAGAATTTAAGTCGGCTAAATATGGCTGTACTGGTGGCTTTGATTTCTGGCCGACGGCGTCACTCACAATATCCCAAATTTTTCTTCCCTCTCCATCCCCTTGCTCAATGAGAGAGGAGTAGTATTCGTGTGTGAGGAGGCGCTGCTCACCGGACAGGGGTCGGCAGGTCGAAGCGAGGAAGACGAGGTGTGTGCGAAGGCCGAAGATGGGCGCGAGCGGGAAAGATGAGGAGGCGGCGAGCGCTGGAGGCAGGAAGCAGGTGGTTCCAGAAACTCTCGGCTGGGCGAGAACGCCTAGGGGGTCTTCGCCACGGAGCCGCACATTCCTGCTGGAAGCTCTCAGCTGGGCGTCAACGCTCAGGAGATCTTCACCCCGAGCAACACCTGGTCTCTTCCAGTCGACAATGTCCACGGAACAGCCGGGCCGAATATAACGTGTTGTTCATCGGCCCGGCACCGACACCGGCACCGGCACAGCACCGGCATCGACAAGGGCACCGAGCCCAGCGCACCGAGCCCTGCGCACTGAGTCAACTCACCGACTGGGACATACACGTGAGCGCGAACAATTTGGAGTGGGACTTCTCGCAGGGGACTTTGTTATCATAGGACTGTTGTCATTAGATTAGCTGGATGTTCATTTGTGCACGTTATTTTGTAATTTGTCCCATCAATATAATTTGGTCCTTCTCCGTAGGCAAATCGTCTCTACTCTTTTCCGCCCGGTAAATTGTAACCTCCTCATTTACAAAAAAACAACCTGCATCACAAAAATGGCATCCGCGACAGGATTCTCTGGTTACTTCCAGAGAGTCGAGGAGACAATTTTTGCGGCGGAGAGGAGAGCACTTGGCGCTGGAATGGACATGGACAAATTGCTCGCAGTGGGAAAAGACTTAGGCCTGGTGGGCAGTGAGCTGAAGGAATGGGTCGAGAGAGAGATGGAAAAGAAAAGACAGGAAAGACAGGATGCGAGACAAGAAAGAGCGCTCGCGAGACAAGCCGAAATTCGCAGGCTTGAGTTCGAACGCAACGAGCTAGATCGTGAAATTACAGCTGCAAGAGAAGAAGCGCGCGACTCTAGCTTTAGATCTCAAAATTGCAGACAGAGAGCGCCGCGTCTCCGAAAAAGGATGTAAAAAGAGTTTGGAACTCCACGCACGTGCGACAGAGGGCATGCGGATCAGTGACAGTGATGAGGCCGCGTGCGGAAAGGAAGAAAAAAGAACAGATTCCGAAGTGCCACACGTACAGGTGAAAGTCTTGTTCCAGGCACGAAACGGTGCACGTGTTGAGTGTGGCATGGAGGTATCCTTGCAGCGTGCAGGGAAGCTCTTTGGGGTAGATGAAGAGCTTCGAAAAAAAGAGAGGGACTCACTGCACGAGCTCGTGGGGCCCGGTAAAAAGCTTTTGCAAGCCCAGAGGGATCAAGCTGTAACAAATTCTTTGGAGCATAAGTGTGCACCCTCCAGCAAGCCTGCGGATAAGAAGGAGGTCAAGTGGTCAAAGCGTCGTGTTGTTGATAGAGGCGAGAGTCGACCTGAGTTGAAATGCAGGCCAAATAAGCAATTCGTGCCAGTAGCATACAGAAAAAATCAGACATGCAGGCGACGGTTCCAGATAACAGGAAAGAATAATTATCCGCACTGTCGGGGAGGTCAGAAAACGCAAACTGGCGAACTACTACCTGAATTGTCCCGCCGCGTGCGAGCTTACAAGTGGGCTCGAAGAATCGCTCGCTCGCGAAAGGTAGTGGACGAGCTAGTAAAGCGCCGGTTTCTAGCGAAACCGTTGAGCCAGGCTTCGTGCCTTAGGTGCTCCAGAAGAGCTCGCTCTGAGAAGAAAAGGGATCGCATCCCTAAGGGTGCGGAGTGGACGCGCCGGAAGAAGGTGACGATGAAGTGACGTGTGAACAAACGGGACTGAAGACACGATTTCGACATGGCTAGAAATCTCATGCCTAAACGAGAGGAACAGGTTTGAAAATTATTTTAGAAAAAAAAAACTGGTACATTGTTGCATGTTAGGTTCATAGGTTGTACTCTGTTAACTGTGTGCGGACTACTCGAGCAACCTTGAACGACGGCCGCCCGTATACAGTGCTGGACGGTTTTGCGCGGTGGTAGTTTAATTATTGTTTGGTATTGTTTAAAACGTCTGTGACTCCTTAGTTTGGTCGGAATAATTTTTATTCTATTAGTCACTACTTATTTCGGGTGGTTTGTGTAAACCGTGACTTAGGAGATGCAGTTTGTTGTATTATAAGTACTTGTATTTGAGTTTGATTGTGTGCTGTTTGGATTCATTGTTATGCAGTGCTTTGGAAGTGTTACTATATGACGTGAAAGTGTTCTGGTGGTAGTGGTGATACGTGGTGCCTTGCGTGTAAGCTGACTGTACATTCCACTGTGACCATCGACAGACTTTTCACCGGAAGTGTTTTTTCCCCCAAAACACTTCTTTCGATGGGGGCAATTGTGAGGAGGCGCTGCTCACCGGACAGGGGTCGGCAGGTCGAAGCGAGGAAGACGAGGTGTGTGCGAAGACCGAAGAAGGGCGCGAGAGGGAAAGAGGAGGAGGCGGCGAGCGCTGGAGGCAGGAAGCAGATGGTTCCAGAAGCTCTCGGCTGGGCGAGAAAGCCTAGGGGGTCTTCGCCACGGAGCCGCACATTCCTTCTGGAACCTCTCAGCTGGGCGTCAACGCTCAGGAGATCTTCACACCGAGCAACACCTGGTCTCTTCCAGTCGACAATGTCCACGGAACAGCCGGGCCGAATATAACGTGTTGTTCATCGGCCCGGCACCGACACCGGCACCGGCACAGCACCGGCATCGACAAGGGCACCGAGCCCTGCGCACTGAGTCAACTCACCGACTGGGACATACAAGTGAGCGCGAACAATTTCGAGTGGGACTTCTCGCAGGGGACTTTTTTATCATAGGACTGTTGTCATTAGATTAGCTGGATGTTCATTTGTGCACGTTATTTTGTAATTTGTCTCATCAATATAATTTAGTCCTTGTCCGTAGCCAAATCGTCTCTACTCTTTTCCGCCAGGTAAATTTTAACCTCCTCATTTACAAAAAAACAACCTGAATCACATCGTGCTTTACTTTTCTCATTATAGAAACCGCGGCGTTCCTTTGGCGATTGAATTGGGTTTGGTAATATCATCATCACCATCATTACCATCCTATCTACGCCCACTGCAGGGCAAAGGCCTCTCCCATTATTCTCCAATTACCTCGGTCCTGTGCCAACTGTGACCAATTTGTCCCTGCAAACTTCTTGATCTCATCCGCCCATCTAACTTTCTGCCGCCCCCTGCTACGCTTGCCTTCTCTAGGGATCCACTCTGTTACCCTTAATGACCAACGGTTATCTTGCCTGCGCATTACATGCCCTGCCCACGTCCATTTCTTCTTAATTTCCACCAGTATGTCCTTAACACGCGTTTGTTCCCTGACCCACTCCGCTCTCTTCCTGTCCCTTAATGTTACACCTATCATTTTCCGGTCCATTGCCCTCTGAGTCGTTCTCAATTAAGTTGAACCCTCTTAGTGAGCCTCCAAGTGTCTGCCCCGTAGGTGAGTACCGGTAAGACGCAGCTGTTATACACTTTCTTCTTCAGGGACAATGGTAGGCTGCTATTCATTATCTGGGAATGTCTGCCGTACGCACTCCACCCTATTCTGATACTTCTAATTATCTCTGCCTCATGGTTGGGGTCCGGGGTCACAACTTGGCCTAAGTAGATATATTCTTTTACCACTTCCACTACTTCGCCCCCCATCCCAAACTGTTGTGCTGTCCCGAGGTTATTGATCATTACTTTAGTTTTCTGCATAATAATGTTCAGGCCCACAGTTCTACTCCGTTCGTCTAGTGCGGAAAGCATGCTTTGCAATTCATCCCCCGAGTTACTTAGCAAGGGAACGTCATCTGCAAACCTGAGGTTACTGAGGTATTCTCCATTAACCCTTACTCCCACCTGTTCCCAATCCAACGTTCTGAATACTTCTTGTAAACGTGCTGTGAATAACGTTGGAGAGATTGTGTCTCCCTGTCTGACGCCCTTCCTTATTCTCTAGTATTTTTACATAATGCTCATCTACTCCCTGGTTCCGTAATGCCTGAATAACTGCTAGGATTTCGACCGAGTCGAATGCTTTCTCATAATCTATGAAGGCTATATATATGGGTTCAGAATACTCAGCGCACTTCTGTAACACCTGATTCATCGTGTGAATATGATCTATTGTTGAATAACCTTTACGGAACCCTGCTTGTTCTTTAGGTTGACTGAAATCTAAGGTTGCAGAAATTCTTTTAGCGATTACCTTGGTAAGTACCTTGTAGACGACTGACAGTAAGTTGATCGGCCTGTAATTTTTCAGGTCCTTCATGTCACCTTATGGAATAGGATGATGTTCGCGTTCTCCCAAGATTCCGGTACGCTTGCGGTAATTAGGCAGTGCGTATACAGGTTTGCCAGTTTTTTAAGTACAATGTCTCCTCCATCCTTCAAGAGGTCTGCTGTTATCTGATCCTCACCAGGTGCTTTGCCCCCTTTCATTTCTTTCAAAGCCTTCCTTACTTCTTCGGTCGTTACTGGTGGGATGTCTATCGCCTCTGAACTACTTTCTCGTCCGGCCTTATTCTGGATGTCCCGGCTGCTTTACAGATCCCTATAGAACTCCTCGGCCACTGTGACTATCTTATCCCTTTTTGTGATGACATTGCCTTGCTTATCCTTGAGTGCATACATCTTATTTTCCCCTACGCCAAGACGCCTCTTTACTGCTTTCAGACTACCTTCGTTCTTTACAGCGTATTCGATCCTCTCCATATTATACTTCCGCATGTCAGCTGTCTTACACTTATTGATTAACTTAGAAACCTCCGTTAGTTCTATTCTGTGAGCTGGGGTGGAGATTGTCATGGTTTGCCGTTTCCTAATTAGATCTTTCGTCTCCTGGGAAAGTTTACCAGTATCCTGTCAAGCCATCGTGGCCCCCGACTTCTACTGCACACTCCGTGATAATGCGGGTAAGGTTGTCGCTGGCTTCCTATGTCGTAAGCTCGGCTTCCTCGGTAAGAGAGCTTAGTATCGGTTCTGCAGCGCGATCCTGAATTCTTCTACTTTATGCCTTACTGTTATCTCATTAATCGGCTTCTTTAGTACTAGTTTGTTACGGTCCCTCCTCAAATCTAGCTTACTTCGAGATCTTACCATACGATGGTCACTACACCATACCCTTCCGAGCACTTTCACATCATTCAGAACGCCAGTGTTATCGCATAATAACACTGGCGTTCGGACCCCATTCGGGCTCCTCCACGTCCACTTCCGGCTCTCCCGCTTACAGAAGAAGGTATTCAATATGCGCACGTTATTTCGCTCTGCAAACTCAACTAGTAGGTCCCCCTCTGCTATTTCTACACCCCAGACCATAGTTCCCAACTGCCTTGTCTCCAGCCTGATGCTTGCCTACTTTATCATTGAAACTTCCCATAACTACGGTATACTGTGTTTTTACTTTAGCCATTGCCGATTCCACATCTTCATAGAAGCGTTACACTACCTGGTCGTCATGGCTGGAAGTGGGGGCATAGCTCTGTACCACATTGAGCTTAATTACAAGACCTGCTGCCCTTTCGTTAATTCTATAGTATTCTTCTATGTTGCCAGCTAGGCTTTTAGGGACTAGAAATCCTACGCCCAGTTCTCCTGTGTCCTCTAGACCACGGTAACATAGAACGTGTCCATTTTTCAGCACTGTAAAGGCTTCACATGTTCTCCTATCCTCACTAAGCCCTATGACATCCCATTTGATTCCCTTTAATTCCTCGAACAACACCTCTAGACGCCTCACTAAATAAGGTTCTCGTGTTAAACGTTGGCAGTTTCAGATTCCAATGGCGGCCTGTCCGGGTCCAGGGATTCTTAGCACCCCCTGCTGCGTCACAGGTCTGACCGCCGCCGTGGTCAGTTGCTTCGCAGCCACTGGAGACTGAGGGCCGTGTGTTAATTGGTGTATTCATGGGAGGTTGTGGTCGTTACTACACCAGGGTGGCCAATCCTGCTCTGGCGAGGGACTGCGTTACCGGCAATGGTCGCCGGGGTCAGGCCGCACGCCAAGCCCCAACTGCAATTCCAGAACTGCAAGTTTTTTTTTTTTGGGGGGGGATGTTGGTAATATGTATAATGGCTGTTGGTAATATGTATTATGTTTATTATTTGTAAGTGAATTACAAACGGGAATTAGCCTAGTCAAAAAACATCGTCAGGAGCGCGTGGCCTCGACACGCACGACGACCCACGCGCCAGAGAACAACCATTCATGCATACGTTTCCGAGACCAAGAGCCTGCCCTGTTAGCTTCGATCCATGCATGTAGTTTTTCCGGTCCAAATAGCTCAGTTGTTCTACTCAAAAATCCACTTACAACTTTCAACCAATTCCATTTTCCTTCTTTTTGCGTATAAATAGCGAGGTGTATAAGTTTCCGGTGCTTTAAGTGGGCGCATTAGCCCTTCTCACGTCTGATTCCTGGCCAATCCCCCACGTGCGTATGAGACAAGTCACCAGGAACAACAACAACAACAACAACAACCCAGGCTGCTGCACTGCTCGGCTGCATTCCACGGGCGCTCCCCGACTCGCGGACTCCTGCTGCCGTCAAATCTCCTCTGCAAATAAATGTAGGGTCACCCGCACGACCACATCGGCGCCTGCAACGTCATTCAAGGGCACGGTGGCACCACGAACATGCGGACCGCTGCTAACCCGTTCCTGTTCTTGGCCTCCTGCAAGTACTTGGCCTCCTGCATAACGTCAACGCCAATCGTCATGGCAAGTGCAATGCCGGTCGCAAGGCGCATGACCAGGAAGGGACCGACTGCCTCGTGCCGTACCATTTGGAAGAGTCGTCATGGACCCTGCTGCCCCGCCACTCGTCAACTGCGCGCGCGGAACGACACGTGATGGAGCTGCCGATGACGACACTATTAAAGAAAACCAAGCTCAAGGCACGATCACTGGGAATGGTGGCACCACGAACATGCGGACAACTGCTAACCCGTTCCTGTTCATTACACATGTGAAAAAGAATTATGGAAAGTGCTTTTGCTCTAGCGACCCGTTTGTGGTGGTGCTGCCGTGCCCACGGCTTTTCTGTTCAGAGATTTTTGGATGCGAAGCATCTCATGGTCGGGGATATGTCCCTCCCTTGTTGCTGTTGTTGCGCCATCCACACCCCCACTCCGCATGCTCGGCTTGCTGAACGCCCAGTGGTGTCTTACCCTTTAATGGCCCCTGGAGCGACAGTGTTGCCGGTGTCTTCCTGGGCCGTCACGAGACGAGCACGCTTCCGTCTCCTCCTCACAGCCGTATAAACCAGGCGTGCACACGCGCTGCGCGCCGTTCAGTCTGCTTCCATGCCCCGGTTTTTGCCGGTTCTGCTACGCTGCTTCAAGGATGAGCGCCGATGTCAACGCCATTGCCAACATGCCCGTCAACGTAGGTGCTGACGCAAGTACAACCAACAGTATCAGCCCCAACGACTGGAACCGCTACTGCAACATCCACTGACGTTACACTTCACGGACCACAAAGCAATCCTACTCAAGGCGAAACGACAACCACAACGAGACGTTACCTACATTGCCTAAATAAAGACATTCATATCACCCTACCACGCGTCTCCTTACTCTAACACCACACACCAACTCTACTCACACTACTTACTTCAACTCTACTTACACACCAACCAACCCCCACTGCTGCTTCGCCTCCTCCTCAGGGTCCCCCCCCCCCGGGGAACATGGAGTAATTTTTTTTGCTTGCTATATGACGATGCTTCGTTGTGCCGGAAGATACTCTTGCGAGGAGGGGATATTGAGACCGACCCTGGTCCAGACCTGGCAAAAACAGCGAAACAACTTAACATAATCGCTAATGATATTAAGGAAATCAAAGAAAAGCGGCGTGGAGATATTGACAGGAAACTTGATGCCTTAACAGTACTTGAAAACAAGGTCTCCTCATGCCAGGAACAGATTGCTTGCATGTCTACTACAATTCGTACCCTTGAGAACAGGCTAGACGCCCTCGGGAATCGAAGCAGAAGGTCTAACCTCAATATTTACGGACTACCTGAAGCTGATGACGAAAGTAGCGACACGTTGCAGCATACTGTAAACCAAGATATAGTCAAAGGCATTCTTGATTTGGATCCAGAGGCTATAGAGCGCATTCATAGGCTGGGAAGGCCATCTATTTATTTATTTATTTATTTATTTACTTACAGTAGCCTCAGGGCCATAAGGAATTGGAGAGGGGAGTGGGTAAATACAAAAAAGGAATGACAAAAGCAGTAAAAAGAAGTAAAAAGGTTATAAAAATGGCTTCTAAACATACAATAGACCCTATGCAAAATGCGCCCCGCCATCTCACGTCGACTCCGGTAACTAGGTCCGCCATTTTGGTACGGTCGTTTGAAACCGAAACCAATTAGCAAAACATAGAAGGCGGGCATTGACCGCTCTTGGTGATGGACTACAATGCCGGAGCATTGCTTCGTGCCGCAGAGCACGCAATGCAGAATTACCGGTTGAAATGGAGAAAAGGTACGTGAAGTTCCACGATTTTGAACGAACTTTGTGACGCGAACTGTGCCGGCGCGAGCAACCTTTGTGACACGCTGGGCGCGGTGCGCTTGGAGCGAATATTTGTCGTTGGTTCGCTAAGCGCGGGGTTCCGTAGTCGCTGTCCGTATACAGCTGCGTTGGAGTTCTCTTGTCCAGTCTTTGTATTCTAAATGAAGCCTGAGCGTGCGCCGCCTTTTCACGCGACTGACAGCGGCGCGCGACCGGGAAAACAGTACCACACGTTGCCAAAATTAGGCTGTTTCTTTACTCGTCCCTGTGGCTCTGCGCCCGCTTCATTTCATTGTTAAATGGTACCGCTTAGCCCCTACACGAGCCTCTATCTTACCTAGGGCTGTAAACAAACTTTTCTTGCCGCACTACGCCGTCGAAAATTTCCTCTGTGGCGGGCGCGCACGGTATGGGAGTGTGTTGTTGGTTTCTTTACGTTGCATTTAGCCGCGTGTCGTTGCAGAAGTGGCGAACGCTGTTTTATGATGATCTAGCGGTGGAAAATTCGAGCTTTTGCACTTGGTTCCCGATTTTCCGGGCTGAAAGGTTTGTTGTTACGTCAAGTTAACTTGGTGCCCATTGTCATTCCAGCAACGATGTATTTACTGTCGAATATTTTGCGACTAAAATACACACTCACTCCTCTAGTTTGTCACACGCTGCACGCATGCCTCCGACGTAATGATATTGGCCATTGATGTAGGTAGCTGAGACAATTTTCAAGTTTTATTCAAAAAGAAAACGGCCACAGTAGCATCAGGCTGCCGCGCATCAGCTTGAGAGCTTTTGCGTTTTTTGTATCCACAGTGAAAATCCCAGTAAATTAAACTACTTCGCTGATTTATAGCGCCTGCAGTATAGCAAACTGTGGATATAAATGGAACAAAAAGAAGCATTCGCGCACCCGTGCATGTCGCGGTCTAGTAAACACGACGTTGCCCAGCCTCTGCGTGTTCTGCGTGCTCCTGAATGCTTGCTGGTAGCTCATAGGTGACCCTTCAGGTGCCATGCCAGTCCTTGTTTCTGTCACTGGCGGGGGGGGGGGGGGGGGGGGGGAGGAGGAGGAGGAGGAGGAGGAGCGGGAGGCCAGCACAACTGGGGCAAAAAACCCATTCCCAAGGCTACCAAGTTTTCTCCCAAGCGCCTGCACGGCACTTTGTTGCTGCTCGCATTGCTCCTGTACTCGACGTGCATCGAACAGACGCATTGGCGAGGGAAGGGAGGGGCCATTTTATCGCGGGCTTCTCCAGTCAATGTTTTGGACACTCGATGGCTTGATGCCCTGCTGTCTCGGACGTCCCCACTGTTGTGGCAGCTCAGAGCACGCAAGCTTTGGTGGCGCCTCTTAAAACCTTCGGCTTGCAAGAGGGCGAGTAGGTGCACAGCAGCCAGGATGTGACTCCATGCTCCACTGCAACCCGCCGGGCACTCGCACGATGCCTCCCCAATCGCCCCACTGTACGTCTCAAAGGTGAGGCACACAGCTTAGGGCCGGCCACTTTTCTTCTGGGAGCGAAAGCAGCTGCTGAGCACATGGATGAGGCCCAACCTGCAAGAACAGAGAGAGTATCAGTAAATAACACTCAGTGTAGAACAGGACTAGTCCGCTACAGTTTATGGTAAAGGGACAGAGCAGAAAGAAGTGGCCGCAAGGAACAGACTCAAAATGACCAGATTTTGTGTCTTCCTTAACACTGTTCCAAGGGCAATAATCTACACCTCAAACAGCAATGATGTCAAAATTGTTTGTCAAGTTCGAGCGTGCAAGTATCTCTGCATGCTTTGTTAATGCATTTTTCAAGAGAAGGAAGTTTAACATTTAAAAACCTCAGCGTGGGTAATGATACCAGTACCCGCATAATCGTGTTCATCATAACTTAAGCAAGCAATAATATGATTATCTGGAACTCACTTCCAGAATCTTTCGAGATAAACAGGTAAACATTCGGGCTATACCGATGACCCATCGAATTAAAAAAAATCTTCTAGTTCAGCGAGTTCGGGCTAACGAGGTTTTACTGTATTATCTATTCGTGCACACCAAAACCATGCGCTTTAGAAACAAACACAACCACCCCACCGCCAAAAAAGAAGAAAGACACACAAACAGATTTTTGCGCAGAACATGCGCAATAAATAATGAAAACACACAAAAAAAGAAAATTCAAGGCATATGTGCGCTTTTGTAGTTGACTTCGCCGCAAAGCACGATTGCTTTGCGGCAGACGCGCGGGCGGACGACCGTCACGGAAAACGGCCGCAACTTTTCCGTAAACATCTTCGCCAAAAATCATCCCGTAAATTCGATGTACAGCATTTGAAAATACCTAATCCACCCACTAGCGGTATGGTCTGGCGATTGTCGCTTTCCTCTTTCAGAGTTACTGCAACAGGGTCGCCGCTGCGCATTTGCATGGTAAACAACGGTAAACAAACTGCCATACAAATGCTCATACCGGTTAACTCGCGTCAAGTAAAAAACAAAGAAGGATTTACTTACTGCGAGTCGCACGTGTTTGTCCGCACCGATGAAGGCGAGCAATGCGCCTCGGTGGCTAGGCGGCATGCCCTGCTCCATGGGTCTTTGGCGCGGCACCCCGAGTGGTATGAGTCTTCAGACACAGTCGGCAGCGCAGACAAGTCCTTCGTCCACAATCCGCGATCGGGAGCCGGAAAACGCCGTCCAGTTTGAGCCATACCGCGTTACCGTCACCTGCTCTTCCACAGTAAACAATACGAGACTTCCCAATCGGCGCCCGTACCAATATGGCCGACGGTCTCGTTTACATCAGTGTTGCTAGATCACCAAGCAATTTCGCATAGGGTCTATTGTAGCTAATGCATGATAAGGTAAAAACGAATATTTCAGGTTGGCTTCTTAGTATACAATTTTAGCTAAGGCGTAAGGCGTGACAAAACAAAATACAAATGAACATATCATTATACAATGTTAGCTAAGGCTATTTTGAATGTTTCATGATCGATAATGGCAGCGGTGGATGCAGGAAGATGGTTCCATTCGACTGAAGTCCTGGGTATGAGAGACTGAAAAAATGCATTTGTCCTTGACGATGGTATTCCAATTTTATTAGCGCGATCCAAGCGAGACGATACGAAATGCGGAGGCAAAATAAGCTGATGACGTAGATGTGGGTGATAGAATATCTTATGGAACAGACAGAGACGTAAATTTTTACGGCGATAAGATAGCGTTGGTAGTTGAAGGCTACATTTTATTGAAGTTATGCTAGCAGTGCGATTATAGTTAGAAAGAATGAAGCGAACAGAGTTATTTAGTAGCATTTCGAGTGATTGTATTAGCGTATCATAACATGGATCCCACACTGATGCGGCATACTCCAGTTTACAACGAACGAGTGTTTTGTACATTAATAGTTTAAGTGATGGAGGGGCTCTTGAAAAATTGCGTCGGAGGTATCCTAGCGTGCGGTTAGCATTGGCAATTACATACTCGGTGTAAGTGGTCCATGCTAGATCAGCTCAAATGCGAACACCAAGATATTTATAAGATGATACATAATTTAAACGGGAGTTATCAATAAACTAAGTAGGTAACTGATGGGCTGTTCTTGTAACACGTAAATATTTACATTTGCTAGAGTTAAGTTCCATGAGCCAAGTTTTGCACCAGGATGAAATAGCATGAAGATCAGATTGCAAGACGGCTATGTCATCAGCGCAAGTTATTTGCCGGTACACAACGCAGTCCTCGGCGAATAAATGAATGTTAGAAGAAACGGATGCTGGTAAGTCGTAATGTATATAAGGAAAAGAAGAGGACCCAACACGGAAGCTTGCGGCACACCAGAATGGACGTATGTTAGCTCAGAGTTATGATTATAAGCGGATACTAATTGCGAACGGTTGGTAAGAAAAAACTCAAGCCAAGATAGAAGTTTGGAATCAAGATTAAGCTGATGTAGTTTAAACAACAATAGTTTGTGACACACCTTATCAAATGCTTTGGAAAATAAATGAAAATACAATCGGCAAACGTGGACTGATCAAGAAAAGTATGCAGTTTATGGGTGAATAATGCGAGTTGCGTTTCACATGAATACGTTTTTCTGAAACCATCTTGTGACAGAGAAAAATAAGAGTTCGATTCTAAAAATTTAACTAGGTTGGAAAACAATATATGTTCAATTAATTTACACGGAATACTAGTTAAAGAAATAGGTCGATAATTAAGGGGTGAGTGCCTGTTGCCAGATTTCAAGAATGGAACCACCTTCCCAATTTTAAATTCAATTGGTAGCACACCGTGATCGAGCGACTGTTGATAAATTTTTGTTAGTATAATGGAAGAATAGTAACTAGTACTGATTAGAATTTTTGGACTGATGAGGTCACATCCAGGAGCAGTGGTTGGTTTTAATGATTTAATAAGTTTTTCAACATACAAGAATCGATGGTAATTGGGGGCATCTGGTTGTGACTGTAATTGCAAGGTATGGGTAGTGGGACATTAGTAGTTTTGGAGAAATTAGATACAAAGGCTTGATTGGGAACTTCAGCACTTCGGTTGGAAGGAATAGCGGTATTATTTTCATCAACAAATGTTAAAGGGACAGACAACCGATTTTTGTCGAGTATATATTCTCTGTCCCAAATGAAAGGGCATCACTTAAAGCACCTTGACGAGAAACGGTTTTGCTGATAACGCCCTAGAACATTTTAAATCGAAATTTTTAGATCTGCGAGCCTTATGTGTCCCTCCCAAAAATGATGCTGGCAACCATGATATAGAGTAGCGCGGAAACATATTTTTGTCTGTATGCGAAATGAAAAACAATATTTAAAAACTTGTCCCCAGCCAAACAAGTTTGAATCGCAGTCTTTCGAGTTCCGTTATGTGTTTTTTAATGCAACCGTCTATTGTGTGCGAATGCGCCATCTGTTGGGATAGACGATAGGTAGAATCTGGCTTCACGTTGTGGAGGCGGGAAGTTCGATTCTCCCCGGAGGCGACATTTTTTTTTAAGGATGCCGTTGGCGTATTTGGAAACTGAAATCAAATATTGTGGCAGAACAAACGCCTCTGACTCAGACAGAATCGTCAAAGCTCCTTCACTGGGTCTGTTTACTGAACGCTGCCGTTGATTCTGGGCATGGTGGCTCAGTTAGCCACACTAAGAGCAACCCAGCGGCGGCGGGCGGCGCGTGTCTTTAGAATTTTCAAAATAATGTTTAGAAATACATATACAATTTAACCTTCTATAAATACCTGCGTTAAAAGTTTTTCAATAAACGTTTCAGCAGTTACAGTAGCTGCTAGGTTTGCAGGTCACGTGACAGGGACACATATTGTAGTGCCAAGTTTCGACACTACGAACCACCACCCTTCCAATTTCAGGAAGTTTGCTGCCAAATTAAGATTATTTCCGCCGATTTGTTTAGAAATTGCTTTTGGTTAACGGGCTGTATAAAACGCTGGCTTTCGTATGAGCTAGAGAACATATACGCGACAAAAATCGGTTTTCTGTCCCTTTAAGCAGTCACCATCTTTGGGGGGGGGGGGGGGGGTTTATAACGCGCCTGAACTTTTTTATATTGGTTGATAACATCGATTGCAAAGTAGTAATCAAAAAATGTTCTTTAGCATTTTTAAGAGCAGTGACGTAATCTTTAGGTGCCTCTTTGTAGGCAGCCCACTGAACGGAGGTGGGGGACAGCCTGGCTAATTTATATAAACGTTTCTTTCGGTTAGATAAGCGTTTTAAGGGATTGGAATACCATGGCGCGTTATCATTAGAAACTATGATGCGAGTGGGTATGTACTTATCTGTTAGTTCCTTAATTTTGTCAGAGAACATGTCCCAGTTAGTTTGTACCGAGCGACAGGCGAAATCTTCGAGGAACGGGTCGAGAAAACCAGATAATTCTTCATTAAATGCGTCAAAATTGCCTCTTTCGAAAAGCGGAATCATTTTAATCTTATTTTTAGATTTCGGACGTGGTAAGTTAATGTCAAACGGTAGCATACAGTGGTCGCTTAAGCCGGGTAGGTGCGCAATACTGGATACGTAATCTGGTCTAGAAGTTAGTACAAGATCAAGAATATTGGCAGACGTTTGCGTTGATCTAGTCGGCTGCCTGATCAGCTGTGATAAAGAAAAAACTGAACAATAAAGAAAAAACTGAACATAAAGAAAAAACCGAACAAAAGAAAAAACTAACCCGTAAAAGTAAGGCCAGTTATTTTGAACCTGCTGGATTCAAGGGGCAAAGTTGCCATTTTGAAAAAAGGAGCAAAATAAAAGGCATAAATTATTCGACAGGCGAGGATTTTTCAAAAAGACTGAGAGAGTTGAGAAGGAAGCTATGGCAAAGTTCCGAGGAAAACCGCTATAACGGGCACAAAACGTCGCTCATTTTTGATAGATTATACATAAACAAAAAGGCCTATGTGTGGGATGACAAGAAAAATGACAAAGTTCCTGTCCAAAAAAAAAACAAACGAAATCGCGTTGTAAAACCGCCCAAATACGCGAAGCCAAGGGCAATTACAGAGCTAATTGAAAGGCAATGTCAGTGTCTCAACTGTACGCTTCCTCGATTCACTCACTGCGAGGATAACAGCGCCTTGCTCAAGCATAAAAAATGTGGTAAATGAAAAACAACTAAGGCTACTGAATATAAATGCACGCAGTATCATTAATAAGATAGATTCACTGGAAATTCAAATATTGCAACCTGAACCGCACATAGCCATAATAAAGAAAAACAATAAGGCTACGGAATATAAATGCACGCTGTATCATTATTAAGATAGATTCACGGGAAATTTAATTATTGCAGCATGATCCGCACATAGCCGTGATAAATAAAACTCGGTTAAGAGTAGAAATTACTGATGAAGAAGTTTTCCCGCGCCATTACAACCTCTTTCGCAAAGACAGGGCCACCAGAGGAGCGGGCGTAGCCGTCCTAGTAAAGCATTAGAGGCTAAGATTCTAGCCAATATAAGCAATCTCGAATGTTTGTGCCTACAGATTACGTGTTGGGGCCACTGAACTCCACTTAGTTGCTGGATGGCGCTTCGCCGCTGTCGCGGCCGGGCGGGCGCACGGCCACCGGAAGTTCAATGGCTCGTCCCGGAAATCGGGCGTCTGCTACGCTTTTCAACCGCTGATAAGCGTCCCCATTGGCGTATTTTGGCATTTTTTTCTCACTTTATTGCATTTTGGCTATACACATCGCGTTGAGATCGCAACCTATGCTATACAGAAACATGCGACGTTAATATGAAGCATAATTAATTGCGAAGGAGAACGAAAATGTAACTAGGGTCTTGGTTTGAGAGCAGACGACGCAGCTAGAACGGGATTTATGCTAGAAATTCACGCTAGGGATTTATGCTAGAAAGAAAACAACGTGGGCACGGCGTCAGGCTGTAGCCGAGTTCGTGCGCCCGTTCTGTCAGAACAGTTGTCAGTAAAGTGTTCACTGCAGAGCCTGCTGCCTGGGGATGGAGCCCATTTGTCCCTTGCTAATACCCTGGTTACACGGGCACAGTTAACCACGCTTAAGCGAACCGCGGTTAGACAAAACCCCCAGGTTGCTGCGTTACACAACAGACGAAACTGCGGTTACGTCGCTAACCATGGTTAACGCAAACTGCCGCTTGGCCACCTCAGTTCGGTCACGCTAACCGCAGTTTCCGCCGGGCCGCAGCGCTCAAAATCGCACAAGTCAGTTCGGACGCAAGTGCTTACCATCCTATCAGCGGAGGCGAAAAAAAAAATCACCTGGCGTTTAGAAGAGACGAAGGTTTTCAAACAGCGGGCGCCCCAAAGCTGTCTTCAAGACGCGCTTGCGTTCTTTGCATGGCTCTCGCAATCAGCGCGACTGCCCGTCAACAGCGGCTCATTTCCCGATCCGCCCGATCAACTACGACAAAAGGCGTGCTAAATTTGTAAATTCCGGGCGTCGTCCGCCAAAAATGGATATAGCAGGCAATCCTGAAGCGTTTGCAGCACTCGGAAACGATCGGCGCCGCGTCAGTCGTGCCTGCATAAACGCCGGCGCGCCTGCCCGCACTGCACTGCTAGCGGCCCGAACCGGCCCAGACCACAGCAGCAAAAGCTTATAGCATCGCCGCTCTTCAAAATCAATCTGATCGCGGAAAAGAACTTCCGCATGCGAGAAAATTGATGTTAGTGCGGTGAAAAATTGTGCTATGGATTGTAATTCGCAGTTGTAGAGATAATGGCGGTCAAATATCTACCGCGATGCTAAGCCGAAAGTTCCCAACACCGAACAGACCTAAGCAAACCAAGCCGGTTGCGAGCTGTTGGGGAAGCCCCTCTCCTCGCCGCGCGCGAGTGCGTTGCGTTGGGGCCAGAAGCGACAGCTTTAAGGATATTTTTTTTTGTCTACACTGCTTCTAAATTGTTTTTTATCGTGAAGTTAAAAGTGTGGTAATTTATTTTTGTTACGATCACAACCAAGTGACCGCGGTCACCAAACTTGCAATTTCGCGTGTAACAGCCAAAACCACAGTTTGCGATAACCGCGGTTCAAGTTTAGTAACCCTGGGTAAACTTAACTGCGGTTACTTTCGCCGTGTAACTAGAGTATGAGTTTGCCACCGAATGCCGGGATAAATCCGGCTTAGAGCGAGGGAATCTGCGTAACAAGAGCCACAGCTTAACGACACTGATTTGACATTTGCGTTTCGCTGCGTATTACGCACGTCGTACAGAATATTGTAATACTTCCAAGTGGAACGCCTTCCCAGACGACTTCTCTGGTCTGCTTGTGCAGTTGACGGCGCAACAAGCAGGCATTTTTGGCGGGATGCGCGCGAAACCAGCCCATACGTAGCATGCGCTATGCTGGAACGGCGGCCATTTGCCCGACTTCCGGGACGAGCGCTCGAACTTCCGGCGGGCGCGCGCCGGAGAGCTCGAAGCGCCATCCAGCAACTCTAGTGGAGATCAGTGGTTGGGGCCATAGCTTTCTTTTGTAGGCAGGCTACAGGCCTCCAGATTCAGCTGCAGATTATCTAATCACGTTGCAAGAGCATATGTCCCTGTATCTTAATAGAAAAATATTTTTCATAGGGGATTTCAATTTTCCCACCTTCGACTGGGAACGGTTGCAAACTTGTACACAGCCTAGCAAAAATGAGAATATTATTTTCAATATCATGCTCATACACGACCTAATTCAACTAGTTAAACGACCTACCCGTGTACAAGGATAGTCGAGCTCTATTTTCGACTTGGTGTTTGTGAATGGCGACTTTTCTGAGCATACTGCATTGGTAGAACAAGGGTTATCGGATCATAACCTTTTCAGCGTATCTATTCCGCTCGTGAAATGCGTTTGTTAGAAAAAAACCGTCCATGCCAACTTTTAAAGATTATTCTAGAGCAAACGATGCTTGCGCAATTGAACACATGGAAGCGGCCTTACTTTATTTCAGCGATGATGTTGATGATGATGAAACC
Organism: Haemaphysalis longicornis; assembly: GCF_048455015.1. Classification (NCBI taxonomy): domain Eukaryota; kingdom Metazoa; phylum Arthropoda; class Arachnida; order Ixodida; family Ixodidae; genus Haemaphysalis; species Haemaphysalis longicornis. The sequence goes on along the minus strand of NW_027526335.1, from coordinate 210,004,260 downwards.
AAATCTGAGGGGTGGCAATTCCACTCAAAAGCAGTGCGTGGTTTATTGTAAAGCAATGTGTCGAACCGAAAAATACCGGTTCGGTTACTCTTCTGGTTCAGGCGAAATCATTTCGTTCCGGTTCAGTTCCGGTTCGACAAAATCACGTACCGAACCGGTTCGCGAACCGGTTCGCGAACCGGTTAGATGAGTTGATTTATCACTTAAATTAGAAAAGAAACGTTTTTTTATTTTAAAACGATCAAATGAAAATACAAACACAAAATGCTGCTGTTCCCCAAGGGCAGTGGCGCAATGCCAAAGAAAACTAAATATTTACGACATATTAGAAAAACAGACGAAGTGGCGACGATTTACCGCATACTTTCTTGCCCAGACTTAATATTGTCCTAGCGAATATTCATAAAGCCACCGCCAAGAGATATGACGGTGGGATATATTTTGTGCCTTTTTTTTTTGTTGAAATCGAAATCGTCGCTATGGGATCGCCCATCACGCTAACCTTGAAACCTTAAATTTAGGCCTACGTACTGGCGCGTTCAAATGCCAGCCCTTAATACCAATGGTGCAGATTTTTTATATTTGTAACAAAACAGAAAAATCCTACAAAAGGCACATAAATACTACCAATGAATTAGAATATTTGGTCACCCTGAATCATTTGTTAGCTGTCACCTCATCGAGTGTGTTAGTCACACTTTCGTTAAAAGTAAGCTTTAGCTAACGTTCAGTCACTGCATTATTTCTCTGACCACTGCAATTCCTTTTGCAATAGCTATACCGGATGTGTGCATTACAATCAGTATGTCATCGTACCGCCTGACCCCCAGCCATCGTTCCGTATGCTACATTGCGGAATCTTATAACAGATTACGCTGTTACAAAATGAAAGGGAAATTTGACGCGCGGAGCATGAGATTGGGCTTTTTTGGGTAGGCGTCCTTTAATTCGTCCACAGCAGTACTCCCCTCCGGAACGAGTAGCAGTAGGAGTAATGTAGCGGGTTGGGCAGTCACTACAAGTGCACCTTCGAAAAAAAAAAAAAAGCAGACCTGAAACAGACAAAACTGCATCAGCAGCAAACAGCTTAGCCACTGAGCAGCTTCTGCGGTCACACTTGACAATTATTAAAAATTTGCAGGTGTCGGACTTTTAACCAAATTGCGAAATGCAAAACATTTGCACACATCGGGTGTGGGCTTTCGCTGTTGCGCAGTGGAGCACACCTGCAGCCTGACTGCTCCAATAAAGTCGCAGCTAGGGAAGGGAAAAGCCGTTTTATATCCCCTACAAACTGCAGAGAATGACATTTCGTTTGATCAGCATGCACTACGCTCGCGCGTCTAGCAGCAACAGACCATTGCTATATTGGTGCTTATTCATTTCCCCTGTCGTTACATAGCGCGTGATCGCGTTCAATTGTCTGGAGGGGAAAGAGCGCGACCGGGTACGAAGTCGATGGTACGTCAAAGAAAAAAAGGCCTGAATTGCATTGACAGTGCAATATCAACAACGGACGGTCGAACCTTTTCGGCATGAATCGGTAACCGTTATTTCTTTTTTCGGTCCAGTGCCGGTTCGAATTCAGCGTGCTCAAAAAATAACGGTTCGGGTTAGGGTTCAGTTCTGGCAAAAATACCGGTTCAGTTCCGGTTTGCGGCTCGGTTCGTTTCCGGTTCGACACCCTGGTATAAAGGGGTGAAAAAATGAACCATGATTACGTCAGCTGACGTAGACTTTGTGTTCTGCTGCCGTCATTTCTTGGGCACTAAGCGAGGTACACGCAAGGAGGTTGGTTCTGGAGGTAGCCACGATGATGGCGTATTGCTGCACTCGATGTTTGGAGGCATCTGTGTAGATAACTGCATGATCCCCACCGAGGGTGGTGTTTACCGCTTGAGCCCGTGCTTTTCGGTGACCTTCGTAATGTGAGGGTTTCATATTTCTCAGCAAAGGAATCATCTTTAGTTTTAGTCGCCAAGAGTCTGGGAGTGCGTCAAGCAGAGTGACATTCCACGCTGCCCAGCCAATCTGGTGAAGGATTCTGCGACCCGCCGCAGTTCTGCGTCGGAGCTTCTGGTTAGAAAGATGGCCTTCTATCAGCTCTTCCACCGTGTTGTGGAGCCCCGTTCTAAGCAGCCTCTGTGTGGACGCACTCATGAGAAGACAAATGGCCTGTTCAACCTCCTTTCTAATCATTATATAAAGCATATCTATGTCTTCCTCTTCGAGAAGAAGATAGGGGTTTGTCGTAAGTAACTCTCGAGAGGACAAAAGCTTCAAATAACCGAAAGGTACCGGATTCTTTTAGGCCTCGCTTCTTGGTGGGAACTCACCTTAACATGTGTATGATTTGATTAATGCTGTGGTTGAGGCGCTGCAAGGAGACGTAACTCTTGCTGTTGGCCTGGAGATGTAGGACCAGAATCTGTATGCTAGGGCTAGGAGTGATGGCCGGGCCATCAAGGAGTATTTGAATGTGTTCCTTGATTTGACCTGAGGGCGGACGACAAAGTGCCGGGGTTTTTTGCGTGAACACTGGAGGCCACAGGCTTTTGCACATTTGCGTACTAGAAGTGAGATGCCATGCATTGGTGTAAGCGTCCTTTAATTTTTGTAACTTTTAGTACATGCGCAAGGCACGCACAGGGACGCTAGACGGGCCGTGGTCGGACCGCACAGCGGCGCGAGTGGTCGCGTGATGCTTTCACGTGGCATTCAGCGAGAACGCAGGGGATAAACCCGTAGATGTGCTTGATGAGTGCACCACCTGTATTCCCCGTATTCGCATGGGCTCGTAGCTAAATCGGTAAGAGAACGGGCTCTCGCTTTGTTAGTCTGTTAGTTCCAGGTTCGATTTCCGGCGGTGCCAGTAAATTATTTTATTTGTTCGCTGGAGTTTTCTGTTGACACCAACGGTCGCGAAAGAACCCTTGGGGGGTAGAGGTAAAAAGCTTTGCTTTATAAAGGGGGTGTGGTGCTTTAGTATGCCGTCGATTCATTTACATGAGAGTGAGTTTGAATTTTGAAATCGCTCTGGAATGCAAATAAACGCGCGCCTTCGTCCACGCAGTTTGTTTCATGCCTGTCATGTTTTGGAAATGGTGCGCTGGAATGTGACGTAGATATGTTGTGAGGTCACATGGGTTTAGGTTGAAGTATTTAACTGTATGTCTGTTCTAATAAAAATCAGTTGTGAGTTAGCGCTGTGGTTTGTCGTTTCTTTCGCTAGTGCCCGTGTTTAAGTGCGCTACCTTCAAGATGTCCCATATGCATTACCATCTAGCCCAGTTGTCACTTCTTCTACATGAGCAGAGATAATTAGAAGGATAAGAATGGGGTGGAGTGCATACGGCAGACATTCTCAGATATTGAATGGCAGCCTATCATTGTATCTGAAGAAGAAAGTCTATGACGGCTGCATTTTACTGGTACTCAGCTACGGGGCAGAAACTTGGAGGCTCACTAAGAGGGTTCAACTTAAATTGAGAACGACTCAGCGGGAAATGGAGCTGAAGATGATAGGTGTACCATTAAGGGACAAGAAGAGAGCGGAGTGGGTCCGGGAAAAAACGTGTTAAGGACCTCTTAGTAGAGATTAAGAAGAAGAAATGGACGGGGGCAGGGTATGTAATGCGAAGGCAAGATAACCGTTGGTCATTAAGGGTAACAGAGTGGGCCCCTAGAGAACGCAAGCGTTGCAGGGGGCGGCAGAAAGTTAGATTGGCATATGAGATCAAGAAGCTTGCGGTGATAAACTGGTCGCAGTTAGCACAGAACCAAGGTAATTGGAGATTATTGGGAGAAGCATTTGCCCTGCATTGGGCGTAGATAGGCTGGTGATGTAAAATCACCATAGCAGGATTCACGATAGCTAGACTTCCGCTGACATCTGAGTTAACAGAGTATGAGTGCTTTGAATTTTGCTCTGAAGACGCTTAAAAAATGAAGGAAGCTCACGCTAACGCGTATGGCTTGAAAGTAGCCAAGGTGTACGGTACCTTGAAGCCTTACGATCATTTCGAAGGTTTAGGTCCACGATTGTCACCATGGTTTAAGTAGCAATGTTGCTTCTACTTCGCTGACGCAAGAACTTTTACTTCGTCATTGCTACTTTAGATGTGAGCTTATTAGATTTTTTGGAAGTGACAATGATTCGACATCACCTTGGGGGGCCGTACGCTATGACGTGTCTTTCTTGTTCCGGGTAAGTGTTGGCATAATTACGACGAATGCTGGAGTGTTTTGTTTGCCCAATTTTGGTCAGTCTCTTTAAGTGGGTATGCTTGGATTCAATAACGTGCACCAAGGACGCTCGGCGTTCTCCTCGAGACACGCACACAAAAGCGCTCGGCGTTTTCTTGTTTTTTTTAGATGCAAAGCATCTCTTACACTCGGCCTGTCCTTCCATCCGGCGTGCATGCGTCCGCAACCCTCCTCCTTTCCCCTCGCCTGCCAGCTGCGTTAGCGCGTTCTCCTAGTCATGCGAGCTATGCGTCAGCGCGCCGTTAGCGCGCGTTTGCTACACTCTCTCTCGTTCTCCTCGCCATGTCAGATGTGCGTTAGCGCTCATGCGCGTCTCTCTCTCATCACTCACTCTCACGAAGCGGCTATATAACCGCGCTATCTGCGGCGCGCTCCTCAGTCGCTCCGTCAGTCGCTCTCGCTGCTACTGCTCCGACTGCTGCTCCACCTGCTGTTCCGATGAGATGAAATGGACACTAACATGCCTGCTACCACGTTGGCTGGCGCAACCGTAACCAGCTCCAGCGAATTGAACCACGTGAAATGCCTTGCATCACCCCAGGGTTCCCCTCGCGGGAAGATGGAGAGAATTTTTTTTGTGCCAGGCTTCCACCGCAGCATTCTTGGCTAATGTTCGTAATGGGGTAATGCTTGACTTGACGAACGTGCGCAGGGGCTGCTGGGCGTTCGTTACGCGGCACACACACGAGCGCTTGGTAGTTTCTTCATCTTGTTAACTTCCGGGTGCTCACCGGGAGGCCCGCGCTCACGTGCGCCCGCTGGGCAATTTCTTACAATTTTAACTGTGGACACGAAAAATTACAATTTGACACGAAAAATACAATTTGCTCAACAGCTTCACTCTTGCAAAACACAACACCAGTTCGCACCGATTTTGCCGTAGTCGCAGGATAAACCTGTGTTTATTCCGGCAATGGCATCCTAAACGTTTTGTGTAGAATAAGAAAGTTGCCGATCCTGGAATAATCAACACATATTTACTGTAAACCTATTAACTTCGCGTACAAATAAAAGTCCGGCTACAAGAAAGTGCTCTACAAGAAAGTTTCGCGAAGCCAACTGAGGAGTGCCAACCACACATCCGGGCTGCTGGGGAACTTCAGTTGACTGAGGCATGCCTGGAAAATAAAAAAACACACAAAAATTACCACCCCATCAACCTATGGCCCTGCTGATGCACGGCTGCTGCTGAGCTCAAGAACAACTGTAATTATGACTGAAAAGTTCACAGAAACTCAAGTATTTTGAAGGTTATTGGGGTCACAAAATAGGAGGCAAAGTATGATATGACTGGTTTGAGCTACTCATTCCTCAGATACAAAGATGCTCACGTCGTCGACGAGTTTTATTTATGTTGACGTCCAGCTGGAAGCGAAAATCTGCATAGCTTTATGTAAAGGGTGTTTTGCTGTAGCTTTGAAGGGGTAGCTTTGAAGGCGAAGTAACGCAAACTCTATTTTCACGCGTGCATTCTACTATAACCAAGAATTGTGAGCCGTAGAACAAGGCAATTTCGGAGTATAACAAAGGTTAAGTAATTGCTTGTCACAGGATTTACCGAAAATAGCTAAGTAGAAAAATACGGATAAGGAATACGTGGCGGGTAAAACGCGTATGTAAGAGCCGACTAAAACGAACCATGAACTGAGGTTTATTTCATCATTAGAGTGACTTTTCTGAATTGTAGTATTCAGCTCAAGTAACAGCCTGTTTTGCCACGGGCGTGGCGGCAAAACGTGGTTGAACAGGACGTTTGTGTGGTATTTCTTCCACACTCACTTCTGGGTTTAGTTCTCACGGCGGTCCTTGTCTTTCATTGCCACCGCTCACATCTTGACATCTCACTACCATCTTCGAACCAGCACACCACGGTCTGCACCACCCCTCGTTGGCTAGCCAAGACGTTTCGCTGCGAAACAGTGTATATCTGACCCGAAGCTTTCATTCCGGTGAAGCTCTTTTACTCGGTGCCGCTCCTGCGTTACTTTTGGCGGCCACCGCGTTCTCTTTCACAACTAATATTTATCGGTGTTTTTCAAGTTTAAGCATGCGCACATAAGCGGTTGCCGGTTTATGCGTGCAGGTGCGGAGAGCTGAGGGAGGAAAGGGTTTGGCGCACGTGAAGCTCTTAGTTTTACGCCTTGACTGTTTACATGTCCGTTGTGCTGGCGGGGGGGGGGGGGGGGTGCATATGTGGAAGTCAAACAGCCGTGTGCGACCTTCCAAGTGCCTGAACTGGTCGAGCGGATTGGGTTGTGTGTTACAGAGAGACTAAGATCCCTACGACGTGGAAGAGAGCACACTGCCCCGTGTTTGTTTGCAAGGATAAACCTCAAGACCTTCCAAGTCTAATACAGCTAAATGGCTAAGGAAGTATCCTTAACAGCAAATGACAAAAAACGGGGTTTGCTTCTTGCACTCCGTCAACTGCGTCTAGCTTCGCAGGTCATCCATCTTTGCAGAATATAAGGGCACTAGTTTTTTGTTTTGAGGGTCGAATTTTTGGGTTTTTAATATTTTTGAAGAGGCGTAACGCTTTCCAGGTATTTTGCTGGCACGTGCATACGTTCTCTTTATGCACACGTAGGGTTAGCATGCTCTGAAAACGCTAGTTCCAAGCGCACTGCGACGCACGTAACTGTGGAAGTGGTCGCGCGCCGGCATGGACGTGTAGAGTTCCGGCATGCGTCGCATGCTATAGGGTTGCTCACAAATTCGTAGTGTGTTAATATTAGTGTGACTGAGTGTGGCTATCAGTATGTGACTTTGCACCATAGGTCTTTATTATAGACCATTTGCGACCGTCCGCTTCAGACTGGGGGCTCTGCGAGCACACTTGGTTTATTGAAGCTCAGGGACAAGTATTTAGTCTTGGCACACAGCGGGAAAAAACAAAGCTTTTCAAGCTTGTCTGAATAACACAAGTTAATAAAATAAAGCTTCCTTTTTGTATTACGAAACATTATGTTACGTAAATTGTAGCTATGGTTTATTGATATTTCCCTAAAAACTTACACAAGCAGCAGAATGGCCTTGGCAGAAAGCCCTTAAACTTTTTGTCGTAGATGGCAGGCTAGTCAACTTGTCCCATACTTGCCCCTGTTTGTCCCCAGTGCAGACAGACCACCCCAAAATGGTTTTTATACATTGCGTCTATGGGGAGTTTCGCAACTGGTGTATATTGAGTAACTCTGACTGTGCCGTAGGTGACTACGAGCTCTTACTCTGAGTTACCCTTGTTGGCCTGTACCCTTGGCCCCCCTTCTGCTGATACACAAGCTAGGGGAGCGCCTCCAACAGAAAAAAATTCGGGGGGTTGGTAATACCCCCCCTTTGCCTGAAGAAGTGCACTCGGCTGAGCCTAGGCCCCAGGTGGTGCGAGTCGGGACAGAACCGGCTCCCCTTCCGAAGCTACGCAGCGAGTTTATGTAGTAGAGTAGCTAGGATTAATTTGATTTGATTGATTGTAGGGTTTAACACTCCGACACAACGCAGGCGATGGGGCGCGCCGTAGTGGAGGGCTCCGGAATAATTTTGACCACCTGGGGATTTTTAACGTGTGCCGAAATCTCGTACACACCGGCGTTTTTGCTTTTTGCCTCAATCAGAAAAGCGCCCGCCGCTGCCGGGTGTCGACCCCACGAATACGTGTTCAGCAGCACAACACCTTAGCCACTGAGCCACCGCGGCGGGTCGTAGCTAGAATCGGCTTGTTGTTGAGTGTAGCTTCCGACGTTTAAGCTAGAGTGGGTCTTGGGAAACCATACCAAAGATCTTGCCGGTAAGAGGGTCCCGGCTGATGCCGCTAAAATGTAAACAGTAGAGCCGATGCCTGCAGTTGGACCTAGAGTAGGCGTTCGGAAGTTTTTTTTTAACACGAAAGTGTTGTATTCCCGGATACACCAAGATTTCGATAACGTCATATCCGTATTGGAAATGACGCCAGCCCAACGAACACAGAAGAAACGCCAGAAAAGGTTCATTGACGCGGATGGTGCTGCCGCCTAGGAGAGGTGAAGCGTAGTTCATCATGTTGCATACAAGCGCCGACAGTTGGCGTCAGCTGCGTCGCAGCGACACCAACGGGCGAATGGCGCCAACGCCGACTCATTTGATGCGAAGAGAACCGCCAGCGGGTAGCGGAGCGCGTTTGCGCGTTCGCGCGTGCATGGTTCAAGCTACAAATTCTACCTCTCCCGTTCAACAAGCTGAGCTCGTCGCAACGCAACGGCGCAGGACCTAAATCTTCGCACCTTTCCTGAAGTGACCCGTAGCAGGACGTCGCTCGCAAAGCACACCGACAAAACAGCCGCCATCCCGCAAAATATGCTAATTTCTCTGCAGATGTCGCTGCACATTTCATTTTCGCGCTTTACCGATTCCCATGACAGAGGAATCAACCACAGTTTTTTTGTATTACTCCTCTACCCGACAATATATGGTAAGTAGTTTTATGAACGGCTCGCTTCGTTTTATCGTTTCAAATATGTTTCAACCACGTTGATTAGATCCCCTTACCGGAAAATTAGTGATAACCTTACTGAGCCGCTTGGAAAATCAGGCGAAGCCCGGATGATTGGATTTTGATTCCGATAGAACGCCGATAAGGAAACTGTTAATTAACTTTACTACTTTTCAAAGCTGCCAGACTAAAACAACCAGCCTTAATGTAAGCAGGGCGGATTCACTGCAAGCAGGGATCGCACCCCTTATTGGGTCGATATTACTACAATAAACATCATAACAACAAAGTTATAATAAAGAAGAGAAGGGTTAAAAAACTCGGATGCCTTAAGGTACATTGTCGGTCTAATTTCCCACGTCAATATACGTCGAGTTCTGACTGATGTACTCGAATACCACGGGTAATTAGAGAGAATTTTCCCAATTATAAGGCATGTTTTCTGCCACAACACATAAAAATTTTATTCGGTGAACACCAAGCCCTCACTTCGAGTAAGATTCATTGGCTCTCTCTCTCAGAAATGCTAGCTTCCTGTTTGTTAGGTGTAGCGCTAAAGCACCAGAAAGGCGGTAGCCCATATTCCTATAAAGGTCTAGGAGAAATATTTAATTAATGTGGAGTTCTTTTGGAACTATGTATTGCTTTCCATATGGCTGCATTGTACATGGATGTGCGTTTTATTTACATGCCTAATTTGCGGGTCACTTTTATCGAACAAGCAAGTTTCAGTGAGCGTGGAGTTTTTATTGAAAGTGCAAGCTGCGTGTTGCTTACCCGTGTTCGCACAGTTATTTCATCGTGCTTCGTCTTATCATAAAGCATCAGCTCCTGCGGAAAGATAATCACCTTGTGACGTCATCATCCTCATCATCACCAGCCTATCTACGCCCACTGCAGGGCAAAGGCCTCTCTCATTAATCTCCAATTACCCCGGTCCTGTGCTAACTGCGAGCAATGACCCCGCAAACTTCTTGACCTCATATGCCCATTTAACTTTCTGCCGCCCCCTGCAACGCTTACCTTCTCTAGCCCTTTCCCTGCAGGGTTTTCTTTTCTGACTGCTCCTCACCCCCCGCCGGGTATTTTTTCATGTTGGTTCAGTGGCAATTTCATGATAGTAATGCACCATGATACTCCACAGCACATGTAAAGATATTTCATCAGGAATATCCTGTTCAAAAAAGAAAGTTTTACTAATTACATATAATTACCACAATAATTACCAAAATGATCTGCTAAGTAGGATGTCCAGCCGTTTAGAAAACCTTCTTGGTGTAGAATTCTTCGGTGGCATTCTTCGCTGTCGCCGCTCGTCGAGTCACTTAGCTGAGCTCCTTCATCGTTATCACTTTCATCTGAGTCAGAATTCATCAGCAGTTCTTTAATTTATTCGTCCGTCAAAGCACGGACGCACGTGTCGCGCTGTCTCCCCATGGCTGCTGCGCTCTGCCGCATAGAGGAAATACTCTTCTGCCAATATGAAGCGACGCGGGTGTAAAAACGTGCGCTTCATCTGTTGTCTAAAATTTATTTTACAAGTTCTATGTGTTTAGGTGACCTCTCCATAGATGGCGCGACATGAAGGGAATTTTTTTCCCGCACCAATTGTCTCGGGAGAGGCAGAGAGAGTTTAAAAAGCAGCACGGGTATACTCGGGAGTAGCAGGGGGTGCGCGTGGGTGGTTTGACGAGTTATCTCGGTAGTGGCAGTTAAAGGGCTAGGGATCCTCTCTGTTACCCTTAATGACCAGTACATTACAAAACAGTAACAGTACACACATGCAGTTGGTTGTAACAAAAGAAACCACAGAGATAATGTTTAGACCTATGAATGCGTCGCAAGGTCGACGGTTTGCCTGTGAGAGGCAGGTGATGGAGGAGGTGTAACAAGGTTATAGGTTATTTTTCTACGGAACATCGGGCATTTGTTGTTGAGCAACGTCCAAGTTAATTGCCGATATAGTTGGACAACTTTTACGCAGTACTGTCGAAGGTCCCCTGGTGGATTGACACAGGTGGTGTTTGGAAAGCAAATTAGCAAAAACCTATAACGTATTTCAGGTAAAAAACCCGTGGACAGTCCTTCATGTAATGAATCCGGATTTGAACGTTCTGTCATATTTTAATGAGGAAAGTAAGCGGGTGTAAATGCAGAAACATGTCGCCATCAAGCGGGAAGTAAACTGCGTCCCTCTTTCACCGTCCTCGTCATTTGTATTCCTAAGCTTCTGATTGCATCCCTAGGCTATCAATATGAACTGGCAAAAAAGGCTGTAACTAAACTTTCTGATAAATGAGGGAGTTCTCAGGAGTCACCCAACTGACCTCAGTGAGCGCTCACCCTTTAGCACATGTTCAGCACAACTGCCAATTGGTCACGAGGTAACGCTTGCTCAAGTACAACCCAATCAAAGCTCAGAAGCTGGGCTTCCAGATTGTCTCCGCGATCATAAAACGAATGTAGCAGTTATTGCAGGCTCACTGGTGTCAGGGATTCCGAAGACACACACACGGACACGCACGCGCACTCACACACAGGCGGTATTCACTGAAAAATATAGCCGGTGATTTTTTCGCGTGGCAACAGTGAACTTGCCATGACCGTGGCCACTGCGCCTGCGCAGGCGTTTTGCACTCGCATCTCGCAGAAAAAAAGAATACCAGCGTGCGGCGTCTGCCACGTTTCAACCCGATTCTCGGCGGTGGCGTTAAGAGATATATTGTTAGTCGCACTGGCAGTATGTGGTGGTGCTCTACTTCAACTCGAGCACTTTGCATGCGTCGTATCGGCCGTGTCTTCAACAAATCTGCATAATAGCAGCGACATTTTGAAGTGAGCCCAGCATAGAATAGAGAAAAATGAGGATTAGAAAGGCGAGGAGAAGAGTTTTTCCCCTGTGGCTCATCACGTCGCACACAGCGCACCCCGAACACTGCTTGCTGACATCATGTTGTGTTCCGGAGACGAGAAGCCCCGACATCGTTATTTCCTGATTTCCTGATTAAGTTATTTCCTGATTTTGAACAAGCTCAGTGAGTTTATCTTTGACAATTAGCTTATAATCATTAGTGGTATCACTAGGGAGTACTCTGTAGAACGTAGATTCTGATAGATGTCTATGAGCCTCGTTGACATAGTCAGCTTTGTCGAGGATCACGATGGCGCCTGCTTTATCGGCCGGTTTGATTACTGTTTAGGGGCAACCTGCGAGTTCCTCCAGGGCTTTCTTTTCCTTGTTCGTGATGTTACGGCGGAAAGAGATTTGCTTTTGGTATGCTGCTCGTACATCGCGATGAACGGCTTTAATGTACATGTCGAGGCATGTATCGCGCTGCGTGGGAGGGGTCCAGTGCTTATAGCTGGCAATGCAGTTCGGGCTTCGTCGGTTGCAGGACGGTCATGGAAGTACTCTCGCAGTCTCATATTTCTGGCGAAGTTATCTAAGTCCTTAAAAAGTTGAAATTCGTTGAAACCGCCAGTTGCCAGGCAAAAATTCAGACCTTTTGACAGGGCGCTCATCTGATCTGGTGACAGGGTAATACTAGAGAGGTTCATCACACTTCCAATGAGATTTTCGTTAGCGTTGACAGTCTGGGGAGAGCTGACAGAAGGAGAATAAAAATTTGGGTTTCCGTTGGCAGACTGATTAGTACCGACGCTAATGTGAGCTGGTGAATGGTCAGTATTTGGCGCGTTAATCACTTTAAAGGGGCGCTTTTTATGTGCTTTCCCAGATAATGGACAGCCATTAGTAGTGGGCCTAACTTTATACTTACGGGTGTAGTCATTGCTAGGAATAGTATCTCGGGAAAATTTACGAACTTTTTTTCGGAAATGGCGGATGCCCTTTTGGATTCGTAGCTGCGTGAAGGCCTCATTCTCTTTCGCTTAGCATCTTACCAAGAATTTCCTCTTCCTGGCGGAGGGAATGGGACATAGTCCATAGTCTCGTAGTGATTTAGAATTATCTGCGTTAATTGCAAGAATGCGTTGTCTAGTACCTGTTGCCACTTCCTCATTTTGGATGGAGAGAGTTGGGCAGTTGCAGGTCTCAGCCTAACCCTCAAACCCATGGAAGCTATGCCTCGGCAGACAAATACTGTGAACGTATACGTTTTTCAGTAACCTTTCTTAATTTTAAGAACAGTTTTGACACTGAGTAGGAGGCTGCATTACAGCGTTTTCTGAGACCTAGTCAGTGTATCGGCGCAGAAGACACTTTCTTGCAGAGGTTGTGCGGGGAATGGCCTGGCTTAGGGGCGTCCGAAGGCAGCGCGGCTTCGCTGCTGGCGTTTTCCAGTGGCTCGGTTGTGGTTGGTGTTCCAGTGGTCGCTGTCGATTCCGAGGGCGGGCGCGGCAGGCTTTGGGCGCGGCGCATTCTCGGTGTTGCGCTGCTGGCGATGCGTCGGTGCTCCATGGCCATGTCCTCAGGAGCACGTACGGGTGTCAGGCTGCGGTGTGCGTCCGGGGACTCCGGGTGTAGGTCCCTGGAGCTCAGCCGAAGGTCCGTAGCCACGGTGGTCACATCGGCATGCCGTGACACGGCGGCATGCACGGCGAGGACTCGGTGGGCGGGGAGGTGCTGGAAGCCGTGGTCAAAAATCTCAGTGGAAATGTGATGAACCTCTCTAGTATTACCCTGTCACCAGATGAGATGAGCGCCCTGTCAAAAGGTCTCAATTTTTTCCCGGCAAGTAGCGGTTTCGACGAATTTCAGCTTTTTAAGGACCTAGACAACTTCGCAAGAAATACGAGGCTTCGAGAGTACTTCCATGACCATCCTCCAACCGACGAAGCCTGAACTGCATTACCTAGTCATAAGCAGTGGACCCCTCCCACGCAGTGCTATACATGCCTCGACATGTACATTAATGGCGTTCATCGCGATGTACAAGTAGCATACCAAAAGCAAATCTCTTTCCGCCGTAACATCATTACAAGGAACAGAAAGCCCTGAAAGAAATCGCAGGTTGCCCGGAAATAGTAACCAAACCGACCGATAAAGGAGGCTCCATCATGATCCTCGACAAAGCTATGTCAACGAGGCTCATAGACAGCTATCAGAATCTACGTTCTACAGAGTACTACCTAGTGATCCCACTAATCATTATAAGGGAATTGTCAAAAATAAACTCACTGAGCTCGTTCAAAATCAGGAAATAACTGAAACAACTGCTCGTTCTCTTATCCCCTTAAGCCCAGTAGCCGGTAGATTCTACCTTCTCCCTAAGATTCATAAAAATGACAACCCAGGTAGCCCCATTGTTTCTGGCATTGGTACTGTCACCGAGAACCTCTCGCGCTATGTCGACTCTCTTATTCGCGACATTACCGCCGGCTTTCCTTCTTTCATTATGGCTACAAATGTTTTTATCTCAAAGATCATGAAGATCGAAATTCCTAACAACTGTTTACTTGTTACCCTGGATGTCGTGTCGCTATACACTGAGATTCCGCATGCGGATGGAATCACCGCTGTAGCATGTGCGTATGAGCGGTCGGCGGGTGACAAACCTATTGATTCTCTCACCCTTGAAACTTTCGTTCACCTTATACTTGAACTTAACAATTTTGGTTTGATGGTGTAAATTACGTGGAAGTCAGCGAAACGTCAATGGGAACCAAAACGAAGCCCAACTACTCGAATATCTTTATGGGATGTCTAAAGTCAAACTTCCTCGCAACCCTAAATTTCAAGCCACTGTACTACAAAAGGTATATAGATGATATATTCATGATATGGCAGCAGGGTGAAATGGAACCTCTTGCGTTTATGGAGGCTTTTAACCTTGCGCATCCTACTATCTCCCTCTCTCATTCGTACTCTAAGCCCAGCATCAATTTCTTGGATGTTACTGTCATAGTTTCTCAGGGCAGGCTTCTGACTAATTTCCACAGGAAACCTACGGAAACCGTATCCTCCCACAGGAAACCGTATCCCACAGAAACCACAGAAAACCGTATCCTTCCCTTTGCTGTCCGAGGTTTTCTTTACTGCCAACCCTTATTTCTGTCTTATTTCAAAGAGCCCCTAATTTCCTTTTCTGATTCGCTACATGCTTAGCGAGGGCCTCTGTGCTGGCAGTCTTGGTGCCAAAGGGAGCTTAAGAGGGTTCAACGCTGGTCGACCACTCTCGACATGTCGTAGACACTCGAGTCACGGCCTGGGGGTTAAAAAGAAGGTCCCCTTCACTCCGAGTAGTCCGAGTGGCGCTGGCTACCACCCCCAAGTGCAGGAAACAAAAATACCTTAACATAAATACCCGAGAAAGTGCTGGGGAAACAGCCCCGCCGGTAGCGTAGTAGTTATCGCACCAGACCGGTATTCTGGAGGTCGTGGGTTCGGATCCCACCCGGCGGGCATTTTTTCACCACTTTCTTTTCGAATAAAAAAATTCTTCATCTCTTTCTATGACCCACCACAACCTCCCCTTTGCTTTCCGAGGTTTTCTTGACTGCCAACCGTTATTTTCTGTCTTATTTCACGGAGCCCCTCATTTCCAATTTTCTGATTCGCTACATGCTTAGCGAGGGCCTCTGTTCTGGCAGTCTTGGTGCCAAAGAGAGCTTAAGAGGGTTCAACGCTGGTCGACCACTCTCGACATATCATAGACACTCGAGGCACGGCCCGGGGGATAAAAAGAAGGTCCCCTTCACCCCGAGTAGTCCGAGTGGCGCTGGCTACCACCCCCAAGTGCAGGAAACAAAAATACCTTGACATAAATGCCCGAGAAAGTGCTGGGCAAACAGCCCCGACGGTAGCGTAGTGGTTATCGGACCAGACCGGTATTCTGGAGGTCGTGGGTTCGGATTCCACCCGGCGGGCATTTTCTCACCACTTTCTTTTCGACTAAAAAAATTCTTCATCTCTTTGTATGACCCACCACAACCTCCCCTTTGCATTCCAAGGTTTTCTTGACTGCCAACCCTTATTTTTTCTCTCTCTCTCTCTCTCTTCTCTCTCTCTCTCTCTCTGTATATATATATATATATATATATATATATATATATATATATATATATATATTTGCGCCATTGTAATAAGGTATACTATGTGTTTAACGAATGAAAGGGCTAAGTGTGCGAAGCAAATATGCTTTTAATGGGGTCACGATAGTGTAGATTTGTCATTAAAGTAAAATCAAGAAACGAAGGAATATCACTATGATCCTGTGACTGTTTGAGTTTGTGTTTTTATAGACTGATCACATGAGTGTTGCCAGCTGAATGAGAACGTCTTTAATGCTATCCCAGCAGAGCAACGATACCCTCGTTTGAGAGTACACAACTAGGAAAGAATGAGAGACAGAGAGAGTTGTACGAGCGAAAATGCTTGAGATTTGACTTACCGGGTTAAGTCGCTCAGTTTGAATGTTGTAAAAGTTCTGAATGCAGTCTGACGTAACGTTCTTGAATTCTTCGAAACTGTGCTAGATGAAGAGGAAAAAGGTAGAGCTGCTTATTAAAGCAACACACAATTTTAAAGCATATTCCTTGCCTGCAGCGCCAATACTAGAGTAGGGTACCACAACAAGTTGCTGAATAATATTGCACACACGACTGGTTAGGGAAAGCTTGTGTGGCTCCACACTCTTTACTTCGCCTTGTCTTCAGAATGAACGGATGCCGTCTGTGCTTTCGGTGCAGTGAATAGTTTCGAACTAATACTTTATTGTAGAATCCAGCTAACGTCGTCGAACTTGGCAATGTCAGCCTTTGGAACCATGCAAGATCTCCTTGAGAAGAAATAACGTAGGTTAACGCTGCGAGAATCTGTGGCCAGCCACAGTCGCGTAAAATACGGCGCATCTAAAAAAACATAAATAGAACGTGTCTTCTTAGGCATACTTCGTGTTTTTAGCCTGTGTCCGACCACGGTACGCCTGATAAGGGAGAGCAACACATAGAATTGCTGATATAGTCGTAAAGATGCAACTTGCAGTAACAAATAATGAAACCAGCACGGCCGAACGGGCCCACCAGAACGTAAACACACCGTAATTACCATGAGGAGCAACAGAAACGGGCTGTACAAGTTTCGTTTTACAGAGTTCTTCAGAGCACCGGGTTAATGTG